>NC_135759.1:28492150-29092150 GCF_052425735.1 Oculina patagonica | reverse complement strand
GACATTGGTCTGAATCGCATCCATTGTGACTGATAATTTATACTGATTTACTGATCCATCATCTGTACTGCTTTCGACATTATCTTGTACTGCATAGAAAAAAATGCCTTTAGAGGTGCTGAGGAACAAATGAAATTGCCTTAATTCAACTCTAAGTAGTTTGCGTAATTGGTAAGAGGGATACAGGCCAAAACAATGCGGTTGAACGATGATTCATCACAACAGTGTTACGGGTCATGTCTTCTATATCCAAATTAGCATATTGATGTTGAAGATCAATATTTCCCATTTCCTAAACCAGGCTGTGCATATGTAGCTAGGCAGTATTCGTCTGAATGTGAATGTCTTTAGACATAGCCTATAGCGCGGTGTAGGTTGTGTTTAGGAAAAATATACACGGACATCTAAAACGATGATTAAATATTCATAAAATTCTACTTTCGATCCCTATCAAAGATTATGAAGCCCTGCAGTGAATTTTTAAAAATACTTAAATAAACCGCGCTTTGTGGGTTTAAACCCATCCAATACTCACATAAAAAATATAAACAAATATAAAAAGGTAAATATTTTTAATAACCATCGCCTTTTCTTTTACGCTTACCCAACAGACGTCTCAAATATGTTAAATTATCGACGGGCCGATTTGCCATGCGCCAGTGACCGTGTCATGACAAGTCTCCCTTGCATATTTTTTTTTATTGGGAGGGGAATGTCACGCAACGACGCACAAAGTTTGGATCGGAGTTTTAAAAATGTAATTTTACTGTTCCGCCAGTGGTAAAATGCAGCAATAAACCATTTTCCATAGCTAACAACACTTTGTAATTATTAATTTATAATTAGTTAAGGGACACAATTAATTTGCTTCATTGGATGTACCCTGCTCCCTTCTTTTCATCTATTATATTGTTATACTTTGACTAAATGTTAAATTGTTTATATTGTATTCCATTTTGGTAATACATTTATTTATTATTTATTTATGTATTATAAGTTTTTTTGTGGATTGGAGAAAGCATAAACTATAATTAATACATAGTCCAATTCGACTTGGAAAGATGACCCGCATGAAAACCAGCTAGAGCTGATGTGGCTTTATCCCTAAATATAGCCCAGGGCTCGAGCTCTTTTTGCTCTGCCGTGGCTGTGCGCTTTGTTTCCTGCCCTTCTCGCCCTTTTTGCATGTTCTTCTTGGGGGGGGGGGGGGGTCATGCGGCCTGCGTGTTCCTTTCTCCCCTGGGCTGTTCTCCTGTCGTCGCGTCCGAGCCGTCGTCGCTCGGGGCCCTTCCGTCTCCGGCTGTGGAGTCCAACCTGCCCCATTACGCTGTGCCCGGCGCCTGATAGGAATTTATTTTAATATTAATATCAAATTAACAGTCCTTTTAAATAGCAGCAGGAGACGAATAAATTGTCTAAAGGGGGTGTTGCAAAGGTGGGGTTTTAATTTTTTTACAAAAATCAACGTGAGATTAAAACAGAATTTATTCGTTTTTTTTTTTTCTCAGAAACAGTCATATAATTTAAGATGCATTTGGAATCCAGACTTGCAAACGATGAATACCGAAACTGGATTGAAGTAGGGCAAGCTCTGTTATTACTATCAGATGTGCTACAGTCGTTTGCAGCAAAGGAGATCAAAGCGTTGTACGATCTCATAACAGCCATGGTAGGGTCTGGAACAAAATGCCATTGTACCTATGCTCCTCGAAAGCATAATACACACAGCTGTAAGTGGGCTCAAGCCATCACCAGTTACCACCGTGATCCAACAAAGATTGCTTGGTGGGTCTCCAACAGTTCTAAATGGGACGATGCTGTATCGGGACCATCGGAAATCGCTCGGGTTTACTTCGGCGAGAAATCGATAGGCGGCTTACGATATCTACAGCTTCTTCGGCGGTGTTCCTACTTCAATGTCTCTGAAAGGGTCCTAAGTGATGTTGTTGATGTTTGGAAGAATCTATGGGGAGACGCACCCAATCAGAGACTTGGCCATGATGAGAAGCTTCGAGCAATCGATGCTATAACGAAGGTTCTGCAGGAACCTTTGTTTAGAAAAGATCCTAACACTAAAAAAGCCTTAAAGGACATTCAGTCGATTGGATTCTGGGATCGTCCCAGGGTTCAAACAGCTGAAGTAAACGTAGTGTGTAATTACCGAGAACTGTTAGAGAAGAAGAGGCAAAAAATGGCTAGAGATATCATGGACTTAGATACCAATCTAGAAAATATCGAATCCTTGTTGACAAACGTGCAGGTTCCAGGCCAACGGCAAACATCAGTACCTTTGCGCGATTCTCTATTCTGGCTTTTTAACTTTCTTGCAGTTAATTTTAAGCTTTTTACAAAGTCTCGAAAGGATGTTTCACAACAACTTATGTCAGCTATCTATCAGTTTCTTACCGTTTTTACCTTCTACATTTCCGTAATGCTGATTTTGGTTGTCGTTTGTATCCTTGTTGGCGGCATAGCAGCAGCTTTTGCTGCTGTAACTTGTAGTCGTTTTGCCGCATTGTTAAAATATGTTAAAATGTAGCAAGGCAGCAAGCATTATAAATATTCTGACTGACTGTCTCCGATCAATTACCCTGTAGGTATATGGATCGCCATGTTTTGAAGACTTAAGTTATAGTAAACAGAGAACACATCATCTTAGTGTTGAGGTTTAACCCGTATTATTGTGTTCTTTCTGTAAACAACCGACCAGCTCTCTAATAAAACTCGTGTTCGCTACTTTTTTAGTCTCAATTCACGATACTTAAAAGTGAACTGGACCGCTATAATATCATCGAGCTTGTCACGGAGCTAAAAATAATGAATAACGTGCGAGTGAGGGCTCAATAAAAAAAAAACAACTGAAAAAGGCTTCCTGTATGTAAAAAATTAGACAAAATTACCTTCAAAACGAAGGCAAAAACTAGAAATCCTCAATTTCTGTAGTAAGAAAAAAAATTAATATGAAAGAGGTTATAGTGAACCCTAAAATGATCAGCATGGTTACAAACTACTATATAGTGGAACTGGATTTCTCGAACCTCCAAAAAAAAAACCGAAAATAAAATTTGAGACTTCCGCCTTCTTCAAAGGAACCCGGTCGCGATTGCTTTCTTTCTGTTTTGACTACTTATCTTCTTATTTCTGTAAATCAATGTCTTTTTGAAGGTAAACAATTTTGGCCTGTCATATGCCAAAATACTACTTTAACCCTCGTCAATGGTAATTGGTTGAAGTGTTTACCCGCTTAAGAGCCAACGCGATATTTTTATTTTCTATTATTACTTTGACGTTTTTTGTTAATTGGTTTGCTGGTTCTTATATTTTCTTTCAACTTACCTTCAGCCTTGAAAGGAACTATTTTTCATACCTCTTAATATTAGTTTCTGGACTTAAAGTACTGATATAGTGCATTGTAACTCAAGTAGAATTGTCACGATGTCCACATAACGGTCAGGAAGTCGTTGTCACAATGGAAACAATGGAAACAACAATATATAAGTTCAGGCTCCGCTCACCAGTAGGTGGTTTTTAGGAGGTCTTTTCTGACCAGCGTATATCACAGATATTCAACGATATACTTTATGTAGTTGCCAAAATGCGACTCGTTGACAATTTGTTGACTAATAAATCAGCTATCCTAACCAACTCTGTGGAATAACGTCTGGCACTTCCGTGATAACAAGGTTTATAGTCAAGATCAAGTAAAGTCACAACATGTTTTTATTTTGACTTTCTGCCAACGAATATATCAGCTCCGTAACCGACCCTCGGTATTGCACATCAGCGTATCTTGTATTTTTAGATCATTTTTAGTGCATGCTCATTTCCGTTCCTACATTTCTCAGTTACAATTTCGTTTCAGAGTTAAAACGGATGTTTTAACTCGTTGATATTTACCGGACGGCTTTCGGCACCAATAAATATTGTGCCATACCTATTTTAAATGCTTTATATTCTCGAGTACTTTAAGCACATACTCGTAAATTTATAGAGTTATATATTGTTGCTCGCCGCAAAATAAGACAATATTTCAAGTTCTGTAGAAAATTCCATTGTCGCTTCGAGAGAACTACTTCACTAAGTATTTGAAACAGCTTAATGCATTGTTTCTGTGATACAATTTAGGGCAAAAATTTCGAAATTAGACACTGACAGAATACTTTGCAATGACATTTAATTTAATACCTTCCGTGCAAACAATTCTACAAACTGAAATATGTTAGAGTAATCATGACTAAGGCTCGTAGACGCTGCACGCTGCACACTGCACCAACTACGTCATTAAGTGACTTATTAATAATAACATAAATAACATAAACGCGGTGTAACACCGTTCATATACAATATTGAAACACCATTCCTTTTCTATTTTGCGAACTTGTATATTTGGAAATGTTAAGTTTTAGTTACTATGATTGGAATTGCGATTTTGCTTTTAACGATGGGCATTTTCGCGCAGTATCACCCTCTTGATCCCAAGCTACAAACAATTTAAACATAAAACAACAAAGTACTGTTCTATTAGTATATGTAAGGATGTAGTCAAATCATTCACTCGGTCGTCTGGCTCTCTCTCCTTCATTTCCCTTCACTTCTTCCTTCGCTTCCCCCTGCTCGTCTCTGCTGTGGTCTCCTCTCTTCAAGTGTGTGGTTTTCCTGTTCTTCGTCCCTGTCGTCTTGTCGTTCGGTCCTTCTCCGCTCCTGTGCTCTGCCGTTCTCTGGCTTTCTCGAGTCTCTGATCTCTTGTCCACTGTAGTCTTGGCGTAAGGCTTGGCCAAAAAGAAAGCAATTTTAACTGAAATTTTTATTACAAACCTCTGTATAGTATACCGTTGGCTTGCTCGCACTTACGTGTAATTTTCAAGCTCCTCGTCCCTGATTAGTCCCGCAAGTGATCGAAGTCAATACAAGTGCACCCGAATGCTAGCCCAATGAAGACAAAGTCGAAGCGATTTTGTGCTGTTGCGTTAAGCTGAAGCGTTGCGTTCGGTCAGGCCAATTAAACGCAGAGGAGTAAATCAAAGATTTTAAATTCAACTAAACTTTTCCAAGTTCAAGTTCCAAATTTAAGGAGTTGCATTTTTATAAATCTACGTAATACTATAGCATACCGCTACGTATATGCGTACAAGCAAAAGCTTATTACACTTGGGATACACATCTAGCTCATACTAGTGCTCTACAAATAAAAAAAAATCACATTTTAATAAAATATCAAGGGAAAGTTTATTTAGTCAACTTAACAGGCTGTATTGAAACTCGAATAAAACTCTTTATATTGAAGGGAATGAAAAGGCACTTGTCCTGTGTGGCATATTTTTAAATAGCCATATCATATATTGTGACCGTGAGAAATTCGCATAGTAGGGTCGGAAAAAGCGCGAAAGCTGTATTCGCCCTAAAGACAGCGTGCTCCAAAAGGCAGTTTGACTGTTAAGGTAATAGCTAATAAACAAAATGTTGGTAGATGTATTAGTTTGCAGTACTCTCGAGCAAATTCGGGGTGTCGATGGTAATACACAGTCGTAATGAAAATGTTAAAATCATCACAACGGCTTACACATCTCGAAAACTCCCTCTCGAAACATTTTCTTTTTAGAAAAAGAGTGATCATGCCTTTAAGCAATGTCTCCACGAAGCTGTCAGAATGAATGAATACAGAATGCCTCAATTTGTGTAGTGCATATACCCGATGGGAGCACTTTCGTGATTTATGAGGTGGGACATCTAATCGGTATTTTTTGATGGCACAATATATATTTATTTAATTTCTTTTTAATAGAGAATCCAAACCTCGCTTTGCGCGCCTTCCCGTAGTAGTACCGGAAAGAGCAACGCCGCTTTGCACTATTAGTAGTATTACCTCCAGCGGCACTCCAGGCAATATTGAAACCTTCCTTTACATCTCCAGTTCGTTCTTGCTCGGACTGGGTAAAAAGGCTCAGATGGAAATTGACTAAAAGTGACCAGTGCCTCAGCAAGTTGTAAAAAGTAAAGTAAAGCATTGTCATTTTTTAAGCAAAATGCCAAACGTCTAGCAAATTCCATGTAAGCATCGGTACGTTTGCGCCTATCGTGATTTATGACGTAATTGGATGTCTAACCGAAGAACGTTATCAAAACCTTTCAAAAACCACAGTAACAAAATCGTTTTATTTTAGGAACTAAGGCAGAAATAAAATCTCTTCTGAGAATCTTCTGAGGCAATTTTATATATTGTGTTTCAACGTGAACACCGAGAGCTAAATTTAAAACTTCATTACTTCCTGGTTGGTCTTTATAAAAGAAGCTTTAAAGCAGTCCAAATTGTCACTCATAGCAAGCTACTCAAACTACGCCAGCGAGCTTTCCATAAGATGAGAGGTATAGTGGTGTTTGCTCTTGTGGGATTGTTTCTTGGCTGTGCTTTGCAGGCCGTCAAGTCACGAATCCCGGACTCAGCTTATGATGAGTACAATGGAATAGAACGTGATGAACAGAAGCTGACCTCTCCGGATGAGTTCAATGACGAAGATAGCGCCGTAGAAGACGATAATGATGGCATGAATGATGACAATGATGAGAGTGATGATCTTGATGTTGAAGTCAAACCCGCCGATCCCTTTGAAGATGATGATGATGACGACGAAGACCAAAATGACGAAGAATTGGGAGAATATCAAAGGTAAGCGAGAAGGGTTTGTCCTGCAATAGAAACACACTTTCCCACATTTCGTTGCTGACACCATGCGATCACAGAGAAATTTCAGTGAAGAGACGTTTAATCCCTGTTCTTACATGTAAGTTATTTTTGACAAGAGAATCACTTCATATTCTCAAAGTTTGAACGTTTTACGATTAATATACCGTTGACAGCAAACCCTGGGAAATATATTCCTAATAGTATCTTTTTGGGAGTTTAACCCTGTTTCTTTTATCCTGTTTTAGTGAGAGGCAAGAGGACCCCCGACCCAGACCAGGCTGGTTCCGAAGGACGTTTCGTCGTCGCCGACTTAGGAAGATACTCAGAAAAGCAGTTCGTAAAATCCGTATCCGTTACCAGAAACGGTTTTAATGATGAGCCAAAAATGTTACCAAAGGTGGATGTCCTTAACAATTAAGAACACTTATAACTGATGCTAATAGTAATATTTTAATCTTGCACAATAATGCAATGAAGTTCAACCTGCAAAAATTGTTAGAATTAAACGTTTAAATAAATATCACCTTTGACGTTTATTTTGCTGTTGTTGTTGTTGTTGTTCTTGCTGTTGTAATATTCTTGTTGTTGTTGGTTAATGTTATTATTTAACTTAAATGGTTTGGTTGTGTCACTACACTAAAAAAATGCTCGTTTCATAAATGAACAAGAATGGAACTAGAGCTAGTAATTATACAGTTTTCAAGGCTGTAATTAATGAGCTCGAGGCTGTTGAATCGTTGCCGTCAAAAGAAATGGTAAAAGTCTTTTAATTTAATTTTAATTTTTTTTTAAACATTTGTAAAGCGCCTAGAGCAGGCCTGGATAGGCGCTATAAAAATATATTTATTATTATTATTATTATTTGTTATCCAACTAAAATTATATAGGTCATTAATTTTGACCAAACAAATGTTAGTCAAAAGGACCACGTTAGTAATGGATAGAAAATGCACTGACACGAAAACTTCACCCTTCGCTCCCCACCCTGTTAAACTACTTAGTTGGCATTGTATTCAATATTACAATTGAGTTTAAAGGAAACGACAGTTAACCGTAAACTTGCATTATTGAAACTCCCATCAAACTGTTAATATACAAAAGTATTAAAAGGCACATGTCCCTGGTGACATGACCCTGCGAAATTCGCATAGCGTTTTCGGGCTAGAGACAGCGTGCGTCAAAAAGCAGTTTTGTTACATGTAGGTGCTTTAGTTTGCAGTACTCGCGAATAAATATAGGTCGACAGTGGTATACTTCGCACAACAAAGTGACACAAGATATATATTTTCGTTGTAATGAATAATGAATAATGATCGGAACATCTCACATCCCCCCCCCCCCCCGTAACCCCCCTTTCAAACAAAGAAAAAATGCTTTTACATAAATCAGTAACAATGGACTTAACAAAAACATTCATGAAGTTGTGCCACAAGGAATAAGTACTGAACGAAGCATGACCAATTTTTTTGTGGTGCAAATATTTCCTTCCTGCTTTATGAGGCGGAAAATTAAAACGGAATGTTTTACACACCCCTAAATGTTGGCACCATATATTTTATTATCTGTCATAATAACAGAATCCACCTGACGCGCCTGTGTCTTAATGTGATTGTCAGTCCAGACGCTTTTGAAACCATCCTTTTTACTTTCAATTCCTTTTTTGCTTAATTTGAATAAAATTTTAAACTTTCAGATGAAAAAGGCTTTTCGCCGGTGGCCAATGCTGCAGCGAGCGGTGAAAAGTGACGTAAGGCACTCATTTACTTATGTCGAAATCAACTGAGCCCGTCTTATATCATCCCGCTAAATAAATAATGAGTGATCCCTAAAATAAACTGGTAAAGTTACCCAAATTAACCTTATACATACTGGGACAAATTGAACTGTGTAAACCAATGAGTGCTTTAAACTTAATACGGTAATGGGCGAGAAAACAAACGCAACGAAACACTAGCCTATGAAAATGGCATTAATGAAATACTGTTAATGTCAATTTACATAAATAAATGCCAAATCAATTTTATCACCGAGGAAAATCAACTTCGCGTCGTTCCTACATTAGCAAGAACTGTATTTTTTCAAGATTCTTCAGCAATGTGGTTTTGGATCGTCTCGTTGGTCCTTACTATCATAGCAATACTTGGCAACGCTCTGGTTATATATCTCATCATGACCCGCCGTCGGCTTCGCACCAAAGCAAACTGGTTTGTTTTCTCGCTCGCCACAGCAGATCTCATGTTAGTTGTTGTATTTATTCCGCCTCATTTCTCCTGCCAGATGGTTGGCTGTAGCCACTCAATAGTGATCCTGTATTTAGTCTCTTACTTTGGGGAAGTTTCTGTTACTAACATAATTGCCTTCACTGTGGATCGCTATTTTGCTATAGTCATGCCTCTCAAGTACCCAAGCATAATGACCAAGACGAAGATCGGTCTCACTCTGATGTCTGCTTGGTTGGCGCCGTTCATTTTGGATACAATTCCCACACTTTTGTTGTCAAATGAGAAGATCGCACAAATTACAAGCATGGTGATTTTTCAGATCTCGCCGTGTTTTTTCTTAGCGATAGCAACGCGACAAATGATTAAGATAGCAAGCAAGCATTCGAGGCGCACATCACTGCTATTGAAGCAGCTGAAGTTCAACCAGCCGAGCCGCCTCATGCAAGGAAAATCAGAAGCTTCTTCAGCTCGCTTGATCAGTATTATGGTTGGAGTATTTTTAGCCTGTTACATATGCCAGTCTTTATCTTCGTTGTGTGCTTGTTTTACGTCTTGTAGAAAATCGCAACCAGAGGAAGTTGTTAGATATACCTTAGCTCTGCTTCTGATTATAAATTCAGGTGCAAATCCTTTCGCCTACGCACTTTTTAAGAGAGATATTAAGAAAGAATGCTCTCGGATGTTTTTCTGCAAAACGAAAAGAGAGAGATAATCACTCGCTCTTTCCAAGGAGGAAACAGCTTTGGTTTTTCAATTGTCTTTAAGGAGCCAGAATGTCTGGAGTCAACGGTTCGTAAGCCTCGCGTCTTCGGAACCTTAGAACCCCAAAACTGACCAAAATTTTTCATAATAAACCAAAAACCTTTGAAATGTTTGGTTTTCGTGCAGCAGAAGCTCTTTGTCTTCCATTTATCACTTTAAAACCGTAGATTAATCTAGACGACAGTTAATATGTAAGCCTGTTTAACTGCGGCTTATGTAAAATAAAAATTTGCAGTGAAAAACAGACTTTGAAAACCTTTTTGCCGATGGTGTATTTAGGCATATTAAGTTTAGTCTAGCTAACCATGAGTCACGCAAATAATTATATAAACCTGTGTACCTAGACTGATAAACTGACATAATTCCGTATCTACTGCGATCGATTTTACCCTCCAAAAGCCATGCTTGCTTATTTCCCTAATTTTTGCTAGCGTTTAGTTCATTCATTTTTTACATTTTTACATTCTCGCAAAATGATGTTCAATCAAAACTTAAATCTAAACAAAACTTTAACTTCAATGGAGTTTTAATGCATCTTCTTGTAATTAAAAGTAGGCCATTATTAATGGAACTAGACTTCTCCTGTTTATCTCTAATGGGTTGGCGTCACTACGCGTTTTTATTTTAATTGATCACCATTTTTGTGAGACTACCAGATGTTTCTCTTATCATTATTTGGTTTATAAATGAGAATCACCGAACTTAACCCACTAGTCTCCGGTTCCATTTAGCACTTTTTTTGTCTTCCACTGTTTATCAACTGTAAAACGTTAAAACCAAGTGAACTTTTCTCAATTTTACAAGGACTGACTTGCCTTAAGTTCGAAGCGAATTGAGAGTGCCATTCACTTGAATGCTGATTTTTCTGCTCACAAATTAATGAAATGATATCCTTTGAAAACAACTACCTCGCATCGCTTTTAAGCGCATTAGGCATCTCCAAGGCGTTGGGATCAATGCAAGGCGGCTGTTTTCGAAGGAAAGGAATAAATAAGTATCATGTTAACTCATGGCATTTCCAAGATGGCCGGGTATAACGTTTCACTTGTGACAGCGAATGCCATTTAATTTTTCGAAAAACGAAAACAACGTCGGCTTTGCGTTTTTTTGGACAAATGTGGCCTCAAAATGGTGGAGTTTACAATTATGGTAGACTTGTGGGGAGTTGTCCGCTCAAGGAAACACGGGACAAATGATCCATAAAACTTAGGCTCTATTGATCTCATTTTGACGCCGTGGATCAGCTAAGGGCAACACAAGGCAAGGTGGTGTAGCTTTAGTTGTTGAAAAATCTTTGAAATCCTTTAATCTCCACTTGGAATTAGTGTCCTACGAAATTGATTATTGCTTTCTTGCTATATTTCAAGTAATGTGGTGGACGTTCGCTTATATTAAAATATATTATAAAAACAAACAAAAACAAAGGATCTTTCAACCAGCTAGATTAATTATTACGACTTGTACATTACTTGTGTCCGTACTAGTCTGAGCGCTGTTGCCTGGCAACGGCTTATAACTCCATTTATAGAACTGGGGACCTTTCTTCCTTTCTGTCCCTTGCTTTCTCGATAAGCGAGACACAAAATTCACAGAATCCTGGAACCAGTGAACAGCTTAATTTAGCATATTTAGCCTTACGGTGGAGTGAAGAGTTTAGGAAATGGTCTTATGAATAATCATTTGCTTCAATGCGGGAATTGGTACTTTTGAAATTTCTCCTTTTTTCCTGAATTTACCTGCATCAAACTCAAAAGTATCGATCAGAGCCCTTCGGCAACGCAAGGGAACCAATATAGTGTACGTGTTGCAAATTTACTGCCGTGATGCATGTTTTAAGTTCTCAAATTTCCGTGATGTTTTCAGTTCACAAAATTTCCGTTTCAATTAATATCTTCCTTACAAGATGAATAAATTAAAAGGCAAAAATGACAGTAAAAAAAGGAAATAGCTCATGCATCTGTTATTAACTTACCGCACACTAATATTCCTGAATAAAAAAAACATTTGGCTGAACTTAAATAATCATCGTTAGTCTGGCATTAAGTAATAAAAGCAATCATGCATTTATTTATGATGAACTTCATTTGAAGAGAGACACAAATTTATTAGTTATTTATCCTGGTGGCTCCGAGTATTTACAAAAGTTAAAGAGAAAAGAAAATAAAGAAATAGGAATAAGGATAAAAATTATTTATTCAAAAAGCATTTATAAAAAAAGACAAACAGAAAACAAAAATAAACACCGAAAAACGTGAGTCATTTACATTTAGTTAAACCACAAGACTCGTTTCTATGAAAATAGATCGAATCATGCCTTAATAGCCACCAGCTCAGAGGCATTAATTCATTCAAAGTGATATCCGTAAGGGCTAATTTTAATGTGCTGCAGCCGGTATATTTTGCTATTATTGTGATTATTTATCCGCTGCTGAACGGAAGTTTTTAAATGACTTGTATTGGAAAGAGTCCCGACCGAGATGCAGACGATGGCGGCCGACGAAGCTTGTCATGAACTTCCAACAGCAAAATGGAACGTAGTCTTAACGACTATCCTCGGCCTGCTTATTGCTATCACCGCCTGCACAACGAACGTGTTAATACTCATAGCAATCTACAAGAAGCAGACTCTTCACTCTGTGACAAACTATTTCCTTGCTTCTCTAGCAGTCGGTGATTTCTTTGTCGGGATCGTCGCACTACCGCTCTGGATCACACGATCACTGTTAGCTGTCGCCGACGAGGAACATCCTCTGAGTATTTCTGTGGACTGTGTTTACGTTTTGTCTGTTGGTATATCAACATATAACTTGTGTTCTGTCAGCTTGGAAAGATATGTTGGAGTCATCTTGCCTTTGCGATACAACGCCATCGTAACCGCAAGACGCTTTCGATACGCTGTAGCGTCTGCTTGGGTTATTTCAAGCTGCATCGCTAGCCTGCGTTTGGTTATCAACGAAGACATTTATTGGATCATAGCTGTTTCTACAGTGTTCTTTATCCCAGGTGTTCTAATTTCTTACTGCTATATTTGCATTTTTAAAGAAGCATCTCGACAGTCCAGAGCTATCGGACAGCAAAGCGGTTCGGCTGTTAGCAAGCCAAATGCACAACAAAAAGGCCTCCATAACGATTGCTATTGTTATTGGCGTTTTTATTTTGACTTCCTTGCCGGCCCTGGCCTTTTCCATAGCTGAAGTGGCTTCAGAGAAGGACAGTTCGTGCCAGGAGAACAAAACAATGGAGTCTTGGGGAACGTGGGCGCTTTTCTTAGCTTACTCAAACGCAGCAATAAATCCGTGGATTTATGCTGCTAGGAAAAGTGAATTTAGAGATGCGTTAAAAGTTTTGATGTTTTGGAAGCATCAAGAGTAAAATGGATGATATTTTCATAACGTTTCTAATTTGCACGTGGGCACTTTTCTTAGCTTACAGTTAAACGCAGCGATAAATCCATGGATGACCCCATAGATTTTAGATCGATTTTAGATACAAGTTAGATATGCGTTAAAAGTTTTGATGTTTTGGAAGCACCATAAGGAAAATGGCTTATTTCATACATAACGTTTCTAATTTGCAATACAATGAAACTTAGCATGTATATCAAGGCAACTGCAAAGGCTGCGAAACATCCTCATTCTCTTAAGCTGGTAAAACGGTTTTAACATTTAAAATAAGTAGTATAGATCTAGATTCAGTAATTTAACTGTTTGTAATCAAAAGTAGGTTTAGATGTTGACTAGAAATGAAATCTTGATAGCTGGTTTGCAGTTTTCCCCTCCAACTTAATTGCCTCGCTTCTTTGTTCCGCAGTTTATTATCATGTAAATGTGATATTAAGTTTTTTGTCAAGAGGGCAATTGCCTGCACGGAAAATATAGATCGCAAGATATTTACCTTTTAATATACTGACCAAAACTGTGACGAGAATAACTAAAATAAAATTTGTGTTTACAGTAACGTTTAAAAAAGAGATCATGGCCCTTACAAATAAAAATAAAAATAAAAACAGTAGATCCGAAAGATAAAATTTGCATTCAAAGCAATTGTGCTAACAACATCCGTAGGAGGTGTAAACAAACATCGTATCCAATAAATACCTTACTTCAAACAACCGTCACCTACTACAGTTAAGTTCTGAAGATTATTTTTAAAACCAGACACCTTACTGGTAAATTATTATTGCGAGACATCAGATACATGCACATGAAATGACATATATAGTAAATATAAATGAGGAAATGAAAATGCAAGAAGAAAGGCGTCAAAGCTTAAAGTACTCAGGATCATGTTTAAAAAAGGTGGTAGTACTGCTTTGAGGCCTAACATAAACCATCTCCAAAAGTTTGATAACTGAAAAGTTTAAGTAAAGTTATCCGCAAACCCAAAATATTACGGCTTCACGTCCGCTACAAGCAGAGGTCAGACAGGACGATGGCCGCAATTCCGTTGTCAAGGCCTTCATTTTGAGATCCCTATATTGGATTGCAGAAGTGGTCCTTCGTGGCAATTGCAAGCCTTTCATGAGTTTGAACAGAGATGAAAGCTTTCCTGCGCCAATTCTGTTCTTCCTGTATTTCTGTACATAATTCATTAAATTGTAACGTCGAAAAAAAAAACATACAAAGTAGACAACCTAGGCAGCTCGACACAGTTAAAGCAACGCCGATATTGCTGTTGTTAACCGGTACGTTCGGCCTAAAGAGGATGTGTTTAAACAGGCAAGTTAATTTGAAACATAAGGAAGAAAAAGAATTGCGGTCACTAAAGATGCGAATATTGTTCATCGTGGTGTTCTTTTAGGTAATGAACGTTTATTCGTTTGTCTCACGATAGAATCGCTTTGAGATGTTGATCGCGACGTTCGACTGCAATACTGCTAGTCTTCATCAGGCGATGAGGAGCAGGAGGGCATTTTGCGGGCGCATGCGTGCAACCGCTGTACAAAGACCGCGTGATCTTGGGAATAAAAATGGCGCGGAAGATTCAAACTTTGTTTTTTGTACTGTTTATCGTCACATAATTTAATATAGACGTAAATTTCGCTAAGAAAAAGTGTTTTGTGTGTGGCAAGGCTCTTATAAAGCAGATAGCCTGGGACAGGTAGGAAAGCCTTCACCGACAAAAATCAAACAGGCCGTAAAAAGAGGAAAACATTTATTCGCGTGCTGGAGTGTGATATATTAGGATCAAAACTTCACATCAAATCAATTGCTGTAATACAAGCAGAGTCCGCGCAATATTATAGCTTGTCGGGAGATTTTTTGCCTAAAGGGACGGCCACCAAAGAAAAGGGTTTTCCCTGAGGGGAAAGACATGTTTGGGTGTTCTGCACACGATAATGCAGCTCACTGATGACTCTAAAGTAAGGCCAACTTGCCCTCGACTGGCAAACAGGGTTTCCTGGAACAAGAACTGCAGTTCTTTAAATCACATTTAGGCGACACATAAGAAAAACAGTCGTTATAACAGAACGAACATCAATCTTAAAGAAACAAACGTTGAAATGAAAATTTGAAAATAACATTGTTTATAGTTCAAAATTATTTCTTAAGACATTTTATGCAGCAGTTATTAGAACGTTTCTGAAAAATATATATATCGCTTGTTCGTTTCATGCTATTTTTTGACTGGTGATCAAGGCTAGATTTTGATAAAGGAGCCAAAAATGTACTAATTAACATAGTAAAATGTAAACAAATAGTCTACCAGCAAAGAATTACCATAACACTTTAAAATTACGACCGATCTCAGTAATTCTTTTCTTGTTCAACGGAATAATTGTGGTACATCGAAATGTGAAGTTATTTTGACCAATGCTTAAGTTTAAGGAAATAATCACAAACGATAGTTTCTCTGTTAAAATAAACCAGCGAGAACGTACGTTAAAGAAAGCTAAAAATTACCACAATAGACCATTTTTTAACGCTACCTTCGCAGCATTAGACGATAGTTCAAGTACTTCAGGCTCCATATATCATCGGTAGACGCTGGAGATCAAGGTTAGATTTTGAGATTTTTGCATCGTGAGAACGATGAAATTGTAGTTTTATGAAAAATCTGAACAAAATTATGACCACTCGCTCAAACCCGGGATACTTGATTATAACATCGTATAGTTAAAACTGCTGTTTTATATTTTAGTACTAAGTAGCCGTAGCGCTTTGTCCGTTTAGATCTCCCAGCTATTAAAAACATGGGCAAGGTATTACGGTTCTCGACATTCGGTGGCCATTTTGTCCACGCACAATGTTTAATACACATAGCCAAAGTCGATCAGATAAACGGCACGCCGACACCAAAGTATGCTTGTTGTTGTCAGAAGATAAAGCAAGGACTCTTAGTATCGTATACAGCAAATAAAACTTAAAACACCTTTCATTTTGAGCTGAAAATTAGGCCATAAATTGTGAAAAATATGTAAACAATCGATAGCAGAACTTCTCTGTCGTGCGCACTAGCCCATATCGACGCATGCGCACGCAAAATGCCCTCCTGCTGCGATGAGGTCGATTGTTTACGCGTCGCTATTTATGCACGTTGGTTCGCTGTGATTGGTGCATTTCGATTCTCATTATTATTCCGACTAACAGATGATGTTCCCTCAGAGGTCCGCTTTGTAGTTGAACGGCTGTTGTGCTTTCTATGCTTCAGGAATTTCAATGCCGCTATCGGCTCTATTGATGTTATTAGAATGAAGTCTTATTTGGATAGCATCTTTGACCCTGCGTGTGTATCGGTGAGGGTCACGATCGATAAACTTGACTTGATTCCATAAAGGAATATACCATGCCCCGTTTCGTTTGCGTGCTCCGAAACTGCGGAGGTTTGTGTATGAGCAAGCCTTATGTCTCTGTCGTGTTCTTTTATCCTGTCTTGCATCGCTCTCCCTGTTTCCCCTATATATACTTTGCCGCATTCACATGGAATTTTGTACACAACACCGTCTTGTTTGCCTGGTTCTAGAGCGTCTTTCGGTCGTACTAAGTAAGACCGAAGAGTTGTGTCAGATTTAAAGACGGTGCGAAACCCTTGTCGTTGTAGGCAGCGGCGAAGAACCTCTGATACACCTTTAATGTAGGGTAAAACCGCAGTAGATTTAGTAGTGTGTGTGGGCTTTCTATATACACTGGTAGTAAGAAGGCCGTTTGAGTTCCTTATAACTGACGTGTCGAGAAAGGGAATGTTGTTATCTTTCTCGGTTTCCATGGTAAAACGAATAGTGGGCTGTTGGTTATTGCCAACGAGACAGCCGAGCCAAGAGGTGAGGCTGTCGAGGCGGCAGAATCATAGAGCCGTGTGCGTATGAGTGTATAGGCAGAGAAAATCTTACGTTCTGCGTAAGGGACTTTTTTTTACCATATTTGGGTGTAAGTAAACCCCATATTTGGGTTGTATTGTTCTTCCCAACTGGTTCCCAGTCTCTCACTCCTTGCTAGAGAGCAAATGACCAAAATGGCGTCCACGCGGCTCGCTGTTAAAATTTTCAATGTGGTCATTCATCCCTTTACCGATAAATACACCTTTAGGGAACTAGAAATCGAAAGAGAATACCCTACAGAATATTCGACCGCCGAAAAAATAAACATCAAGGTCTTCAAAGCGATGAAATAATCTTTCGACTTTGGAGTCCTTTAACTAGTTTACGATCGAAGAGAGAGACATGAAAATCAAAACGGACTGTTGACTTCAAATAGAGTTTTCTTGACTTATGAGAATGCTGAAGTCGGGTAAATGCTTCCTTTTAGTGTTGATTGTGTTTATAGTAATTTTTGACCGATGATTTATTCCAAATCAAATACCGTTTATATTTTATTTGGCACGCATTTTCGCTACGCGTAGGAATAACATCAATTCAAAGCGACTCTCACTAAAATTACTGCATGTCATACACACAAGAAAATAAAGTTGTTTGCTTCTAACGGCAAATGTAATGTTAACTTGAATAAAAATTTTGTCTCCAAATAATCCTTGACCGTTCAAGGTAGCGTAGCAGACATCTGTGTACGTTTTTTAGTGTGTTTAAAAGAGTGCGCGATCGCGAGAATACGCGCGCTGGAAACTACGGCGCCTGCTACGCAGGCTATCAAGCCTGTGTCATTTATCAACACCAGAGAAATAGCCCTTATATTGCATATTACCTAAAATACAATTTACCATAACAGTGGTCATTTCAAATATAGTTCTATCAAAAACCATTCAATATCTGTTCTTATGAACGAACATGAGTATTTCGCTCGTTGGCACTTACCGATAGGTACAACTAGTTAAGATGTTGTAAGGTGTAAAAGGTGTATCAGAGGTTCTTCGCCGCTGCCTACAACAGCAAGGCATTCGCACCGTCTTTAAATCTGACACAACTCTTCGGTCTTACTTAGTACGACCGAAAGACGCCCTAGAACCAGGTAAACAAGACGGTGTTGTGTACAAAATTTCATGTGAATGCGGCAAAGTATATATATAGGGGAAGCAGGGAGAGCGATGCAAGAACGGATAAAAGAACACGACAGAGACATAAGGCTGCTCATACACAAACCTCCGCAGTTTCGGAGCACGCAAACGAAACGGGGCATATATTCCTTTATGGAATCAAGTCAAGTTTATCGATCGTGACCCTCACCGATACACACGCAGGGTCAAAGATGCTATTCGCGCCAGTCCCTTACAAGAGCGAGTATAAATAAGAGCCCTGCATCTCATTTCGGCCCAGTTCGCGTAAGAATCCTTCGCTTCTGTTACCTGATGTGTTGTAAAAGCAAATGTTAAACTCCGTTTTGGCCGCTGTCTTTCAAGCTTAAGCATTTCTTCGACGCCTTTACACTTCTGCAGCTATCCAGTCCCAAGTCCGGCACTATCTGGTAAAGTAGCGTTGTGTATTTATCTGTTTTTGTCATTTACTGGCTTGTTTTTTAATACCACGTGTTCCCTAGTTAGCTCTCGTTTGTGCAGCGCTTTTTCCTCGGTTCCCTCGCTTAAAGTTTGCACGCTTGCACTGTTGTGAATGTTTATTTTATGCGTGCTTCGCCTAGCAAACTCCGGGTTTGTGAAGTGCTTTTCCCGTCGGTCGGCTTCCAACACATTTTGCACACGTTTATTCAGTTTATTTGTTATGTCAGTGTGCTTCGCCTCGCAAACATTGGGTTTGTGCAGTGCTTTCCGTTTGCACACGTTTATTTTGTTATGTTAGTGTGCTTCGCCTCGCAAACATCGGGTTTGTGCAGTGCTTTCCGTTTGCACACGTTTATTGTTGTTAGTGTGCTTCGCCTCGCAAACATCGGGTTTGTGCAGTGCTTTCCGTTTGCACACGTTTATTTTGTTATGTTGGTGTGCTTCGCCTCGCAAACATCGGGTTTGTGCAGTGCTTTCCTTTTGCACACGAATATTTGTTATGTTGGTGTGCTTTGCCTCACAAACATTGGGTTTGTGCAGTGCTTTCCTTCTGCACACGAATATTTGTTATGTTGGTGTGCTTTGCCTCACAAACATCGGGTTTGTGCAGTGCTTTCCTTCTGCACACGAATATTTGTTATGTTGGTGTGCTTTGCCTCACAAACATTGGGTTTGTGCAGTGCTTTCCTTTTGCACACGAATATTTCTTATGTTAGTGTGCTTTGCCTCGCAAACATCGGGTTTGTGCAGTGCTTTCCTTCTGCACACGAATATTTGTTATGTTAGTGTGCTTTGCCTCACAAACATCGGGTTTGTGCAGTGCTTTCCTTTTGCACACGAATATTTCTTATGTTAGTGTGCTTTGCCTCGCAAACATCGGGTTTGTGCAGTGCTTTCCTTCTGCACACGAATATTTGTTATGTTAGTGTGCTTTGCCTCACAAACATCGGGTTTGTGCAGTGCTTTCCTTTTATTTGCACACGTTTATTTGTTGTTAGTGTGCTTTGCCTCACAAACATCGGGTTTGTGCAGTGCTTTCCTTTGCACGCGTTTAATTTGTTTAGCCAGCGTGCATGCTTCGCTTCGCAAACACCGGGTTTGTGCTGTGCTTTCCTTGGCCCCTGTGGAATTGTACGCTTTTATGCTTTATTAGTACTTGTATCTGTGAGGTTTTTTGTTGCGTACTTTGCCGTGCAAACTTCGGGTTTGCATAGTGCTTTCCACTCCTTTAGCTTCCGTACACTGGTTTTCTTTTTGCCACCGTATTGTTTAACATGTTTTGCTCTGGCATATCTGTTTGGGTTTTCTTGACAGCAAAGTTCACTGTTTTTACACGTTTCGATTTTACTGCCCTATTGTCCCGGGCCATTTTTCTTTTCCTTTTCTTCCCATGGTAGCCTGAAAGGGTGTCTAATGCCCTAGTCGGATTACTGACGCTCAGGCTGCCATCCCTTGGGTGGGTTCTCTCGTGCATTCCAGCGCCAAATATTTTTGTCCTATGCCATGTACATTTATCCTGGATTTTCTGTATCTCTAGTTCTGCCGCCCAAGGGAAGGCAGTCTGTCATCAGTTGCTTTATGATTTGTATTTGTGGAAAAGTGCTCGGCTTTAGGCCGGGGATAGCGAACTTTTGCTTAGATAACTGCGCGTCCTGTCCCGGGCCATTTTTCTTTCCTTTTCTTCCCATGGTAGCCTGAAAGGGTGTCTAATGCCCTAGTCGGATTACTGACGCTCAGGCTGCCATCCCTTGGGTGGGTTCTCTCGTGTATTCCCAGCGCCAGATCTTTTTGTCCTGTGCCATCTTATTTACCTGGATTTTCAGTACTTCAAGTTCTGCCACCCAAGGGAAGGCAGTCTAGCCTCAGTTGTTGTATGCTTTGTTTGTGTGAAAAAGTGCTCTGCCTTAGGCCGTGGATAGCGAACTTTAGCCCCTGGAACCTAGTTTAGACCTTGTCAGCAAGATTGGTTAGTGTCTTGCTAGCCTTTCGTCTTCAGTTATGGGTTGCTGGGAAGGATTTTTCTGGTTTGAGTTTTGGGTCTTTGGGTTTGAGTATTGGCGATGTCTTGGGTCATCTGGTTTTGGGCCATGTTATGCGCAGACTTCTGAGCGCGGGAGCATATCTCCATCTCTTATTAGCGAGCGTGAAAGGGACTGTCGCGAATAGTATGCTATTCGCGCCAGTCCCTTACAAGAGCGAGTATAAATAAGAGCCCTGCATCTCATTTCGGCCCAGTTCGCGTAAGAATCCGGGCTGTTGTGGCCGAGACCTGTTGTTTATTCCTTTCGCGCTTGCCTCTCTATGCTGCCGTGCTTTTTCTTTTCCCACCCTCCCTCACCCTTTCCATTTCCGCTTCCAACTTACCAAAGCGCGGTCGCATATCTCCATCTCTTATTAGCGAGCGTGAAAGGGACTGTCGCGAATAGTATGCTATCCAAATAAGACTTCATTCTAATAACATCAAAAGAGCCGATAGCGGCATTGAAATTCCTGAAGCATAGAAAGCACAACAGCCGTTCAACTACAAAGCGGACCTCTGAGGGAACATCATCTGTTAGTCGGAATAATAATGAGAATCGAAATGCACCAGTCACAGCGAACCAACGTGCATAAATAGCGACGCGTAAACAATCGACCTCATCGCCTGATGAAGACTATCGTGAGACAAACGAATAAACGTTCATTACCTAAAAGAATTGCTTTCAGCTCAAACATAAATATTTTCCTTCCTCTCTCAAACGTAGTAAAAATGTCATGTGTAAGTACACGTAATGGCGATTCCAGGAGGGAGGGGAAGAGGGTCTCCTAGCGTTAGGGTCAAATGCAACCCTTCACATGTAAACATGAAAACAAGTGGCGCTCGGAATATCCTATTACTAGGATGATCGTAGCACTAGGATCATTAAATTTTTCACGAAAGGAGGATGATCCCAGTGCTCGGATGATCCTCTTTCCATGTAAATGGTGCCTTTTAATAGTAGCATGGCCTTGTTAAAACGTACTGTACTAGTCATGAAAGTTGTTAAAAAGTGGTGTGGCTATGGCTGAGTAGGACGAAAGTGACCTAAAATTTGAACAAGTCGGGCCGACGTTTTCAAGTTGTCAGTGATAATTGAAAGAAAATCACATAAAACCATTGATTGGGGTTTATTCGCATCTTAATTAAAGAATGAATTTATGCCAGGGAGGGGGGGGGGAAGCAGCTTTCCATTCATTATCTTATATGAAATCTGAGCGATGTTCTCACAACCTGCAAAGCAATGATCGAGGCGGTAGTCAGCGGATGCCTCTAAAGCGCATGAGCAGATCCTCTCATTCTTAACTTGCCAAAACAATTTCAACAACATGGCGGCCAGTGGGAGAGTTCGGGTTACTTTTTCAAAGCAAGTAAGGTGCATCAAATATCTTCGGAAAGCTTCTTTTAGTCAACATGTGGCGTTTGTTGTGAAAATAAACCATTATGAAAATGGTTAACGTTATGAAAACGTGGAGGTCAAATTTTCCCGTGTCGGTCGGAGCCATTGTTCTTGCTCTATTGTTTCGAGGTTTTTTGGTTACTGGGTCGTTCTTTGTTTTACGTCATTTGTGATCGCTCTGTGCGTTGCAAATCGTGACACATTCATTTGCATTCCAGTGCTAAAGAGTAACGCGACATCACAAAATTCTGCGTTTTTATACAGTAAGCGACCATGTCGAAATTTTGGTATAAAAACAGTGCTTTACGTTTTAAGTGAAGAGAGTTGTAACCCCTTTACAATCACTGAATCCACCGCATCGTTGTCGTGGTTACTATAGCTTCCACTTCGCTTGAAAAGATGGCCTGTGTCATCGTCCAAAAACCGCTGACTTGATCGTGAACTGATCGCGTTGCATTTTGAGAACATCGATATTCGGTCCCCGCAGACCTCGTTTGTATCTCTCTCCCCTCCCTGACTTATGCCTTTCTTTCATTTTTTTAAAAGTTATTTTGCTGATCAGCGAGTGTACCCTCATAGTCATAGCATAGTTAACACAAGACGTAGAAAACTCCCCATGACCCTGAATTTTGTGACAGGCGAAACTTTTACGGCCTTGAGGCGTGTTAAATGGGCGGTCAAACAAAAAAGATAAACACTTTTCGGGGGTTCAGGTTTTGTCAGCCTATTTATTCTAATCAATTATTCAACACAACAAGCAACTTAAAAATATGAATTAATGATAATTCTGGAACTGTAAATACATTGGGCCACTGGAGATTCACAATCTTCACAACAGCAAGCTTAAATATACTTATCACACCTGACAACCTTTTTTTACGTTTATCGTGGACACGAGATAAAAAAATAGGCAGTCATTCCTTCACAAACTTTTTCCTTCAGATATTAAATTGTGTCCTGAGCCAATTCCTATCAGTAATTTTTTTAGATGTACCTCCCGGTGTGATAATATGCTGTGCAAATATATTTTGAAAATGAATCTAAATCTCGAACTGCTGACTGTTTCCTGCTGTGCATTTAAGTAATGAAAACGAATGCAGCGGTTTTAAATTGCTATCGGAATAAAAGGTAGAAAATTTTAAGAGCTATTCTCGATTGTTTTTCTAATTTACTTAAAATAGGCTCGGTCCTGAGACAAGCGCTGTTAATTTATTATTTGTTTAGATATTGTTAGTTGACGATTGCCCGATCACACCCCTTTTTCCTTTCGCTTCTATTTCGCGTTTTAATCCACTCCTTTTTGTCGGCTAATTTAAAACTAGAAAAAAATATATTAGAGTCGTTTAACTTCAGCCATTGCTGAAAGTCTGTAGTTATACGTTGTGCTAGCTTTAGCTCCGATGCTGGATGCTAACCTTAAATGCATCAACCTATACTTTTGCTATATTGTCAAGAAATTTTAGGCTGCATTTTTATTATAACTCCAGAATTTCGCAGTCACATGTCAAGAATGTCACTTACCCGCGCTCCTTCAGCTGTTCTTTTTATGAAAAGAAGTCGTCAATTTCGGTGACATTTTCTAAAAGTGGATCAACATTGATCTACTTTTAGTTGATGCGGTGACAAATAGTCAATGTGCTGATCTTTACTTAAGAAATGGGAAAATGCTTGGTTGTAATCTGCTATGATCTAAAATTTTCACACCATGCTGAATGTCGATGCAAATTGTACTTTTTCTTCATTTAAATAAAAAAAAAACGAGATGCAAGCAATAAGCGCAAAGAAAATAAAAAAAGTACGATTGACTTAAGAACGGAATATTTTGAAAACAGGAAATTGCGTTTTCAATGCCGGCACTCCACGCGTAGTTTATTCACGAGACGCTTCCAAAGTCCTGAATCGGGACTACAAGGCTGTTATGATAGACAGCAAGCTTGCCATTTGTTTAAAGGGAGAAGTGAAGTGAAGTGAAGTGAATACTTTATTTACCGGAGAGCATTATTAAAATGAATTTTGCTGGCAAATCAATATATCGGTCTTATATTAATTTCATAATTGTGTCATTTCTTTTTACCCTGCCCGATGATTGTTATGAAGAACATACATGCAGCTAATTAAAAAAAATTCCAATTTCGGATACCTGCTGAATCATGAGTTTTACTATTTAGTTGTTGTTGTTGAGGAGTCAAGGTTAAAGTGGGGACTGAAGCAAAGTTCGGCGAAAGGGATTGATGAGAATGTATAAGGCAATCATCAGTCAAACGTTTTCTTTAAGAGCCCTGGTTGATTGTGTAGTGATAAACGTTTATCAGGCTAGAAATTACACTAAAGTTTATGTAAGTCACTCGCTGTCACAAGCCATGGTTTATAAGTTAAATGAAGCAACTCAAACTAATGGAAGTGTCAATCAAGTTATAGTAGGTGCCTATTCACAAGTTTTACATAAGGCAGCCGCACACAAATAAAAATGCTTTTCACTTCGCTTTTAAATTCACTACAGTCATATTTTTGTCATTTCTTGCTTCTGATTTTTTTTCAATCTTTGAAATGTGTTTTGAGTACAATACTGACTGTTCTGGTTTCTAATGCCTTGCAGTGTGAATGGATACTAGATCACTGTGGATGTAATTTCAAAATGAAATGTAAATAACATGTTATACGTATTCTCGTGTTCCTAAATGCATGCAATAAACACGTGGTTTATTTCAAAAGAATTTTTGTACATCATTTTTTCGTTGCATCATTTTCCAAGAAAAGTCTGCTGGTTTGAGCCCCCCGAAAAAAAAAAACACTTCAAATATAAACCTCTCAGAAACAAGTGCTACGACTGCAAAGTGCGGTCTTGTACTTCTAAAAGGGGGCGGTCGTTGCATTACTTATTTTTACAGCTGCTACAGGCAATTTCTGTTCCTTCATTTGAATGCAAATTTTCCCGTGTTCTAAATAATAGAGCTTTTGTTCTATCAAGATAACTGTTATCTTTTTCTTTTCGATTTTCTTCTCTATGAAAGTTGCAATAGTTTTGAGCACTGTCGATTTGAAAAACCAATGCCGCCTTCATATCCACTGTAATGTCCCATTTGGGTTCTATCCAATACAATAAAGTAAATATATTTCGTCATTTAACCTTTAGGCAGCAGTTTTTTTGACAGAAAAACACAAGGAGATCATTTTACTACTTCGTTTTTCAAAGAAGAATTAAATGGAGAGAGCTCTTCGAATTTTACTGAAACTGTTTAAATACTAAAAAAAATCATAATATGTTGAGCCCTAACAACCTTATTTTCAGTCACATCTCGATTGTTTTATGTTAGTTTGATTGCACTGAACAGCAAATCTGGAAAGGTGGGAATAGGGTGGTAATCAAAACAATGCTATAACATCAGCTCTCATTTTAGCATATACCTATTTTTTCTGCAATAAAAATTCCGCTAACTTGTTGGTGTTTTATCTAGTAAAAGAACCATATATTTTTTACTCATGATGCTTCCAAAACACTAGCACTTTCAACGCAACTCTAAATTCACTTTTTCTAACAGCGTAAATCCACGGATTAATCGCTGAGTTCGAGTAAGCCAAGAAAAGTGCCCATGTTCCCCAAGATTCAAGAGATTTGGTCTCACGACACGAAGCGCCGTTTCCTAAAACAACTTCACGTATGGAAAAGGCAAGTGCTGGCAAGGAAGTCAAATAAAATACGCCAATAACAATAGCAATCGTTATGGACGCTTTTTTGTTGTGCATGTGGCTTGCTAACGCAGCCGAACCGCTTTGATGTTTGATAGCTCTGGACTGACGAAACGCTTCTTTAAAAATGCAAATATAGCAGTAAGAAATTAGAACTCCCGGGATAAAGAACACTGTAGAAACAGCTATGATCCAATAAATGTCTTCGTTGATAACCAAACGCAGGCTAGCGATGCAGCTTGAAATAACCCAAGCAGACGCTACAGCGTATCGAAAGCGTCTTGTGGTTACGATGGCGTTGTATCGCAAAGGCAAGATGACTCCAACATATCTTTCCAAGCTAACAGAACACAAGTTATATGTTGATATACCAACAGACAAAACGTAAACACAGTCCACAGAAATACTCAGAGGATGTTCCTCGTCGGCGACAGCTAACAGTGATCGTGTGATCCAGAGCGGTAGTGCAACGATCCCGACAAAGAAATCACCGACTGCTAGAGAAGCAAGGAAATAGTTTGTCACATAGTGAAGAGTCTGTTTCTTGTAGATTGCTATGAGTATTAACACGTTCGTTGTGCAGGCGGTGATAGCAATAAGCAGGCCGAGGATAGTCGTTAAGACTACGTTCCATTTTGCTGTTGGAAGCTCGTCACAAGCTCCTTCGGCCATGATCATCTGCCATGCATTGTGTAGTTTCGATGTAGTTATTTATTTGTTGTGTTCCTCATCTAACGCGCTGGATAACAATCTCACCACTATTAAAATAAACTAAGACATGCTGGCTATCGCATGAAAGCGAGTCAAGAGATTAAATTTCTTTTTGGACTTAAAAGACGTTATATATTTAAAATGTGGCTATTATAGGCTTATAAAGCACCTAAAATATTCAGTTGCTTCTGCTGATCACTTTAACACCTGCCTGGTAATAAATGTCGCCTTTTTGTTTACTCACCAATGTGAACACAGCACAAAGTAGTCATTTAAGAGTAATTTTTGGTAAGTTAAAATTTAAAAATTTAAAATCGTATTTGGCACTCTTTAAATTTTAGTCGCGAGCATTGCTGTTTGAGCTGACTGGCTGTATGCATGCGCTTATACTGGCTATCCTAATTGTTTAAAAAAATATATTCGTAGCCGACTATCCAAGTCTTTTTATTCCAGTTCAAATTCACGGAGTTCTTCATTTTAAATGAAGTCAGTGTGTTAATTATTATAATTTTTGGGTTAGCAAAATGAAACTAATTTTATATTCCGTGACAATTTTTAGCAAGTATTCAATACTTCCGATGATTTGGAGTTAAGTTTAAAGTTTAAGTTTAATAAATACGAAAAGTGCATGACTGGAGAATAATTGGGGGAAGCTGTAAATTTCCGTACAAAGAGTATTCTCCAATATAAAACAGACTAAAAATTTAGAAGTAAAAAGGCCCAAAGCTAACCTAATTAAATTACCTACTTGTCACTCACAAGTTACACCAGATTTAAAATTGACACTAATTAAATAAGGATTAAGAAATGAAATTAAAATACCCAAAGCTAACCTAATTAAATTGTATACTTGTCACTCACAAGTTACCCCTGATTTAAAATTGACACAAATCATCTAATAGATAGGACTAAAATGAAAATTTGAAGTAATTTGTACATGTCTTCTTAGGTCTTATCTTAAAGTTATGATTCCTATTGGTTTTGCTGAAACATTAAAATAAAAAATAAACATACGAGAATCTATGTCACAGTAACCATAAAATTTAATAATCTTGTACATTTGCGCTAAGCAAATAAACTTCCTTCAGTCTAACATGAGCGAAGGCCATTTCAGGACCCCAAGTCTTTCCTGATCTTTCTCTGATCCGCAAATGACTCGAGTGGCTCGCCTCTGTATCGACTCTATAATATCGATGTGCTTCACTAAATACGGATTCTAGACCTGACAACCATACTCCAAAATCCACCGTACCGAAAAAGATGGCGACTGGTACATTTACCTATAATTCCTAGCGCGCAGAAACGCTGCAAACGCTCATATAAACGCACAGAAAAGCTCTAAAATCTTCAAAAACTGCATGAACAATGTTACTAGTACAAGGACGTATTTTACGGAAACGTAGCTGTCTTTGTGCACTATTGGCTATGTTAGGTTCGCATCTTTTTGTGGTAAAATGTACAGCCACCATCTTTTTCCGTACGGTGGATTAGACACACTAATGTCTTGTATGGTGTCGAGACCCCTTCAAAAAATATTTGGTCCAAAGGTTCGCCATATCAAACCCAGAACCTTAGTATTCACTATTTATTGTTCCGCTAAACAGTACACACCCATCTCCTCCAACGCCCTCCCCCTACCCCCCCCCCCCCACCACCACCACCACCACCACCACCACCACCTCCAAATGCGCTACTCTAAGGGCCAGTTTACATGGAGGGAGGGTGCCTCAGCTAAACGAGTTACCCGGCTAGAAAGGCTGAAAAATAGCATGCCTTTACATGCAGAATTCACAGCCCTAACGAAGGTTGAAGCAACCCTCTATTGAACAACGGGGTCTAGGATTACCTTGGGCCAACTCAAAAAAGCGTCAAGCATAGCCGTCCTTAAGAAACTGAGTATCTTTAAATAAGTATGTACACATAATTCTAACTTGATTTGATAAAAGGTGTCTCCCGAAATTTGACATGACACCGTAGTTCTGAAGCCCTATTTCTGTAACGAACGCTGAATGAGGGCTAATTTTAGCTCAAGTTTAACGTAAGGTACTCTAGTTTATGTGTTTTTTAACCAAAAAGACTGCATAAACGGCATTTTGTTTAAATCAAGAATTCTATCAATTTAATTAAGAGTGTTTACAACTTGAAATGTGAGTCAAAATTAATACCAAGATAGACATAAGAAAACACTCGGCGGAGAGCTGAACTGTAGCGTTCTTAAAGCATGCACGTCTCAAATAAACTGAACTAAGATTCTAATCAATTCGATTCAACTTTAAGTAAATCAGGCGAAATATCTGAGGAAGCGGGCATGTGTTATCTCAATTGTCAACTCCATTGTCGCGGCCGGAAATGCACACGATCGCATCGCCTCCCACTAGCGAATCACAGAGAACTATGAACTATGAGTGTTAGCTAGGCGGAGAACGCCTAAAATTGAGCGAAAAAAAAACTATGTACTCACATCAGCGCTTGAAGCGATTCCTTGGCTATCCAATCCGACATGTTTCTTTTAGAAATAACCGACAATGTCCCGGATGTATTTGAATGTCGTCGAGCGCGTAACGCCCGCTCCCAAACTTCAACAGTAAAACTAATCTTTAGCCACGTAAAGTTCAAGCCAATATCTTATGACCGCCTTCAAATCAGCCCGTATAGTCTAGTTCCGAGTCCTAATTGAAGTGGCTAAAGACCTTTGCTGTCTAAAGCAAGCTCAACATTATCTGTACCTGGCAAAACGAGCCGACCGGTTATCTGTGTTTAACCGCCTAAAGCTCGGTTTGAGGTACGATAACAGCCGACGCACAACTTGCAAATCGTAAGACTTTCACCTTCACGGGACTTAATGATGTCCTCCGGCAAACTTCCTTTAGACAGCAGAATGGAAAGCTATAGATCACAACTTTCAACTAGTTAGCGCGCGCAACTAGAATTCAAATGAAAGAGAGGGGTTGGAGTTAGAGACTGGGCTAGACTAACTACAAGTAATTCTAGGAGGAGGGAGACGGGGGGGGGGGGGGGAGACAGGGAGGGAGAAAAAAAGTAAGATTGCATTCACTACATTAGACAGGGCGACATTTCATTGGAAGAAAGCCGAACAATTCTCCGTATCCTCAAACAAACAAAAAAAAAAATGAAACCCCATACATTCCTTAACAGCCCGATAGCCACCTTTTATCAAATCAAGGTAGAATTATAAGATAAATATATTAAGTGTGATACGCAAAGCATTTTACAGTCAACTCTTGCCTTGCGGTCACCCCGCTATTGCGGACACTCGCTATTACGGACAAAATCCAGATCCCCGGCATAAGAGGTTTGACTGGAAATGACTCCCGCTATTACGGACTCTCGCTATAACGGACACTGACCGACGCCCCGAGCGTGTCCGCTATAACGAGAGTTGACTGTATATTGTAATCCAACAACCACATCATCTTAAAGCTCTGTCAGGCAATACTGGCTCATCATATCCCCTCAGGAGCTTATTACCCTGAGCATGCAATTCCCACCCAACTTATATACCACAGCGTTTTTACATTCTGTGTATTTTAATTTTTTTTTACTTCTTTAAAGTATGCGTGACATGATACGAAAAGAAGTGACGTGCGTCAAGCGGTAACGCTAACATTCAATTGGCTAGCGGAATAGCAGTTCGTGGGAACTGGGAGCTTAAGAAATACAGACGTGGGTCATGCTTATTTTCAACTGGCTAGCGGAATAGGCGTTCACGGGAAATGGGAGTTTAAAAATACAGTAAAAAAACCCGCGTGTAAGAACCTACTTTTTTCAGGGTTTGGCAAAACAGGTTCTTGTATTATGGGGTACTTATTGACAGTTCAGGCTAAGTAGGTACTTAATTAGGTTCCTAATTTAGCTTAATTTGTACAGAGTAGACATTGTTGTTGATTATCAGAAAATAGTTTAAAATCTGGTCTGGTCTTTATTATAAATATTTATTAATGTACCCATGTTGCCAAAAGTTCAACAACATTAATTGATCAATGATACAAATAACAATGGTAAAAAATGATACAATGGTAAAAAAAATATATTTAAATTAAATAGTTAAACCCCACATATAAGAACTTGTTGGAATTTGTTTGGCTTAACAGGTTCTTATATTTTGGGGTATCAAAAAAGCAAATTTCTGCTAGAAGGTTCTTAAATCCCTAGGTTCTTGCACGCGGGTTTTTACTGTAACTCGGTCTGTAAAACGTTTCGAAATAGGCTCCTGACACTAGCTCTTTGCCGTTATTTTAACATCTCGTTGGCGGACACGTTCCGTAAAGTGAACACTTATGCTCTCTAGATGTCCGATGATGCAGTTGCCATTCTTAAATTAGATTCGCCTTATCAACCATCACGTGTTTTATTCTTGCTTACCGTATTTATTTGATTAAGCGCCCAACCTCGAAAAAGCGCCCACCTCGAATAAGCGCCCACCCTGAAGGTAGGAAAACTTAATTAGCGCCCAGCCTCGAATAAGCGCCCACCCCAGCCCCACAAAAAACTGAAGTGCACAAGAGGAGTATTGATTATTGAAATTGACTAAGAACTTTTAAGAAGACTTCCCTCATGACCGAGTTTTCTTAGTATTTTACAGAAACTTTCAAGAACAGTAAAAATTCTGCTTTGGTACACCTTTACGTTGTGTTACAAAAATAAACTTACTATTTGCTGAAAATCGTGAAAATTTAATAAGCGCCCAGCCTTGAATAAGCGCCCACCTCGAATAAGCGCCCACTCTCAAGGTCCAAAAATTAAATAAGCGCCCAGGGCGCTAAATCGAATAAATACGGTATTCATTTCTTCCCCTGACGCGTTGACTTCTGGACTGCGCCTACAATACTAATACAGTATTATTAGGAACTCCAAAATTTGTTGCCTTGGCCGCTATTTTTTCCATTATTTGACACGTTAAAGCATACCTTAAAGTTTGCAAAACTTCAGCTCACGTCTTTGATCGGCGACAAATGCATATATTCGGCGATTTGTAACTGTGCAATCTAATTAGCTTCTGATAAGCGCCTAATGCAATTAAGTAGACAAGAGAACATATAAGACACACAATACCCAAGACAAAGAGAAAGACTCCAATAGATTGGAGAATCTTTTCTTTCTTAACCTGGGTGCCAGAGGCGTTTTTTTTTCGATCGTGGCTTCGCCACTCTGTCAACGATCGCGGCTTCGCCGTGGTCAAGACAAAGAGAAAGACTCCAATAAATTGGAAAATCTGTTCTTTCTTAACCTAGGTGCCAGAGGGTTTTTTTTTTCGATCGTGGCTTCGCCACTCCGTGAACGACCCTATGGCACCCAGGGTAGTTCTTTCTGCCATTCAAATGAAATTAACAACGAAATGCATTTTCTATTCTCATGCAAGCTCCAATAAATTGGAGAATCTGTTCTTTCTTAACCTGGGTGCCAGAGGGGTTTTTTTTCGATCGTGGCTTCGCCACTCTGTCAACGATTGCGGCTTCGCCGCTCTTTGTCGTCGCAAAAAAACCCTATGGCACCCAGGGTAGTTCTTTCTGCCATTCAAATGAAATTAACAACGAAATGCATTTTCTATTCTCATGCAAGCGATATAATAGCATACGTTTAAATTCTTTGATGAAATAACTGACAAATGTAACATTTTTAATAATTTTGATATTAATGCGAGAATTTTGTTCCTTTGTAACAGCCGTTGATTCTGCTGTATGTCGATCAACTGCTGCTTTTGTTTTTCAGGTAATGCCTCTTAGGCATGAAGCTTTGTTTTCCAAATGAGAACATTATCTTAATTTCTGATTCTATTTTATATTTTCTTTAGTTTTAAATAGGTAATGACATGACTTGAAATACTCAATAAATTGTTTGTTTGTTGTTGTTTGAGTTTAGATACTCAGGCGTTTTTACATCTTCAAGTAAACCACTTCATGGTACTCTTTTACCTAAAACAGAGACATGTTACATTCATGAGCGCTCAATTATTTAACTAGGTTGATTTTACCTTTGATTTGTAGTACATCTTTACCATTTCCTAATGTGAATACAATTTACAATTGTCGTTTTTGTCTCTGACTAATGAAGGGCGGCTTTCACTACACTGAAAGGATCATGAAAGGCTAATCCAAGCCTCTAATCCGATCCGATGTTTTTAAACGATGCCGCCTCATTGTGGGCAAGTTTTTCAATACGTGTATCGCAACGACAAAATAAAGGTCAACTAGGGCCTATATCCTTCTATTGTCAGTTCAGCATGGTAATGGCCATTTGTACTTTTGATTGTATTCTCTCATGTACTGAACTAAATATCAGATTGTGTTTCTATTGCTGTAAAAGCCAATATATTTGTCTATAGGTGATGACCAATTAAGCGATGACAAATTGTTATTGGGTGGAGGTCAATTTCCATGTAATTGTCAACTCCCACGTAAGCGTCACCTATATTGTTTACAAATACGCTTCTGAGCTGGGATAAAGCCTGTCCAGCTAGATAGGAATAGTGTAGTTGAACAAATAGTTAAATTCCTTATAGTTAAGGATGAATTGGTACTGGATTCTTGGATGGATTCCTCCAATCTTTGCCATCTTGGGAAATGGCTTCGTGATCTACCTTATATGCACAAGGCGCAGACTCAAAACAGTTCCAAACCGTTTCGTGTTATCACTCGCACTGGCCGATTTCGGTGTTGGAGCTTGTTTCTTTCCCACCCATTTCACATGCAATTTCTTCCAATCAAGTTGCAATCGTAGCGTCGCAGATGACATTGCAGTGTTGATGATTTATTCCTCGACTACCAGCCTTTGTGCAATGACTATCGACCGATATTTAGCTATTGTAAAGCCACTCAGCTACAGAACCTTGATGACAAGAAGGCGGGCTAATTGCTTGATAGCGATCTCGTGGTCTGTGCCGTTGTTAACATTTTTTGTCCCTTCATTTTGCACAAGTCTCCATGGGTGTCATATAAACTTCAATATCACCGTTATCGTCTGGACCTCCATGTTTGAATTTATTCCATGTGTTCTACTGCTGCTTGTCACGGTCAAAATCATAAGAACTGCAAGGAAACACTGTCGACATTTCGCGAAGTTGGATTCTCAATTACGTTATAATGAGCCAAATCACAAAGGTCAAAGAACCGTCTCATCAGCGCGTGTTATCGGAACAGTAGTGGCCATTTTCATCGCCTGTTATGCACTTGAAGTGTATAGCTCTCTGTGTTACTTTACCAAGTTGTGTGAAGCTACGGACGACCTGATCAGAGCAGTGTTTTTTCTTGTTGTGACAAACTCTGCAGCTAACCCGATCGCTTATGCCTTGTTTAAACGTGACATCAAAAAAGAGCTTAGGAACACATTTCGCAAGGGGAAATCGGTTGATGCAACAAAGGTTTAATTGACTGACATTGAATACGAGATGACAATGTGGAACTAAAAGTTTCAACTCTGAAAAAAGTTCGCGAGTTTTGACCGTACAGGACGGGACGTCCAATGTTGTGATCATATACGTATAAATCAGTGTTTCCTATCTGTACAGGAATATATACAGAACAGTATTTGTTGTACGCTATAATCAATGATAACTAGCAAGTTGTTATATCGGGGCAAGGACCCTGCTCTATATTAATGAAATATTCTCTGCCGCTTTACCAGTCGCGTATAAGACAGGGGAAACAATAGATTGAAACAGATTAACAAGAGTCGGTGTTTATAAACTCTTACTAACATTTAGAAACATTAACACTGAAGAATATTCGAAAAATATGTGTGGACTATTTCGAGAACGGTATTGCCGACTTAATAAAAATCACTTTGTTAAAACATTATTTTATTTACGTAGTTAATTGTCATCTTATCACTGGTGATCGATATAGAAGAATACGCAATATGATATCTACCAAACTTGACCCATGACAAAAAGATACTAAAAAGTTTTAAACTGCACTGTGGCCGAAATTGAAATCGATTACATTTTTATCGCCTTTGATACGCAGAAAAGTCTAGTCACGGTTAAAAAATGTAAAGAAAACAAAAGACAGCAAAGAAACAAAAACACTTTTAATCAGTCAACTTTAACTTTAACGCCAGGTATTTCAAGCGTTTAAAATGTTTTGGCTAAGTATTTCGTTTCAGCATTCAGTTTTACCGTCCCCAGGGTTTGCCAGTGCCATAATTTAAGGGCACGGCCAGTTTCAGCTTTTTTTTTGGAGTTTCAGGGGTGCGGCCAAGACGCCCTTACTGGAAACACCTATAATGTTTTCCGGGTAGGTGGTGGCCCGGTGATCTACGTCAAATCCCTCCCAAGAGCACTCGGCTTTGCTGTATGTATTTTTTTTTTGTGGTAATAAAATACCCGTTTAAATCTAATCCGCTAATCCTAAACCGGACTTTTGAGGTTAGCCTCTTTCGTCAGCAGTTAGAAGTACTTTTTATAAACCTTTCAGCAGCAGCTATGTCGGCGCCGCCATATAGAATTACATTTTGCGCAGAATTTGTGTTCAACGATATATAAAATGCAAAACATATCTACAGTGTTCATGCGTGCCGGTCATAATGTAAAATGTAGACAGACAAAATGAACTGTACTTCAAGCGTGAAGCCTAGCTCTTCTCACGTGACTGTTAGTGGTTTGCGGTTCCGCTCAGTTTCCAGCAGAAAACGTAGATTTAAATCTAATGTTTACTTTTCTGATGTTTATTTATCCACAAAGCTACTCTTCTCTTGTGAGTAGTTACGGACAAGAATGGTTGCACGCATTAAAAACCGGTTCAGTATTGAATGTATTTACGCAGATGGCGCTTTACACCATCGGGTAAGCCGTTGCAATGTTCGGCTTGACACACGTCCAACTTCCTTTGAGAATATCTTTAAAATTCTAGGTTTCCAATTTGGATCATCTGAGGATATAGTAATAACTGGAACATCTTGAAGTAGAAATGGGAAGTCGTCAACTCCTTTCGGAAAAGTTGTCATAACCTCGAATGTTTCATTTCCCCTTTTCATTCAGGATCTGACGTATGACCTTTGGTTTAAGAAAAAAAGGAACATTTTGGGGGGTAACAGCTGCTACACTGGATACTGTTGTACAAAACACGGACGATTTAGTAATAAAAATAGGAAAGATTAATTACCTCCGAAGTGATTGATTGATTTGTATTGAATGCGATTGATTTACCCTTTGAGTAACTGTTACTGTCTACTCTCCTGGTATTTTTTTACCGCGCCATTAAGGCGGTTTTAATTAATTAAGTGTGGAAAAGCTTCGAAAAGCACTCACTCCTAAGTTGTTTTAATTGGTTTTGCTCCACTACGCCATGTGATTACCGTAAAATCTCTCACGCCAATAAGCCTGAGGAGTTATTTTAAGACCTTTTTCGGGGAGGGAAGAGGCGGGGGGGGGGGAGTTTAAAACGGAGGTAGGCTTGTTAGAGAGTGGGGGCTTATTTCAAATCATGTATCAGTTAAAGTACAGAAGAAAGAACTAATACGACTTTTTAATATTTTAGTTCTGTCTAGTAACAAATTTTCTCAAAATAGTAACAATGATGAAAAATAACTAGGGTTAAGCGGGTTAATTTAAGAGAAAACGTATGAGGTTTTCGTAGGGACCAACAAAACTGTCCGTTTTACCGGGGTGTCCGTATTAACCCTTTCAGTGCTAATTTTCTAAAAAAAAAAACGCGTTTATTTTACCGTTTAACTGAATTTTTAGTGATACGATCCTGAATTTCCCTTAACTTTACTTTTCCACAATGCATCAAGATTTTGATGAAGATTCCATGAAAAAATGTAAAAATTGTACTTTGTTGCATGCGCATAAGGCAAAATTTGGAATATATTTTTTTTTTTTTTTGCGAAATCGTTCCCAATTTTTTTTTCCTTTCGTTTTCCCTGGCTTTGTTATTCCCTCTCCTTTCTACTCTTCACATCCTTCCTTTAGGCCATAAACGTTTTAATGAAATCATTGGTAAACCCTAAAAAGAGGACCTCGATCAATTACAGGTGTTTTTGCCTGTTTTTGCCTGTTTTGCACCAAAAACGGATTGTGTTTTTTTCGATTAGCTCTGTCAGGATGCAACTGACAAGTAAAATGAATAGTACTGTAAAAAGGCCAAGCCTAGCTCTATGAGTTGCTTATAAATTATCACCAGAATCTGCTGACTTTCAAATTGATGGCGTCACAAGTGGTTCATTGACTGCTCCTCCAAATGTCGACAAAAGTCGACTTTAGCTCTAAAAAAGTTAAGTGGGTGTCCGTAAAGCGGGGTTCCACTGTCAGTAGTAAATTTTCCTTGTTTTCTTGTTCGTGAATGACTTACCCTCTTAGCAAGGGGAGGGGGTTAATTTTTAAACAAAAATAAACGCCCAGAGGGCTTGATAGAGATTTCATGGTAATTAACGAAACCTTGCGCCACCTTCCCAACCAATCAAATGCAAAACCAAAACCAATCTCTACTTGGTCACGCGCGTTTTTTTTTTTCGCGCTTGGTGCCAGTAAAGGTGTTACTGCTTCACATTCTCACTGGAGTATTGCTTTATATACGCTCTTTGATTGGCCATCGAGACCGCTTGACATTTGGTTATACGACATTCAACTGATCTGAATACTGTTTTATTTCAGGTTTCAGTCTGAACATAAAGCGATTTTCACTTGAGTGTCGAAAGTTATTCGCGATTGGAAACTACTGTTTTTTTCCAACATAAGTTAGTCCTAGTCTTTCTTTGTTTTGGTTTTGCATAGCTACGCTTAGTGATTGATTTAAAAGAAAAACTCGCGCACTCTTTCAACCAATCAGAAGACAATTTATATCTAATCCTGCGCTTTCCGCGCTTTGTCTGTGTCCTTTGTGATTGGCCAGAGTGATGACTTGGGCTTTGGTTTCTGCGATGCTTAATCGTAAATCGCTCAATTTACGAATACTTTAAAATAACTTTGGTGCTACAAGCTGCAGCTGTTGTCGAAGACCGACCAGGATAAATGCTCCTACGTCCTAAAGTACGCGGGCCCAAAATGGATTTATATGTAAAATGCTGCTGTAACAGGCTGGAGGACTCAACAACTGTGGACTAAGGGTGCGTTCCTTTGGGATGTTCCGGGTCAGGATCAACGATCCCTGATCACTCAAGATTATGGTGCATCAAAGGAACTGCTTAATCCAATCTAGACAATAAAACGCGTTTTCTGTCAGGGGGATGACAATATATCACTTAACTCCCCTGAGGAAATATGAAAGCCAACGAAATGTATAATGGATTACACAAAGAGACCCTGAAAAGGGTACCCTTTTAGGCTGCAGGTATATAAAATGGTAGAGATTTCACAAGTTCAAGTATAGAAAAGGGTTGGTAGGTAAAAAGACTTTGTTTGTTTTAGGAGTTAAACAAGCAAAAAGTTTTGAAAAAAGTGATTCAGTATTTTTATTGTAGGTATGAGAAAGGAGTACCATTTTCTATTTGCATGGAACAAAGAGGTAATCTTTTTTTTGTCAAAAATGGTATAGAAAAGGGAATTAAAGGATTAATTTGGACCCTGGGGCGGAGCAACTTGGAGTGGAACTCAACCTAAATCCTTTATATCTTCAAGTGTTTTAGAGAAAATTCACATCGATATCTGGCAGCCCTAACAGGTTTCTCTAGTTTAAATCAACTCTGCATAACTATTATTTGGATATTAAGAAAAATTTCCTTGCAAAAAAAGAAGCTCGCGCTGCGAGCAGGATTCGAACCTGCGCGGGGAGACCCCATTGGATTTCAAGTCCAACGCCTTAACCACTCGGCCATCGCAGCTGATGTTAGAAACGTGTTATAAGAAAGGTATAGATTCAGACACTTTCTGCATAATCGTTTCATTGTTTACTCATGAGAAATTAAAGGTTGCTATGCACTTGAAGTCATCTCTGCAAAGTACAGAACATTCAGATACAAACGGTTAGGTTTTTCGATCGATTAACGATCGATCGACGATCGATCAACACTCATGCACCATTTACAAACCTAAAATCATGTAAAAACCGATTATATTATAGACATGAAGGTACTAGACGTTTTCGGCCATAAAATTTATTGCTTTTATGCAAATTGCTTAACTACTGCGTTGCTATGCTATCAAGTATTTCACTGTAACATGACCAATTCAGAGCAAGTCAAAGTAGTTTAGTTTCTTGTAAATTTGGCAAGCTCGATCCAAATTCTCTTTCATAAATTTTTTTGGCAAAATTCGTAACGATATGTGTATGTTAAGCCAAATATAAACTAAGTACACGTTAAATCAACTGCCTTTTCTCGTAGTGATCGTCCGCCATATTATTTTAACTAACGAATTACGTCGACTGGTTCGAGCGTGGTGATGTCATCTCTTCAACAGCGAATGTTATGATTTATGTTAGACGTTTATATCGTTAATAAAGGGTAAATTTGTAATAATTTGGACGATAGGAAAATAAAGCCGACTTTCAACAGCTTTTCTACTTTGACTTGCTTCTAATTGATAAATAAAAATGAACTACCTTATCACATGAAATTTTCGCGACACGTAAATTTCGCGAATTTCGTGATTCCAAAAAAATCGCGAAATTAAAACGACGCGAACAATAAGTGACGCGAAATTAAGTGACTCACATTATGTCAATTTTCAAAAAAGTATAAATTTAGTACCACTGGAGGAAGGAATTTTAAATGTAAAAGGATGTGGTCGTCCAATGACTCAAGAACAATAACTCACGAACAAGCATGACCTACTTGTAGACATTGTGAGAACTGCTCTGTTGTTGCCATTGCCGAGATTCAGTCTCACCCCTGCGTTTTTGTTAATTTTGACGTTATTATTCCCTTGATGAAGTCGTTTTATTTAGTTCAAGGGCGTGTTAAATAATATCGCCAAGGAAGTTTAAATTGTCTCTTACTCAAAAACGCAAAATTAAGGTGATTCAAAATACAAAATTTTCGCAAAATCGCGGAATATGTGCACCTTAAAATCGCGAAATTAACATGTCGCGAAAATTTCATGTGATAAGGTACCTGTCTCATTAAGTCTGGGGTACGTTTTTAAAGTTTCGTTTTACTCAGTTGATCATTTTTTTAAATTTTCTGTCCACTTTTAGTTAAACATCAGGTGCGCGCTCTTTTAATTTGATGTTTTCCATAAGATACTTAACGACATAGTAACGGTTGCTAAGTAGGCTTTGTTAACTCCTCACCTCATGGTAATCAGATGATAATATGGTTCATTCGTAAAGAATCTTTAATGTGTTTTAAAATATAGCGATGAAAACTAAATGTCTAATCACTCGAGGAATTCTGCAATAAATTGGAAAAACGCACGGCCTAATAGGCCATTTCCGAGTTACCCTTTGCCTCTGTTTCAAAACGAGTCTACGTGCGAAACCATTCAAATGAAAATGATTTTGATTTGCATGAAAATGGACCTGTAGGTGAAACTCATTTTCATATAAATGGTTTCGCACGTAGACTCGTTTTGAAACAGAGGCAAAGGGTAACTCGGAAATGGCCTATTATTGACGAGCCACTGCGCCATAGTTTTCGTTAGTTGTTAGCAATTATATTGGTATTATTTGCAATATGCTTTCTTTAAAAATAGCCACAACAATTAAACACACATTAAAAAAACGAATAAAGTGACCGGATAAATGTTCGTTCATACCGCTTCGCACAGTATATTAATATTAATTGTGTCGCTTTTCTTGGCGCCTTGTCCATTCTTGATGAACTATTTAATATGAATATAACTAAGGTAGAAAACGTTGCTTAGATTTTTAACGGTTTTTTCAACCAAATTCAAATAGCAGCTGCGATGGCCGAGTGGTTAAGGCGTTGGACTCGAAATCCAATGGGGTTTCCCCGCGCAGGTTCGAATCCTGCTCGCAGCGTTACCTTTTGAATTGTTTGAATGTTTTCAAAACATTTAAAAAGTCCACAATACTTTTTTAGTACAAAAAAATCTTTCTCGGCTTTTGCCTGGCATCGTCTAAATTAAATTTTATCTTAACTTGAAAAACTTTAAACTGTCTTTCAACCACCTATATTATGGAGAATCGAAACTGTTTGAAAAAAAAAGCTAGTCATAAATACGCGTAAATACATTTGGTTTATTTGACCCATAAGAAGTCCAAACCATGAACGATGGGACCCAAATGTTTAAAGGCAAATTGCAAAAAATTGTCGTCTTTGACAGAATGAACATGATAATAAGACAGGTTGCATAAATCGTGTTCTTTAGTCTCCCAAAGAAAGAAAAAAAATCTTGATGAGCAATAAAAGGTATATTACAAAGCTTACCAAGGCTGTATACCCAGAATACCATTGGGTCATATCTTTCATGGTTTATTGCTTTTCACAGGGTCAACGTTTCTTTAATTAGGTGTAGAGGCACCTTTCACACGGCGAACATTGGCTTTATTTATCTTACAAACTATTGTACGAATTTTTGCATTTTTAATTGCGCCAGCCTATACGTATAAATAGATTGTTTTGAAGTCATTACTATCTAAATCGCTACTTATAGTTTTTTAGAGCTCAATTAAATTACCACTAGATATCTATGCTACTTTCTAAGTAAACCTATATATGTGTATGATTCTTGCAAGTGTTTCTTTTCGGTTTCTGCAAGGTATAGTGCGTGTTTTACTTTTCTTATTCTAATTCGTGTTTGTGAGAGAAATTAAATGAATGACATAGGATGTTTCAAATTTAATTGAGTGCAAAAAAAATTATAATTACTTTGCTTCTTATTGGTTCATTTAATACTCTTCACCGTCACTTGAAAGAGCAACAGCCACGAACCGATACCCATCACTAATATATATCACTCTGAACCAAAATCCTTCCTTCTACTATGATCTATTTCGGACGCAGTTTAAGAGGAAATCCGCCGGCCGCGGGACTTCGAGTAGTTATTGGAAAAAATTATGTACCAAAACTATTTACACCTGATTGCAAGCTTTTGTGTTACTGCTTCAAATGTCTTATCGAAAGAAATCTTTTCTAACAACACCAAACATCGAAAACTAATTTCGAAGTTCCACTAAATTCCCATGAATCGCTTAAAAGATGTGAGCTTTTGACCATAGCTTGTGAACTTTGAATATCATTTTCTCAGACTCTGATAAGAAATTGTTGTACCAGAATTATTTCCACCTTATTTCAAACTTTTTTGTTACTGCTTCAAATATCTTATCAAAAGAAATCGTATCTAACAACACCAAACATCGAAAACAAATTTCGAAGTTCCGCTGAATTCCACTGAATCGCTTAAGACGAATTTCCAAAATGGCTACACGTGAGATTTTGCCTATACCTTGTGAAATTCATTTTCTCAGACTCTGATAAGAAATTGTTTTTGGTGTTATCACGGAAAATTACTTACATCTTTACCTTTTATTAAGGGTAGGAAATAACGCAATAGGATTTAAATTATTCTGGTACTTGATTTTTGTCCAACTTTAATCAATATTACTCGACTTCCTAGTGGATTCCGTCTTAAGAGAAACTAAGGTATGAAACCTCTAAGATTGAAATAAGCGTATGCACATCGTTTGAAAAGCATTTTATTTATGATATGAGAAAAGGCCTTCTCTGGGACCAAAGTCGCCGCAACTTTAGGCGGCTTTAGGTGATAAATGGCGACTAAGGCCTTACCCAAAATTGGCAGAAAAACATCCCTGCGACTTTAGGCGACTTAAATAAAACTGGAGAGCAATTTCACTAGCCATATTGCAGACTATACTGGATTTTTTTAGTGTTAGAGAATAAAATTATTTCATGCATGGTGTGTCAATTTTATCAGTTATGCTTATATAGTGTCTATGGTAATAGTGTCTATGCTAAGAGTGTCTAAACAGACACTCTGAGCATCATTCAGGTAGAATTTTTTCCTGGAAATACCATACAAAATCAACCTACAACTTCAGTCAAAAGTGGCTGTAAGGGTTGTAAAAACAAGCCCTATCACAGAAAGACTTAAACTGAACTTAGTATCTCGCCATTTCTGCATTGTTTTAGGATCCTCCCGCTCCCCCTATCAATGTGGGTTCCTCACTATATAGTCTTGTGTGTGTAAGGTCGCTATTAGCTCAACATTGAATGGGGGAGAATGGAAGAACTAAAGTGCAAAGTTTCCCAACACTTTTGTCTGAGGTTAAAGTGTAAATGCGCTCTCAGTTTTGGTTAGAATGTAACACGCTTGAGAAACGTATCTCATATTATTATATAAACATAAGTGAAATACCAGGAAATCTTTCGCACGGAAAAATTCACCCATGAAAATAACATGTTATTTTCACATGTGAAGATATCGATTTCGGAACATTTTCTGACAAGTTTGCTCTGTTTCAATGCTGAATGAGCCAAAGAAAATCGATATTAAGTCGAAACATCATCGGATCTTCCTCGGCAATCTTCGGCAGTCTTTGGATATCTTCGAACATTTTCGGAAAAGTTCGGAAAATGTTCGGAAACATTCGTACGACCTTCATTTTGAAAATCTTCGGAAATCTTCGGAAAATGGTCGGAAATCTTTGGAAAATCGTCAAAAACATCGTAATTAGTAGGTTTATATCTCGTGTTCAAATCAATATCCCACTCCTTCGCTGCGCTCACTCGTGAGATATCGATTTGAACACTCGAAGATAAATTTCATATCTCCGCGCAACCATGTAATATCCTCTATATATTTATAGTGACTAATTTTTGCGGTTAATAGATGCACGCAAAGTGAATCAACCGCAAATACAAAAACATTCTCGTCTTGTGCTTTCTGCTGGAGCTGCAACTGGGCGACCTGTTACAGGTGACACTAGCAAGAGCTCAATGCAAACACTTGAAGAACATAAGAAGTATGTTTTGGCTCCTGTCCTTGACGTTCGAGAACCTTCTAAGAGAAGACACTTCACCTGCGGGTTTTCTAATGCATGGCGTATTACGCAAGCGCTTTAAAATGACAGTTTGGAGAGTACAGTACTCAGGAGTGCTGGAGATATAATTTGATGGAATAAAAACAATCGGGTGTCTCAACCATAAGATTTGCCAAGAACAAGCTTGTCCTCTTGATAAAATACCATTTCAGTTCAGGCCAAACTGCCATTTCAGTCCTTAACAGCAAAATGTATTTAACACTTCTAAACTGATGACGATTATTTCTTTACTGTTGATGTAATTCTTCAATTTCCTTTTCAAGCTAAGATTGTTCTCAGTGATTCTGCGAATTTTTTCCGAGTTTAACACTTCTAACTGACCATTTCGTCGCTGTATAGGAAATGTATGTATTTACATATTTCGTAGACTGACGCAACAGTCTCAAAAGCGAAGGCTATAGACCTAATTGCAGTTTAGGCCGTCGCGTAACCTGCCATTAAACGAGCCTTTTCATGTTATCAATACAAGGTAAGATATTTTTGAGAATCATGTACACTGTTTTCTCAAAAAAACGGCAGAAGTAAAGATCCATCGACAGAATACCGTATTAATATTCATAATTCGATTTCTATTCATCTCTTCCTTTCTTGATAAACTATTTAGTATAATGTTGCCAAGGTAGAAACGTTGCTTAGATTTTAACTGGTTTTTCGAAGCACTCACAAGCAGTAGCTGCGATGGCCGAGTGGTTAAGGCGTTGGACTTGAAATCCAATGGGGTTTCCCCGCGCAGGTTCGAATCCTGCTTGCAGCGTCACTATTTTCGAAGTATTTTTAGCATTACATCGACGCTGCATTTTTAGTAGCGAATAATTTGTATTTAAACGGTTTAAAATACCCTTTATCGTGTGCATCATCTAAGTTATAACATCTAACAAAAAAAACTTATTTTTAGCCACACATGTACAAAGAAATTGTATAAAATACAGCATTCTACAGCAACAAAGGGACAGTTGTAGTAACACTGAAGGCAGAAATTACTTTACATCTTGTCTACGTGTTTAGTCGCCATGTTGGTGTTATAAAGAGATACAGCAGTGGGTTACCTGTTCTCTTGTTATCATTTCCTTTTCCCAGTAGTTAGACTATTGACATAGCTAAATTTTGGGCAAATTGCTACCATATAATTAAATCACGCGGTTTGTTATCGTTCATGAAGGAACGTATTTTTCCGACAGCGAACTAACTGAAAATCAAGTGCGGGATCTCTGTCACTCGGATTTGAATTGGCGACAGAGCAGCAAACACATTGCAAAGACTTACCTATGATAGATTAATTTATCGTAGATTATTACAGCTAATACAGAGTTAACTCGGTATAACATAATCAGTATTTCAAGCTCGGAGTCATGTGACATTGTAGTTTAAAGCAACCAGGGTACATGAGAATTGCAAAACAATATTTGATATCGTTCAATTAATAATAAAAGCTAATAGTTAGCTTTAAAAAAATAAAAAGTCGCTACTGTTTTAGAATTCTTGCTGATATCAACAAAAGTTTAATAGGAACAGTAAGTCGTACAACATCATTTGCGATGGCCGAGTGGTTAAGGCGTTGGACTTGAAATCCAATGGGGTTTCCCCGCGCAGGTTCGAATCCTGCTCGCAGCGCCTACTTTTGACGTTTTTTTGTACGAGCCAACACGGGAACGTACGAATTTAAGCCGGCTCAGCTCGTGCACATTTCGTGTGTTCATGTTTTGTTACAGTCATTTGAAAAATAACTCTTTCTTTCAATTTTAATTTTAATAAAAATTGGTTGCTGCAAAAGTACAGTGATCTCAAAGGTTTGTGTATTAAAAGCTGCATTTTGTTAAAGGGTGAAATTAAACTATTGCCACTTCTTTTTGGCCAAGAGCAAAGCCATCTTATCCGAGAATATCATGATGGTAATTTGGGTAAGACACTTATGTCATTACGGAGAGTGTATTTTTTTAAGATTTGCTGTAATTGTTGCGCCGTTTGTTAGCTTTGTAAAGAATTCATTGCAGTACTTTTTGCTTATCGTAAGCTATCACGGCCATGTCAATTGATAAAGACTGGCAAATCTGCATATTAAAGATTGAAAAACAGGTATGACCTATAAAAATAGTAATTTAATATGCAGATAGACACTTCCCAAGCTCTTTGATAAGAAAGCATCGGCCCACTCACATTTTCCAGAATGCGAATTTAACTGCGTCCCGTGAGGGTGGCGCGTAAACGTGGGACGTTGAATAAGCATGCATGAAATATAATCACTTAGCGCTCGCTAACTACTTTCACCATTCTCATATAAAATATACAACACCTCTATATGACATACATTGTTTTCAGTATCATGAAAGTGTTAGGGCCTGTTTTCAGGATTCCAGAATGACTTTCATTCCAGATCGAAACTTGTTCCGGAATCGATCGGCTCAACATGAGCTGAAAAGGCGATTTGACCTGCGTGGCTTTCGCGCGAGATCAAAACAAAGATCGCGCAGGTTTTGCGCAAACATGTCTGAATTGTGCCCATTAATGGCCACATCTGCAATTTTAACGAGCAATTTGACCATAGGGCTGCTTTTTTGGGCTTAACAGGAAATGCTATCACGTTTTTTCGCTCTAACTTTCAAACTGTGGCCTCCGACATGCGGTTTCATGAGATGCGGTTTCATCTCGGAACGAAATTCGTTTTGTGTTTACATGGTGCCAGAATAAAATGTCATTTCAGAACGAATGTTTCATTTCGGAATGAAAACTGGAATGAACTCATTCCAGAATGACTTGACTTTCGTCTCGGTATCATGTAAACAGATACAGAAAAATATATGGGGATGGAACGATCTCGTTCCGAAATGGAAGTCATTCCGGAATCATGTAAACAGGTCCTTTCTCACTGTGGCTATGTTGCGCTCTTTCTTTCTAAATCAAATAGCAGCTGCGATGGCCGAGTGGTTAAGGCGTTGGACTCGAAATCCAATGGGGTCTCCCCGCGCAGGTTCGAATCCTACTCGCAGCGTGAACAAAACTTTTATAGTCACAAGGCTACAATGTCTCAAAATTTTGTTGTGAAGGACATTACAAAGCTTAAATTTTGGTAAAAAAATCAATCTAACGGAAACTACGGAACAGTGATCATACCAAACAGTGAAAATAATACCAAACAGTGAAAAAAGAACACGCAATAGCCATGCTTTTAAGTATATGATGCCAAAAGTATCTAAGGACGTTTTTAAGTTTTCTTTTTTTCCTAGATCAATAACAGAGTGGAACTTACTGCCCCCTGACTTAGTGAATTGCAAGTCATTATCGAATTTTAAATTAAATTTAAGGAAGCATGTAAACAAGTAAATTGTAACTAAGTATTTTTATATCTTATTTATGCATGTAAATTTTGTTTTTTATTTTGTATCTATTTTTTATAGTTGATGTGATGTCTTAAACGATGTTATCAACTTGTAGATGTAGAAATCTCCTAGTGTATAGATTACATATAATTTTTTTGAATTTTGAAAATGTAAGCGAAGTAATTTTTCTTATTCCGAAAGGTTTACCGAAATGCAGCCACACCAGCAAATACTGATTGTCCACACTTACAATTTTAATCACAAAATTACTGCATTACCTCTGGCTAAAAATATAGCATTCAACCGACGAGGACTCAACAGTCTCCATGCCTTTTCTGTGAGTGCTGATCAAAATTTCCTTTCAAAAATTAGAGATTTTCTTATGAAGACAAACTTTTTTCAAATTGACGGAAACCTCAAAATAAGACCCTTCAAAGTTAAAAGAACACACAAAAAGAAGTAATAATATACCAAAAATAAATAAGGAACGTTGTCATTAAAGATGTGAATATTGTTCATCGTGGTGTAAGATAGGTAATGAACGTTTATTCGTTTGTCTCACGATAGAATCGCTTTGAGATGTTGATCGCGACGTTTCGACTGCAATACTGCTAGTCTTCATCAGGCGATGAGGTCGATTGTTTACGCGTCGCTATTTATGCACGTTGGTTCGCTAATGCACCAATCACAGCGAACCAACGTGCATAAATAGCGACGCGTAAACAATCGACCTCATCGCCTGATGAAGACTAGCAGTATTGCAGTCGAAAAAGCGATCAACATCTCAAAGCGATTCTATCGTGAGACAAACGAATAAACGTTCATTACCTATAATAAGAATCGTTTCGACAGAAGAAGATTAAGGCGGATAACGAACGACAAACTTTGAAAAAATTGGCGTTTTTTTTTTTCAAAATACGCCGGCAATAACCTAGCTCCTTTAACATCATTTCTTTCGTTTAGATAAATTAAATTTACTGTGTAAAATTACAAAACCACTTAAAACACAGAGTCAAAATACACAAAACCACTAAGGGATGGAAGTTGTTTCATATACTTGGCATCGTATTCTATGGAGATGCCAGTAAAATCCTTGTGAAAACATTTTAATGCCTAGGTACAGTTTTCACCCAGATTTTATAGTTCCCGCATAGAAGACGTTATCAGTTCAATTCTCTTTGAAGCAGTCATATCAGCTTGTCTCAGCGTAAACAGCACTCAGTGAAACAAACTAGAAATTTAATAAGCAGCCTGTCAAATTTACAAAATGAAAAGCGGGGTAAACTATTTCGTAATCGCAGCAAACAAAGCCAGTCGAGATTGAGTATGTGATACACACTGCTGTAACACCTCTCTTGGAAAAGTACACTGCAAAAGCATGGCATCTTGGTTCTGGATCGTTGGGTGGATAACCACTGTGTTCTCCCTCCTTGGCAACGGCTTCACGATATATTTAATCACCACGAGACGCCGACTCTTCACTTTACCTAACTGGTTCATTCTCTCACTGGCGGTGGCTGATTTCCTTTTTGTCTTGTGCTACTTCCCGGCTTCATTCTTCTGCAACCTGCTCTTTCACTGCAATCGTGGTTACCGGATTATGGTAGCATCCTTTTTCATGTATGCGTCCGTAACAAATTTGGTCGCCATGAGTATTGATCGGTATATTGCCATTGCTCTTCCTCTGAGATACGTTGTTTTGGTGACGTCTCGACGCGTTTTCGTTGCTATTTTCACGGCATGGACATTTTCGTTAGCGCTTGCTCCAATTCAGTATCTAGTGGAGAAAACAGAATCCAAAAGCCTGCAAAGAGTGTTTGAAATAACAAGGGTATCAACCTTGGAAATAACTCCAGCTGTCATTTTAGTCATTGCTACAATTCGTATGTTGTTGATAAGAAGGAAGCACCAGCGACAAGCCGCCATTCAAGTCTCTCAATTACTTTACAACAAATGGAGAGGAAGGCCACCTGCTTGTCACTTTAAACTGTCAAGAAAGAGAGAGCTGTCATCTGTGCAAATAATATGCGCTGTCGTTTCTGTTTTTGTCATTTGCTATGCTACGAATATTTCGGTGTCATTTTGCATTGGTCTTGAAATCTGTGATCCTCCAATAGAAGTCCGCGATCTTCTGGGAATTCTATTAATTGTAAACTCGTTAATAAACCCTTTTGCCTACGCCTTCCTGAAAAATGATATCAAAAAAGAATGCAAAGTTCTCTTTTGTCGAAAATTAGAAAAAAAGTAAAGAAGGAAACATAACTGTCAATTTATTTGATGTGGCAGGCATCTTAATAATAAGTAATGAAAAGCCGAGACTGATTCTATGGCTTCATAACAAAACACTATTTGTTAGCAACCTCTAGCAAGTGGCCAGAAGCATTTTACAATTGTAAAATCCAGTGCGCCAGTGAAAGGTTTTGGGAGACGTCTTCTACCGAGAGGTGACACTTAACAAGTGCATTTTTTGTCATGTACACTGAAACTAGTGATTGCATTTCAGTCTTTCTGGTTGGTTCAACAAAAGTCTCGTGTTGACCTTATTTGAAGTAGAACCTACGTACATTTGGTAGTGCTTTTGATGTAGACCATTTTCGATTAAGTTGCCTTTTTGTTTCTTTTTCCAATGCAAATTTATAAAATGCGTATGGAATGCTACGGAAAGCCTGTTCGCAGGCTAATTTTAATGAACCTTGCAGTAAATGTCGCATGATATGTTTTGCACCAGCCTCAAGAAACAAAGGCAATGAATAACTGGAAACGGACTATTAACTTCGGGTGCGGTCCAACATTCTACAAAGGGTTTTTAAAAACAGTACGATAAGTCTAAAGATGATGATAATAAAAGCGGTTTGTAGCTGATCTTAAAATGCTAAAAAACGATTTAAAAGATGCTGAAAACGTATAAAAACTACATTTTCGGCAACTCTCTGTTGCATCATTTGAAATTAATCTGTTCACTTCGTGCATAATGAGTTTTTATATGCCGCCGGTCTCCAGGGATGTTCCCAACGTTAAATAGACTTGTGGAATAAATGTACATGCTCATTTACAGAATTAGTGTCCTGGATATAGAATGTAACGCCTCCAAGAAAAGACGTTGTTGTCTATTGTCAAATACTTATCGCCCAAATAACAAGTCTAAAGATTATTTCAATGAGTCATTATCACCTCAGATTCAGGTGTTTTCTGTGTACTTGATTTCATTCATACTGCGCTTGAGGTACCTTTGGTAGTAATTTAAAAATTTGAAAGAAAATACCTTTATAGCACAACTAAAGTAAAGCGCGCGTTCTGATTGGTTAATTTAGCGTCTACTATTTGCCCATGGGTGCACGCTGACGTATGCCTTCAACCTGAGCGCGCGCACTGATCTGATGCGACATGGCACAAGAAAGTGCCACTACTTCACGAGTTTTTACTTGTTTTCTCGATTTTCCTGTGAATTTGAAAAGCTAAACTTAAGAAAAACCATTTCTCCATAATGCTGAAAGACTTTGGCGTATAATGCAAGTTTGAAATAATTCAAAACTTTGTTCAAATTTGTTTGTATTTTTCTTTTAGGTTTTCGTCAGCGTTTACGCGAGCACTACACGCAATTGTTCAAATAAGCGCGCGCACTTTACCTCAAAAAAAATTTAATAAATCGCCTAAAAGTTGTGCTATAAAACAAATGGTAAACGTCACAGCGTGCACTATTGAGTTACAGATGCACTTGGGAGGTTTGCTAAGCACTCAAGAAGCTAGAGTCGCCCTCGGCTATCGCCTCGGGCGACTCTTACGCATCTTTCGTGCTTAGCAACCTCCCGCGTGCATCTGTAACTCAATAGTGCACGCTGTGACGTTTACCATTTGTTAAGGAAAGTGTTTTCTGCAATTGCCTATATTTTTATTCTTTTTAACAAGTGCTAAACTCAAATCAACCTGAATAAATAGTAACGACTCGAGATGTTCCTCCTTAATTACCCTGTCGCCGTTGTCGTATTTATGATTCTTAAAGAAGTCAACAACGAAATTTGAATGTTCGAAAAATACTTTTCTCTCACTCATTTTTGCACGTTGAAGACCACTTCTAGTCTAGCGACATCGAACGATCATTGTTTTTTATCACCGCTGGTTGGTTCCTTATCAGGTGAATTTAAAAGAAGCCAAACAACCGAGTCTGATATTTCCCATGTTTCCCGCATCTCCGTTAAATTTCAGATAAACTGGCTACTGTTTGTTTTTAATTTTTGCGATGATACCAAGTTATGCAACTATCGGGTGGCTTTTAACGACTACAGCAATCATTGGCAATGGCCTCGTCATTTACCTCATCGTTGCTACAAAACACCTTCAGACATCCACCAACTGGTTCGTATTGTCACTTGCCGCAGCTGATTTCTCCTTTGCTGTTTGTTTCTTTCCTGTTGCATATTTTTGTGAGGCAGCTTTCACTTGCGACAACGTCCTTCGTGGAATTGTTTCGTGGCAGTTTGCAACTATCTCCATCGCGAACCTTTGTGCAATGGCGGCGGACCGATATATTGCTATTGTGATTCCATTTAAGTACGTCAGACTCATGACTACAAGGCGTGTTTTCTTGCTTATTGGCAGCGCTTGGGGAATACCTATTCTTCTATTTTTACCTCCAAACTTATGGATGCACTTCACTGGCGCTTCTCAGAATGTTCAACTTCTATTCCAAGTCATCTACGGCGCCGTATTTGAGATATTGCCTTGTGTATTCTTGGTATGTGCAACGGAACGAATTTTGGTCATATCGAGACGACATTACAAACAAATCGCGGTGGTTAACGCGCAGTTGCGCTTTAATCAACCGAGTCTCAGAGAAAACAGAGCGCAATTTTCTGCAACTGTAATTATATTGGTTGTATGGTTGTTTATTTTATTCTACATAATGGATGTAGTTGGATCCATTTGCTTTTATTTTGATGTGTGCGAACTGAGTGATGAATTTCACTACGTTAGAAAGCTACTGTTGATTGCTAATTCAGCGGCCAATCCATTCCCGTATGCTTTTATTAAGAGAGATATTAAGAAAGAATTTAAGAAAATGTTTAAAGTTAACATAGAAAGTTCATAACAACAGCTCTGCCTTGACTTATAAGATTTTTTTGCACGCACGCCTGCGCATGGATCGTAGGACAGTACCTTCATGTGGAAAGGAACATCAAAATTACATAAACTTGGGGATAAATTATAAAAGAAATAACAAAGAAGTAAACCAAAACGAAACAAGGAAGATTAGCAGTAGAGACGATTAAGGCGAAAAACATGAATACAAGAAAAAAATGCTGGTAGACTTATCAAACCGTCTTCGATTAATTTATGTCAACCCTTTTCAAGCTATTACTGAGGTTTATTCAGTGCAAGCTGTCAACATATGTTATTCAAAAAATTCCCACTTTGACAGCAAACTTTCGGGTTTGTTGTTCAAACGCGGCAAAACGTACTCGATGTAAGATTAAATCATTTTAATTGTCTAAGTTGCCTTACATAAAAGGTGTGTAAGGTAGATTGGGAACATTTTACGCCATTCACTACAAGATGCGAAAACATCATTTTAAAACTAAATACAATGATGTTAAATGCGAAATATATTTCTAAAACAAACAGAAAGAAAAAAAAGTTAAAATTGATATTTTCACCCTGAGCTAGTATAATTTAACTTCTCTTCATTTATTTTGATTTGCGGGAAATAACTGACAACTATGAACTTAAATAACAACTTCTGAGGCTTTACGGGATATAAGCACTTGGAATCTACAGCTACATTGAGGGGGGTCTTGCAAAGGGAGGCATAGTCCCATCACTACCAGACATTAAATAAAAAAAATAAAAAAGTGGGGGGGGGGGGGACAAAAGACCTTAAAAATGTATAATAAAAAATGTACATAATTTTAGAAGATTACTTAGAAAAGAAAATTTACAAGAAAATTTAAAGAACACTAGAGAACGCGCGCGTACGACAGAAACTCCATGCGCCTCTTGCTTCTTTATGCACCTCTCTCGTGTTCTTAAAAATTCCTGCGTTTAGTTTTACTTTAGAACACGTCTTTTTTATCGGTGACTCGTCGGAAGTATTCAAATGTCTGTAGTTTTTAACATTCAAGTATTCTTATGGTTTACAATTGTTTTCAAAAACAAGCATATAACAAGCAATCACCTCTAAAAAGGGCACACTAATTATGAACCTAACTGACACTAAGATCGGCCTTATATCCGGTATCTGTTGTTGTGGTTACACTGAGTGAAAGGACGCGAAGCCTGACCGATATTCTGCCATCTCACGCTTGGTTTCTAATGACCAATGTTTGATGTTAAAGTTTTAAAATTTTCTTGATGTTCCCGGTGCAAGTCTAACTCCACCATAAATGCAATTTTGAGTTTGGAAAATATAACCAGTAAAACTACAGTCTGAAGTATTTGAAATCAAATTTCTATATGGACGCTGTTTTGGGGGACCTCAAGCTTCGTAAACCGTAACAAGGTCTTTTGTGCTCTATCAGTAAGTAAAAGTCATAAATAATAACAGTGTTTGAGACATTTAAAGAGCCTCAAAGTACATTCACCTCGTCTATAATTGCCACACGTAGTCGAAGAGTAGTTTTTAGCCATAGAGAAAGTTTTTTAACATTTGTGCGCGTTCTAAATCCATATTATTTCCAACTGATGCTTAAAGTGTGCCGTGACGCGCTAAACTCCAAGTGGTGTAAGAGCCTCGGAATTGTTTTTGTTAAATGACGCATAAATATGCTTCACTCGACCAATATTTTATGTTATTATCAGGGACGCTTTGTCTAAAATGCTGTTTTTCACCCGTGTATGCTGTTGACCGCCGCACAGGTAAGTTGTTGACGGAATAAGCCTTAAGCAAATATTTTAGATTCAGTAGATAATGTGGGACCTTTGATTCGTTTCTGGCAGTTCGCAGCGATACGAACCCGGGCGTCCATAAGAAATGCGATTCTATAGCTATATGTTGATTCGCTGTTGTGTTAGATATCACTAAAACTCTTCAATTTACGTTATGTGTGAAATACGAAAGTTACGATATCTTTTTTTTTCTTTTACTGCTTCCAACGTTACAAGTTCTATTAAAGTTCTATTAAGTATCACACGCTCAAAAAAAGGTAAATAAAGCCAAATAAAGTTATTAACCTATAGCTTAACACAAAAAGGGTTATGGCTCGTGATCATAAGTAAAAATACTTTAACTACAAGCTGAAAATATTTTAAAATCTGTACAACACGTCTGCGCACATAAACACTTTTTGATAAAGCGAAGTTGTTTTAACTGCAATTTAAAAACATAAACTTAAATATTGCCACATTTTTTGGAAATGGTCAGATTTGTGTGAGCCTAACGCGCCTTCTTTTAGAAAGGCTTGTGTTGAATGAGGCATGAAGACGCGCTGACATGGCTGACTAATTCATCCATTCCGTGATTTCGCCGGACCCAGTTTGAATGTCCGCTCTCCAAACAAAGTTTCTTCTATGGTAAAAAGCTGTTATTTACAACTAAGAATATTGTAACTATCTATGCAAAAGGAAAGAAACCCAAGATAAATAAATATATTCATAAAGTATTAAGAAGAATAGTAATTTGGTCGCAAAAAGCTGTTCATAAAGCACTTATGATCATCCACGCGAAAAAAAGTAATAAAACTACGAATGCATGAAATTCGTATGAGTACGGGAACGCATATATAATTTGACTACCTCGCGTGTTGACCTATCGTAAGACATTATCTTTGATTTTGTAGTTCTTTGAAATGCACTTTGTTACAATTTGTTTTAGAAATATCGTAATGTACCTGCAATAACACGTACAGCTTATACTAGTGACACGGAAATAAATACGCCACGATTGAATGCAATTTACGCTATGACTGGATTTTGGGAAACAGGTCAAACGCTGATAGGCATACAGTCCTTTGTGAGTGTTCACAGTGAGGTAGTGTTGGCTCTCTGGGTTCAATTCCATCTGTTGATACGCATTTGACAAATCAATCTTGCTGAACACAGTTCCACTTCCTAATGTGGCAAATATATGTTCTGTGTCTGGCAACGGGTAAGGCTTGCCCAGAAGGACCTGGTTAAGTTGAGACCTTGACGTCACCGCAGATGCGAATACTTCCATCTTTCTTGGGCACACAGACAATTGGACACGCCCAGTCACTACGTTCTACCTTCTTAACCACTCTTAGACTCTCCAAACGATCCAATTCTTCTTCTACTTTTTGGCGAAGTGCATAGGGAACTGTTCTGGCTTTGCAAAACACCGGCTTTGCACCATTTTGCAACTTTATATCTGCCTTGAACCCTTTGATGGTTCCCAGTCCCTTGTCAAAAACATTTTTGTGTCGATTCAACACATCAGACAGAGTTTCAGCTTTGCTCACATGAAAGATACTGCTCCAATTCAACTTGAGTTGCTCCAACCAATTTCTACCAAGCAATGGGGAACCAACGCCATCAACAACAATCAAAAGTAGCACCAGTTCCCGCTGATCATAAACCACAGGCAAATGAACTTCACCACAGACAGGAATTCGGACACCATTGTAAGCCTTTAACTTAATCTTGGTACTACGCAATGGCCACTGATTAAACTGCTGATCATACAGGGCCTTAGGCAAGATAGACACTGTGGCTCCAGTATCCAATTGCATTTTGCAACTCTTCTGATCTAACATAACTGACAGATGAATCGGGGTACGTCCAACCTTACCAGAATCCTTCGCTGTAAAAATGCCCAGAACTTGGTTATCATCTGTGTCCTCGTCAACCACTTCTTCAACAAACTTTGTCTCTCCAAATTTACCCTTTCTACCACTTGACTTGTTTCCAGATGCTGAATGGCTGCCAGGGTTGGTCTTGCATACACTTGCATAATTACCCACTTTCTTACACTTCACACACACACTTTGACGTGCTGGACAACATTTATCCTTGCTAAACGTCCCTCTTGACCACATCGGTAGCATCTTCCCTGCCTTTTGTTCCCTTTTGGCTGCTTGGGAGGCTTTGGAGGTGTGTTACAACAAATTTATTCACTCCCAGTAATTCCTCTGTTGAAAATGTAGAATCCTGTGCTCCCATTTTCTTAGCTTGAACGTCAACAGCTTCCATTGATCGAGCTACTTCTTGCACTTTCTCAAGAGTACGATTTTCCTTTGCCAGCAATTTCCGCCTTAATTCCGACGATCGACATTTGTCAGTAACTTGATCGCTGATGTCAATGTCCGGGCTCGTGAAATAACAATTCTGTGCTTGCTCTCTAAGCCTTGCTATGAATTGACCAACTGTTTCTCCGTCCTGTTGAGCCATGCTTCTAAATACATGTCGCTCGTACGGTTCATTAAGCTTGGTGACAAAATACGCGTTCAGAGTACGTACCGTTTTCTCGAAATCAGTAGCCGTAATCTTTTTCAAATTCCACACTCGGGCCTGGGTCTCTCAGTGTTTCGTGCAACTCCTGAACCTCTATTCCCACGGTGTGAAGTAGCAAAGCCTTCTTTTAAGCATCGTTCACCACTCCTTTGGCCACAAGAAAGTATAAAAACGATTGAAGCCATTTCTTCCAACGTGGTCCCAATGCAGACGAATTTTCTTTGCAATCGAACGGAGCTACTCCTTGAATTTCGATGTTAACTGCCGCCATTCTTTGTTAGTTAGTCAATCCTGTCTCGTCGCCAGTGTTAAATATCGAGAAACCTTTGGATGGTCTCTTATACGGCTGATTAGGGACGGACCATTAGAAAAGTGATGTGGGGGGGGGTGGGGAAAAAACAAAAAAAAAATTCATGCAAAGCCAAAATGGCAAGAAAAAAAAATCGTGCAAAGGGGAAGGCAAAGAAAAAAAAATTCGTGCAGAAGGAAAGGTCTTATTAATACCTGAAAATACCTGCCATCATTTAACACTTGATGAGATCTATTTTTCGACGAAATATATGGTGGAGAACGCTGAAAATAGCATTTCCGAGCCTAGAAATTTCAAAATTTTCTGAGGGAGTATGCCCCCACATCCCCCGTAAATGGATTGTGATCATAACATTCCTTTAGCTCGTCTCTCTCTAGACTCTCTAGCCTGCGTAGATTGCTTACTAGTTAACTCATTTCTCAAACAGATTGCAAAAATGAATGGTACGATATACAGTGGTCTTAGTTTATGTTGTCGATTCCGGTCAAATAGGATTTCTGCAGTAATTATTTATGAATTCCTATTACGTATAGTTTTAGTTTTTGCATATGTTTATGTCTAAGTTTTCCCACGGACTTTTCACAGAAATATATGAAAAACACAAATCTATTATACGAAGTGATTGAGAAATTCATCCTGCTTTGGTGTGTTAAGAAACGAAAGAAGATGTGTAAGAAACTAATGACAAGCTTAGCCCTAAAAAAATTCTGTCCAGGAGGTCTTTTAATCTTGTACATAACTTGTCACCGCATGCCAGGAAATGTGAAATGAAACCGGTCCTGGCTATGTGTACGTGATGTTTCTTGTGTCACGCAGTTTCTGCTTTTGCGGTTTCGAAACGTGCTGGTGTATCTTCTTTAATAATATTCTTTGCTAGACTGTCGATATCGGTATTGTTTGCGACCTTAAATGATTCAGTCCTGTTTCATAAGTTTTCTTGGCAACACGGTCAAGTTTGAGGCGGCGTTTTGGTGTTTTTGTATCAGCTATACGACATTGGATATCCGACGGACAGCCGCAAGTATGAGTCGCCTTTGGTAAGTTATAAATGTAAAAGCGAGTCGACGAAAATGATATCGGTAAGAGCGAGATCAACAGTAATTCTGCACGCGGAAACAAGTTGAATGTGTGAAGATCGGGGCTTTCAAGGAGTCTATTGTTGTAGCTAGTCTTCACGACATGAATTGAGTAGCATTGTTACCAATTTAAGACATGTTTTTATTTCATTTTTTGCTACATGTTCCTCGCTACACTGCAAAACTCGTGTGAATGAATGCGAAACAGGAAAGCCCTGTAAGATTTTGCAAGGGTTTCGCCTAATAAACGAAAAGAGATTCGGCATTTTCGTCTAAATGATTACTGTTACCGGGTTAATTTATTCTGGCGGGAAATAATAAGGTAACGCAATTGGCAAACAGCGCGGCCCGCCGTTCATCCAAGATAGAAGCAAGACAAACACCGCACAATGGTAAGTTTTAATTTTTTTTATTTTTGGAATATAAAATTTAACTTGGGTTTTCAGTTTCACAATGATCGCTTATGACAAGCACTGCTATAATAATCAACTTGCTAATCGCGCGCTGACTTATTTCGCTTTACTGACCTCGCGCTAATTTTTTTCTGCCTTACTTAGGTGGTGAGTTCTTTACTGAGCTCTTGTTATCTGTGGGCAGAATATAACCTCGCGCTAAATGATTCTGTCTTACTTGGGTAGTGAGTTCTTTACTGAGCTCTTGTTATCTGTGGGCAGAATATAACCTCGCGCTAAATGATTCTGTCTTACTTGGGTAGTGAGTTCTTTACTGAGCTCTTGTTATCTGTGAGCAGAATATAACCTCGCGCTAAATGATTCTGTCTTACTTGGGTAGTGAGTTCTTTACTGAGCTCTTGTTATCTGTGGGCAGAATATTAACTTCGCGCTAAATTATTGTCTTACTTAGTAGGTGGTGAGTTCTTTACTGAGCTCTTGTTATCTGTGGGCAGAATATTAACCTCGCGCTAAATGATTATTCTGTCTTACTTGCCTCGATGTTTGCTGTTTTCTTGTTAGGCAACCCCGTACTCCAGTTAATATCTTTTTTTTTTCTTTCTCTACAGAGAAGCCGCGACTTTTATGACTGTTATTCACTGTACGTTGCGGTAGTTCAACGTGCTAACTACGTTCTTATGTTACCAATCTTAATTACCTTAGCGGAGATTCAATCTCCGCTAAGCTAATTTGCATATTTTTTTTCGAAGGCCTAAGCTCGTCACAGAATTACAGTGTCCATTAGGGACAACTATGGTGGCGTATGATTGGGATCGCACTTTAAAAGCTGATATCCATTCAAAAACCTCTAATCCATTACAGGCAATCAAACAGACTTTTTCCTTATTGCCGGTAACTATTTTTGTAGAAAGGGGTGGATCCCCGGGTTGGATCATGTAATTTCTAACCCCCGCCCAGGAGTGAGTGTTTTGAGCTAGAAGGAAGGGGTGGGTCTCCACTTTTTCCAATTGCACCGCTCTCTGACCACCCCCCCCCCCCTCCCCCCCCCCCCCTTGGTACTTATCGACAGTCCCTTAAGGATGAAGTCAATGAACAACAGCATTTTTATGGTATAAAGTAACAAAACATGGCATTTGTCTGAAGAAAAAAACTTTTGTCTAAAAAAAAAAAAAAAAAAAAATTCGGAAAATGGACAGAAATGGACAGAAAAAAAATTCGTGCAAGCCTAAAATTCCCCACCCCTCCCCCATCACTTTTCTAATGGTCCGTCCCTTAGGCCAGTTGAAAACACACGCCAACAAAACACTACATTTAATTTCAATATGGCGGCCATACAAGAACCAGGTCCGCCCTTTATTGAGCATGCGTACAATACCGCTGACCAATATATTACACATATAATCATGCGGAAATTGCATAATTATAAAACTGACTCTTGTTTTGAAGGTTCGTCCTTGCCAAAACAAAACATCATCACAACTGAACCATAACGTGTCTCACGTGTGTGCACTGTATATTAAATTCTCCTCATGATTTCATTCCCGCTTTCAGCGTAACATGTAATTAGCAAACTAGAGATCACTGAAGTATCCTAAGTTACACCGGGAAAGAGCTCTACTTCGCATATATGGAGTAAACAGTTTATGATGCTGTGTGTGAGTGTTATACAAAAAGCCAATTCAGGATTAACGCTAATCCAGCGGATAAAAGACAATTGAGGTTTAACTTTCTCGTGCATTTTGATGTCAATGTTTTATAGGGTTTGTGATTACTCGACGTCAATTTTTGGAGCCCAGTATGTGAGCCAATTTTCGACCATCAATTGCCATTATGTCTCCATTCGAGGGTGCATATCCGGGGGCGATGCTTTTGGTTTATTTGCTCAAGTACTTTTTATTCACTGCTAAGGGAAATGGTCAAAACTTATGTACTCAGACAGGACCCACCATTCTGCAAAAAGACTGGTGGTCTCTTCATGTACCCCCAACACCCCTTCCCCACCTTAAAAGATGGTGTCTTGTTTGTATAGCCCCCACTCTATCAGGAGTAGAAACTAAGAAAAAGATTCAAACATCCTTGTGCTATTTCTCCAGCAATGCAAGCTTCATGCACACCTAATATGAAAGTCTTAACTCGCATTTTGAAGCCAATAAATTTTGTCCATTTGACTAATCAGACAGGTGGTATCTTGCATAACCCCCCAACCCCTACAGGTGGGTCCTCATCGAGTGCACTTGTTATGACCACTTCCCTAACAAGGATAACTGAGAGTGGTACTTCGTGAATTGTGTTCTTTCAAGGACGCTTTTTTAAGTTGACCGAATGTAGCTCTTTTTTACATATATATAAGAACGTCTTAGAGCATCATTTTCGAATTAAGAGCATTTAGCCTTATTCAGCCAAGGCTGAATGCTCTTAACGTTTTCGAAGATTTGAACCTTAAATGTTCTTAAAATGTTCTTAGTTTTTAAACAAAGTAGTGGTATTGCAGTAAATTCATTCCCCACCGAAATGTGCATGTTCACGTCGCCAATGAGTGGTGATAATGTTGGTTAACTACTGGTCAGGATTTGAATAAAGATGCATTCATTTCATACATATTTTTGTCACTTACAACAGATAGGCAAAATAAAATTCGTTAACCAGATTTCAGCCTTGGGCACGTTCTTAGGATGTTCTTAAATTTTGGCCTTTTTTCAACCTCAACTTTTTTTTTAAAAAAGGTTCTCATAAATAAAAAAAAGTGTAAGTGCTAAATCATTTTAATTCGCATCCCTGATTTAACGTTATTCGGTCAACTTGTTTTCGTATTGGGCTGAATATGTGCAAACATACGATGAAGCGGTTAAATATCTCAATACGTATCACAATGTCTCTTTCGGGTTAAAAAGGATTATAGGAAAGACATTTAGTTTATTCCTGCCTGTAGCAGGCAGGCAAGTTAACTTCTTTTAACCTTTTCCCTCTTCAGAGAGCATGGAGAAACATTCTTACAGCCCATTATCTCAAAGCAAAGAGAGCGACGAAGACAGCACAAGAAAGCCTAGCTTTTTGTCCCACTTGACGTTCTCATGGCTATCACCGACAATGAAACTTGGATATTCCCGCCCACTGGAGGAAAATGACGTTTCATTGACAGCTGTTGGCCAAGAGGATACTGCTGACCTCACAGTGAAGCTGCAAGCTGCACTAAATGCCCAGTCCCTTACTGAAGACAAAGAAAAAAAGAAAAGGCTTTGGCGCTGTCTTTTGCGAGTGATAAGTCCTCTGGATTATGCAACGTTCGTTTGTACCATGCTGGGATATTCAATTTGCAGATTTGTTCAACCAGTCTTGATGAGTCTTCTTTTATGGAATCTGAAGAATTACCCTGAAGGTGTAACACCGTGGAGCTTGGTGTTGGCGACTGGTATATCTTTCACTCTTTTTCTACAACCATTTTTTAAGAGTCACTGCGGATATGTGGCAAACGTCATTGCAGCTAAATTGAGATCATCGCTTCGTGGAATCGTGTATCAAAAGGTAAAATTCAATTTCAAGTCGCATATATAAATAAACGTGTGAAAATGTTATACATTTTTAATCAAAATGTTGAAAATCTCACGAAGATTCCTTGAAACTTATTATCTTTTCCCCGTTTAAAATAATGATAAATTACTCCTTTGAGGATCTTTAGGTCATTTATGAGAACTTGAAGAATGCAAAATGGTACTGTCATATATATACAAACATCTAGGCTGTTTTTCTCAGGACACCAAAAATCAATCATAATTGCTAGCATATTCATGCCCAGCCGTCTCTTATAGGTTTTACGTCCTTTTTATGGGATGAATTTACAGAAATTCATGCAACAAAATTGCAACAATTAAAACATCGAGAACTGAAAAACCCGAAACTTACATAATTCTTCGTTAAGTCTCTTTTTGTTCTTAACATGCGGGTGCCTTTAATAAGTTTTCCTTAACATTAGTTTGGCTTTCTCTTCACAGATCTTGAACGCGACTCAACAATCACTAAACAAGATTGGAACCGGGAAGGTGGTTAGCTTGAGTTCCAAGGATCTGAAGCCGATATATACTTTTGTCAAACGTTTTCCCTACGTGTTTATCGCTCCTGTCGAAATGGTTGTTTTGTCCATTTTCCTCTGGTGGTTAGTCGGTGCCGCAGCTTTAACGGGAATTCTATATCTACTACTGATTGCCTTCTACCTCTGGGTTACCTACAAGCCCCTTAAAAGACTTAGAAAAGAAACTTCGAAATTGACGGCAGCACGTCTCACGCAGATTGAAAACACCATCAATGCCGTGCGATTGGTTAAAATGAGCACCTGGGAAAAGCACTTTTTGGCTTCTATTGGCAAAGTTAGGAGGTATGCAGTGCTATTTAGTTTAGTTTTTAGGCCCAAACCCAAAAATTGACGCCCTAGAGTTCTTAGAGTAGAACGATGAGTCTGAGTTTTTTTGGAACGCATCTTTCTTATTTCTTTGATTTAAAGCATGGTACGTTAAACAGGTAGTTCAGTTCAGAGCATATATTTTTCGTTTAGTTGGACGTTTATACACTCTAACTTTAGCTAATCAACGGAAAGGAACTCTATTTAAGGATCACAATGCCAGAATGGGCAAAACCGATACCCTTGTTAAGGACTGAGAACCTCAAAAACCATAACCTATCCCGCGGCATATACCTATTTAGCCCACAAATAGGAATACCTCCCCTCCAAAAGTGAAAGTACTTCTCAATGGTCCAAATTTAATTCAGGCGTTTATTACTACCCGTTGAAAGCAAGACTAACGATGGAAACCGTTTATCAACTAACTTAATCACCAGTGACAAGAGTTTACGCGAGGGCTACATCAAGTCCCGCGATCGTTGAAACTCATTTTTTCATCAAAAAGATCCCTTGTTGTTGGGATTTATTCCATTAATTCAATCTGGTTTAAATTGAGGAGTCAAGTTATACAGATAAATTGCAGCAAATTTTAGTGCCTCTCGAGTGCGAGGGGCACTGGGAAACCAACTGTTCGTCTGCATTAAGTCCCCTCTGTTCTCTTTCCTGACTATTTACTGGTTCGGTATATAACAAAATTATCATTCTACCGGTGGCAAAGAAATTTTACCTTAAGTGCCAGGGTGGGCAATTAATCTTGGATTATGTTTTATTTATAGGAACGAGTTGAAAGTCGTTTGGTACAGAAGTGCTGTACTGGCCAGTATGATGGCGATTATGTCTACCTGTCCAGTGTTACCATCATTCATTTCCTTAGTGACACTCATGGCAACTGGACATTCACTCACCCCACAAATTGTTTTCACCACTATTCTGTTGATGGCCACCGTCGAGATATCATTTGCTGATTATTGTTATCGAGGAGTTTATTGCGCTACACAGTTTGCTGCGACGATGGACAGACTGGAGAACTTTCTTTTCAAGGATAACGATCGAAAACTCAAATCAGTCACTTCCATAACACGGCAACCTAAAGCTTCAGGAAGTTTTGCTGATCTCCGTCCATATGTCTCGTTATCTAAAGTTACAAGCACGATTGGCCATAGAGGAACCTTTCTTCTAGATAACGTATCGGTCACTTTTCAAGACAAGGAGTTTGTTGGAATAATTGGCTCGATTGGCTCCGGGAAATCGTCTCTCTTGAGGGCTATAGTTGGTGAACTTGAAACATGTCAAGGAAGCATTTCTAGTTCTCCGAAGACTGCCTACGTTCCACAAATACCATGGCTGTTTTCTGGAACAGTGAGAGAAAACATCGTGTTCGGAGAAAAGTATGACAGTGAAAAGTTCTCTAAGATTGTCGAGGCCTGTTCTCTGAGAGAAGACTTCGAAAGGTTTCCGCTGGGCGATCTTTCATTTGTCGGTGAACGCGGAATAACCCTGAGTGGTGGACAACGGGCAAGAGTTGGTCTTGCAAGAGCTATTTACAGTGATGCTGACGTCTACCTTCTGGACGATCCTCTAAGCGCTGTCGATGCAAAGGTAGGAGCGCACATTGTCGACAGATGTCTGCGCAGCTTACTGGGTGAGAAGTTGGTTGTCCTGGTGACCCATCGCTTGCGTTACTTACAAGCCACTGACCGTATTATGGTCATGAACAATGGCTGTATCGAAAAGGAAACATCCTACACCGAATTGGCAAGTGCAAAAGACCTACACCTCGATGACAAAACTGCCGCAGAGGAAACTTCCGATGATGGTAGCGGTTATAGTGAAGAAGTGGCAGCCTCTGAAAATCAAGACATTAAAGAAGCTGAGAAGGGAACCAAGGAAGATAGACAGTATGGGGGCGTATCGTGGAGGACCTACTGGAAATACCTGCGTGCCGGGAATTCTGTAGCCTTCCTTGTTCTTTTGGCTTTTGTTGTAGTTCTTCCAGAAGGTACGTTTGGCACTGTCAGTAAACCAGGCTTAGAAGCTGACTTACACGCGCCAGTTTTAATCAATAGGATTAGCACACTGCTTTTGTAACCACCGCGTCCATTTTACTTTCAGGTCTTTTTGCTTATACCATTATCTTTCCGTCCTCGTATTTACGAGTAAAGAACAACCAGGAAATTAACTTTTTTCCTTTCAGTTTTTTTATTCCTGGTAAGGAACCTGAGGAAGTCTTTGGCAACAAGAGACAACCTCCAGATTCCATCCTTACTTATTCATAATTCATGGCATTCTTTTTGCATTTTCCTCTCGTTTCTCTATTTTTTGTTCTACTTACTATGGTGAAGTTAAGTCACCCTTGAATTTTTTTATAAATTGTAGCATTCAATGCAATATCGAATGTCTGGCTTTCTCACTGGACTGAGCTTCCACAAGATGAAAGAAAGGAACCTAGAAATCTGTACATTTATTCCGGCATCGTTGGAGGGTCTGCAGTTCTTCAGTTTATCAGAGCCTTTGTTGTATTTCAAGCTGCTCTTAGGTCGTCAAAGATGCTTCATAAAAGGTGCTGAAGTTAATGTGATTGTTACTGTAAATTTTTTTAGAAAGCAATTCAAGTCATTAACAGGCTGGCATTCCAACTAGCTAAAGTACAAAAAGTAACTCATTTATTTTCATCACAATACTTTAGATTGGGTTTTTCCTGACTTTGAGAAGTTCAAAGTTTCGTATAAATAGGGTGGGGAATATACATTCTCCACATATATATTCTATTACTTCTTGCAACAAAGTCGACACCCTTACAGTATACCTAGTGCTGTACCCTGAGCCCTTCGTCACATTTCTAGTACAGTAACTAGCCCATACACAAAAGAAAGACAGTCGAGACACTGGTCACGATCATGAGTTGAAAGTTCGTAGAATTTCCGTCTACTGTTATAAGGTTCCGTTGTAGATAAATAGTTCTCAAGTTCTTGTTCTACGGAGTAGTTATCTTACTGAATGGTTCTCAACCCTATTCTCAATGGGTGAGCGCCCACTGAGAATAGAATACTTTTCGAACTGACCGCTATATAACCAAATAACATTATGTATTTACTTACTTATTCTTTAAATTCATTCAATTGTTCGTATGTTTTGTGTTTGTTTAGCATGCTCTTCGCAGTGCTCAGAGCTCCTGTGCGGTTTTTCGACACCAGTCCCACTGGTCGCATTCTGAATCGCTTCTCGAGTGATGTCGACTGCATGGACGAACGACTACCACGTAACCTCCTTGATGTTCTACCAAGACTCGTTTTTACTGGTATAGCCATTGTACTAGTCTGTTTTGTTAATTTTTGGGTCATCATCCCAGCTGTGCCAGTCGTTTTCCTGCTTTATTTCTTGTGTTGGTACTACCTCCGGACCTCCAGGGAAATCAAACGGCTCTCACTTATTACAGCCAGTCCTGTATTTTCGCATTATGTGGAGACCGTTCAAGGGATTGAAACTATTCGATCTCACCACAAGCAGGAGGACTTCTTTAAACTATTATGCGGGTAAGCACAAAGCTGGGCTTAGAGGGTGAAGGCCTTTGAAAAGAGCTTCTAACTTTTAATGATTTAACAATTACAAGTTGGACTAATCTTTCTACAGTAGCTACTTATCCCGTGAAAAGATTGGCTCTATTTTCAAATGTAGCTTTTATTGCTATCTTTTTGTCTTCTTTTAAAATAAAATCATAAGCAAATCGAGAAATTAAAGAACAGTTTGTAACGACGGAAACAAAACGATATATTTTTATAACGTTTTTACCGTGTTACAAAAACCTAGGTACCAAGACAGCTCATTATATCCTAAACAGATGCTGGGTAAAATCTTTTGAGCCCATGTCAGGGGTAACATCCATGTGTCAAATATATCTCTAAAGTTGCTGACACCGGATGGGACATGCTAGAGAGGCATGTCCCACCCACATGTAGCTGGGACAAAATCATAACATGTACATACAAAAGAAGACGTCGTACGGGCACATTCCTATGTGGAATGGGACGTGTCGCTGCAACATGTTCCGGCTGAATGTTCTTGTGTGTGTGTTTACACATTGTACATTTTCACTTGCTACATCTCATTGCGACATATCTCTTCGTGTGTTAGCACCAGGCCTTATATTTTTTTAATTCTGCAGTTCATTTTTGTCCCGAGTCCACTTCCACTCTCCAATTTTATTTTTCATGCATGTTTTTAATTTAGGCACCAAGATCACAACACAAAAGAGTGGATGATATTCAACGCGACCCAAATGTGGTTTGGCCTTAGAGTTGATCTCATTCTTGCTTCCTTCTCTGTCATCGTTATATTCACCTCCATCTTACTACATGAGAACACAGGTAAGTGGTCTAAAGCAAACCTCGAATAAGAGAGCGGTCATGCATGGCAACAATATAGGTAGTTGACGTTCCCTGGCAATTATGGAAAGCCCATAAGCTCTCTCTCTCGCTCTGCCGCCGACGTCCATTCGTCCGTTTGTCCGTCTGTTAGTATCATTCTATCTTTTATGATCAATGCCTGTGCGAATGAAGTCATCCCCCTTTCATTTACGTGGGAAGGTTCCAGAAAATTTATTTATGTCAGAACAAAGGTAATTTCTTACTACCACTTGCTAGCTATTCGTCCCTAAAAAATTCTAGTTCTTATTATTTTAGTGAACACTAAGGGATAGAAGTCAGACGCCCACAGGTTTAGACAATTCAAGTCAAAATCAATAATTTTTCCTTTCAAAGCAACGAGGGCGCGATCGTGGCCTGATATAAAATTATTGTTTTAATTTCTCAGGTGCAACGGGCCTTTCAATAACATACGCCATTCAGCTGGTTGCCAAATCTCTTCTGGCGCTGATAGCGTTTTCCAGAATGGAAAAAAGGATGACATCCACCCAACGTGTACTAAACTACTCCGAACTGGAACCTGAGCCTGGCTACGATCTGGCCAATCACGCCCCACAAAAATGGAGTAAAATGGGACGATTGCAGTTTCAGAATGTTTCTCTTCGTTACTACCCTGAAGCCCCCCAAGCGCTGGAAGACGTATCTTGCATTATAGAGGCCGGAGAAAAGGTCGGAATTGTTGGACGAACTGGAGCAGGAAAATCATCGCTGGTAGCGTCTTTATTCAGGATGCCCGAGCCCGATGGAAAGATATTTCTCGGAGACGTTTGTCTCACACAGCTCAATCTTTATGAGGCAAGAAATGCACTCACCGCCATCGCGCAAGACCCTATATTTTTCACCGGAACGATTCGCACGAACCTAGATCCGTTCAACGAATATGACGACGAAGAGATCTGGAGGTCACTCCAGAGAGCTCATATCAGTGCACTCCTCGAGAACACTCGTGACAAGCTAAATTCCCACGTGACTGAGCGCGGAAGTAACTTCAGCGTTGGTGAGCGACAGTTGTTGTGCCTGGCTAGAGCCATGCTACAGAAGAAGAAAGTGATTGTTTTTGACGAAGCAACCGCGAACGTTGATTATGACACCGAGAGGTTGCTGCATGACACCATCAAGGACCAACTAAGAGACTGCACCGTGTTGACCATCGCTCATCGTATGACCAATATCATGAGCTACGATAAGGTGCTTGTTCTAGACAAGGGACGTCTCGTAGAGTTTGACAAACCAGAAGTATTGATTTCCCAGAAGGACAGTATCTTTGCACAACTGGCTTCGTCTGCTAAACAGTGAACAGTCCAAGTAAACTCAAGTTGAATGTGTATATATGCAGCTAGTCTTAGACTAGCTAACTGCTGCTTAATGTTGTAGCACATGCTGGAGAAATAGCAGGCAATGAGTAACTTACAATGTTTACGACAGTTCAATGAATGCTGCATTAATTTGACATTGCTGGCTGTAACGAAAAGCGATGGAACACGTGCACAATGTAACACGATACAGATCTGGACACCAAACACTTGTAATTGATACCCCAACACATGCTAAAAAGACCACCTGAGAAATGTCAAACGGTATTATCTAAGAATGTTCATAAGAATACTGTCAGCCTAAAAATGGCAGAAAAATAAGAATATTCAACCTTGGTTGGAAAAACAATATTCTTATAAAATAAAAAGAGTGTACACCTTATATCTCCACAATAAGGAAAATGACTCAGTTGTTAAACAAATCTATTTAATGTCATCTGATCTTCAGAATTCCAGCAAAAATGGTTTTTACTCAAATGTTATGAGGATGTCTGAATATTATAAATTGCCTGATTTTAATCCTAGCTTCTTAACTTATGCTAAGATTAAACACTATGTAAGTCTTATGCAACAAAAGAATATTTCACACTGGCAACAAACTATTCGAAACTCTTAGAAATTATATTAGAATTTTAGAACACTTTTAAGGACGAACATACGCCTTCTTGCTATTAAGATCTTACAAGAAAACTAAATAACAGGAAAGAATTAGTGAAACTTAGAATAGGTAATAATAAATTATTGATCGAAACTGGCAGATATGATCAAATCCCAAGGGATAATCATAATAGACTCTGCCCTATGTGTGAATCAAACCAAATTGAAGACGAAATTCACTTACTTTTCCATTCTACTAAATACTGTAGTTTTAGAGATGAGTTTTACAAAAAAACAGAGAATCAAATACCAAACATAACACAATTACCTCTTATGCAGGCCACCAAAAAATTAATGAATTCTGATAATTATTATTTAAATACTCAACTGATGAAGTTCATTTTGAGATGCTTATCTTTTCGAAATAATCTCCTATCGAATGAAAGTAATGTAACACATACATAATTGTTTTCTTTTTTTCTATTACATAATTATGATTGTTATAAGTTTCGCTTAAGTTTCGTCTTACGCTTTTGCAATACTGTATGTACTTATAGTCATGCAAATAGAGCTTTTTGTTGTTGTTGTATTTCAGTCTTTCTGGTTGGTTCAACAAAAGCCTCGTGTTGACATTTGGTAGTGTTTTTCATGTACCTTATTACATGAAATTTTCACGACACTTTAATTTCGCGAATTTCGCGATTCCAAAAAAATCGCGAAATAAAAGTGACGCGAACAATAAGTGTCGCGAACATAACATGACGCGAAAATTAAGTGACTCACATTATGTCAATAATTAAGAAAAAATAAGTTTAGTGCCACTGAAGGAAGGAATTACCAATCTAAATGGACGTTGTCGTCAATTGACTCAAGAACAATAACTCATGCACGTACAAGCATAACCTACTTGAGGACATTAGCTGCTCTGTTGTAGCTATTGCTGGTTTTCACTGTCACGCAATCGAAAAATAAATTCGAAACCATTCAACTACAGAAGCTATGAATTTCAAATATTATAGACGGTAAATAGATAAACAATTTCTCCAAGTTTTAGGTCTGTGTGGTGTACCGTTCGCGAGTTATTTTCCGAACCTTTCCACGCAAATTTATAAAGCTTAGTATGGAGATGCCATAACTGTGTCCTGCCGAGGGACACAAATATGGCCGCCGTGATGTCAGAGAAACCATCTGGAACTCAATTCTGTTTACAACAGCGGCAATCTTTGGCTCATGAGCTAGTACAGTTTCACATAAACACCACTTATTATATCTGAAATGTTCAATCTGCTGAAAATGGAAAGGAAAGGCATTTTTTCAAACAAAACAGCTTTATCACGGCACTCAGCTTGATGTCACATATGACGGAAAACTTAAATATTCAAAATGCTCTGTTTTAAAAACGAATGACACTATCGATCTGGAAATTTGCAAAAATATATATTTTTCGTTTATCTTACGTCTAATAACAACGAAAATTTAGTAGGCCTAGTGAATTTTGATTTCAGAATTTTATGACGTAACATGAAAACCAAGAATTGCCGAGATTTAGTTCCACCCTTGCTTTTTTGTTAATTAATGAAGTCGTTTTTAAAAAAAAAGGAAATTGTGTCTTACTCAAAAACGCAAAATTAAAGTGAATCAAAATATAAAATTTTCACAAAATCGCGAAATTTAAGTGTCGCGAAATATGCGCACCTCAAAATCGCGAAATTAACGTGTCGCGAAAATTTCATGTAATAAGGTGGACCATTTTCGACATAGTTGCCTTTTTTTTCTTTTGTTTCTTGCGAATTTTTAAAATGCAAATGTACATGCTTATCTACAGAATTAATGTCTTGTATATAATGTAGCGCTTTTAAGAAGGGGCGTTGTTGTCTATTGTCAAATACTGATCGCCCATATATAACAAGTCTAAAGATTATTTCAATGAGTCATTATCACCTCAGATTCAGGTGTTTTCTGTGTACTTGTTTTCATTCAAACAGCGCTTGAGGTACTTGAGAAATTAATTTTAAAATTTGAAAGAATAACACCGGGATAATGTTCTACTTTTAGGGGCTCACTACTTTCAGGGGGCGCCGAGGGGGCGTTACTTTCGTAACTTTACGGGATATAAGCACTTGGGAATCTACAGCTACATTGAGGGGGGTCTTGCAAAGGGAGGCATACTCCCATCACTACAAGACATTAAATAAAAAATTAAAAAGTGGGGGGGGGGGGGACAAAAGACCTTAAAAATATATAATAAAAATTAGTACATAATTTTAAAAGATTACTAAGAAAAGAAAATTTACAAGAAAATTGAAAGAACACTAAAGAACGCGCGCGTATGACAGGAACTCCATGCGCCTCGTGCTTCTCTATGTACTTCTCTTCGGTTCTTAAAAATTCCCGCGTTTTGGTGACTCTTCGGAAGTATTCAAATGTCTGTAGTTTTTAACAATCAAGTATTTTTAGGGCTTGCAATGGTTTGCAAAAACAAGCATTTAACAAGCAATCACCTCTAAAAAGGGCACACTAATTTTGAACCTATATTATGAACCCTCAGATCGGCCTTATTTTCTCTTGTTGTGGTTACACTCAGCGGAAAGGACGCAAAGCCTGACCGATATTCTACCATCAAACGCTTGGTTTCTAATGAACAATGTTTGATGTCAAAGTTAAAACGTTTTCTTGATATTCCCGTTGTAAGTCTAACTCAACTATAGATCCAATTTTGAGTTTCGAGAATATAACAAGTAAAACTACATGCTGAAGTATTAGAAATCAAATTTCTATATAACGCTGTTTTGGGGGACCGCAAACTTCGTAAACCGTGACAAGGGTTTTTTATGCTCTATCAGTAAGTTAAAGTCATGAATTATAACAATGTTTGAGAAATTTAAAGAGCTTCAAAATTCATTCACCTCGTCTATAATTGCCAAACGTGGTCAAGGAGTAGCTTTCAGCCATAGAAAAAGTTTTTTTAATTAACATTTGTGCGCGTTCTAAATCCATATATTTTCCAACTAATGCTTAAAGTGTTCCGTGACGCGCTAAACTCAAAGTGGTTTAAAAGCCTCGTAATTGTTTTTGTTAAACGACGCATAAACATGTTATTATCAGGGACGCTTTGTCTAAAATGTTGTTTTCCACCCGATGCTGTTGAACGCCACACAGGTTTAAGGTAAGTTAGCATTTTGCTGACGGAATAAGCCTTAAGCAAATATTTTAAATTCAGTAGATAGTGTGGGATTTGATTCGTTCACTGGCAGTTCGCAGCGATACGAACCCAATAAGAAATGCGATTTTTTAGCTATATGTTGACTCGCTGCTGTGCTAGAGTAGTAATGTACTACACTCTAAGGCAAAAAATTTTTTGCCTTAGAGATTTAGTACATAACTACTTCCCGTTGTTGGGATCAAATACGGAAAACAAAAATGGAAAACAAAAATGGAAACCAATCCTGAAAACAAACCCTGTAATCAAAACTGTATCAATCCTGAAAACAAACCCTGTAATCAAAACTGAATCCAAGCGTAGCCGTCTCATATGACATAAACTTTAGTTTATGTCATATAGAGACTGATGTTCAAATAAAATTTTTAAATTTTATTTGCTCAATTAGTATAAATAAATATGCTCTTATACCTTTTTCAAAATTTTGGATACAGTGCGTTTAAACAAGCCTTGAGATCATAACTGAAATATGAATCTGGAAAACCAAGCGAAGCAGATTTTAATGAGTCCGGCACCGCAGATCGTAAGATCGAGGAGGGGGATGGGACGAATGTTAAAAAATCACAAGGCCTTGGTGGGTAAAAAAGCTTCGTAAGAAGCTTTTCGGGCCTTGTTTTATGATGTTTTTGAAATTTATTTCAAAAATCACATTATTTAAAAAATGCTCTTATACTCTTTTTTATATTACTCTCTATCCTTTGTTATATCACGATATTGTAAATTGATAGTTTCATCAGGTCTATTTTTGAAACAAAAAATTATTTTATACAAATTTTGATCTTTGCTTATTTGATTTTTTATAGTTCAAGGTTAAACATCTGCATTATTGTCATGGTTTCATAATATTTGGTTCAATACAATAGATTCGAATGTTCTATTGTTTATATTAACTAACCAATCATATTACAATAAACTTTTATACAAACTTTTATATAAACGTTTGTCATAAAATAAACTTTTATTCTCAGAATTGATTCAAGATGCCTAAGTCAATAAGCACGAATTTTATATATGTTGTAGATCCTTCATTGGTATCCAACTATTAAAATCATCATTATATCCTTTCCACTTCACTAAAGCTTGTTTCTTCTTATAATCCCTCCGAATGACTTTATCAATTCTGAATACGTCCTGTTTTGCTTTTAACAGTTCAGGTTCATAAAAACTTCCTTGTATGTCTTCATTATTGAGATCTTTCAATTTGTAAGTAATAGGATTAGTGTATTGTATCTTATCGATGGTAAAAATTTCTTCTGTCCAGTTTGGCGTGTACCCTTTATCGAAAATATTTCTTTTATACTTCGATATTCGAACCTTATCACCTATTTTGAATTTCGGTTTCTGTTTTGATGTTTTCATATCACCGTATAAATTGAAATATACTAAGCCTTCATTCTTTTTCCTCGATGCTTCTACGGGTGTCATTTTAATGCTTGAGTGTTTGGTATTATTATACTGTTTTATCAGCTTGGGTAGCATATCGATGTACGTCGTATTACCTTGAGCAGTGAATTGTTTCCACATTCGGGTTTTAATTGTTCTATTCCATCGTTCGCATACGCTACTTTTCTCTTCATTTTCGGTTGAGTATAGTGTTATACCATTCTTTTCCAAAAGCTCCTTCATATTTTTATTGTAATACTCTTTCCCTTTATCAGTCCAAAGATATTGAGGTTTACGTCCCTCTTTGAATATGGTTTTGAATGCTTGAGTTACAGTTTCACCTTTTTTGTCTTTTAGAGGCACTATCCAACCATATTTACTGAAAACATCCAGTACCATGAGAAGATATCTATATCCCTTATTCCATTTACTAAACTGTTGCATTTCGACCAAATCCGAACACCATATTTCGTCAATATGATTCACAATAACACGCCGTCGAGTAAAGTTCCTCTTTATTTGCGTGTGTAATTCATCAGCTAATTTTTCTTGCCAGTTTTCTTCGCCCGACGGCTTTTTACGTTTTTTGACTTCTTTTTTTTTATACCCATACCTACTTTCGATTTACCAGCTATTATATTTCGAGCCAAAGCATGTCCCCATTGCCTGTCTTTCCATGGTATTGCGTCTAAGGATTTAACCATTTTCCTGTCTGCTTCATTTTTGCACTTTACTTGATCTTTTGAGGGTTTATTTGCACAGACGCTGTAATCTACATCATGTTGCATCGATACAGCATCTGTTTTACCAGTTGGTTTTTGATATATCTTAAGTATTTTACCAGTATTTGGATCCCATTTGACCTGTTTTTCAAGAGGATTCCCGGGACCGGTATATTTATGGCCGGGTATAACAAAGCCTTCTTTTGGAGCTACTTTCAGAATAGCTTTGTGGATATCAAAACCCTTACCCTTTTTATAGTAATCAACATTGTCTTTTACACCTTTGAGAGTTTGACCTGCTAAAATTCTTGCCATTGAAGCAAAGCTAGGTGATGGAGTTACAAAATTTGATGCTACATAGGCTATTTTATCAACAGTAGAAGGGCCTTTATAACGAGCAAGAGCTCCGCCACTTTGACTTTTGACAAATTTAGTTTTAGTAATACCACAAGAAATGCATTCCGATTTGAGCATTAAACGATTGTTTTTTGTTCTCACATATTTTTCAGAACCAGGAACTGAATTAGTTTGTATTTTTTCACGTACACAATACGATTTAACCATTATATATATATTGATTAGATATTAATCGCAATAATGATTAATCCATTTACCGTTTTTATATTCACTGTAATTGCATTTTGGATCGGTATTTTCGTTAGCATACGAACCTGCTGGCTTCCAAAAACTCTTTGTTTGAATACCGCTACGAGGGTTTACTATGCCTTTTACGATATCTCCCGACCAATACTTTTTAAATAAATCCTTATCACCACCAGTTATACGCATAATGAAGCTAGCAATGTCTTGGCTCTGTTGAAAACCAGGAATTTTTTCCCCGACCTTTTTGTTAATCGTTTCACCAACTCCTCGCCCCTTTTTCTCACTGACAAATTTGGTTTTAAAGCTTTTACATTCAGAGCATATGCATTTCATCATAGTTCGGCCATTTTTGGTTTTAAAATATTTTTCACTTTCTGGTACACATTCTGTCTGTTTTTTCTGCTTTACGCAATATGATCTTATTATTTACCATTATATATATTGATTATACAATTTCATCAAAATTTTTTTTACAGCTTTTCTTTTCTTTATCAATGAACAAAAATTCGAAGGGCATCAGTTTGTCAAATAAATTGGGATCTATTCTATTTTCTTTGCCGATCAGATTGGAATGGTTTTTTGTGGCTGGTGGATATAATAACATATGTGAACTGTTCAGTCTTATTTTCTGAGGCACATCATAGTAACTTTGACTCAAATAAATGGGAGTTATATTATGATGTCTTCCGTCAGTGAAATGATTCGCTATTTTGGATTGAATTTTGTCACAGCAATTTATCAAATCATCGAACACCACTATTTTTCTGTTATTGTTGGGATATTCTTGAGTATCCATTATTTCATCAGCATTCTTAATCTCTAACACATCATAACCAACCTTTTTTGATATGTCATCCATCAATGATTCGAGATCTTTTATTTTGTCTTGATGTCTATTCGGAGTATAAAATATTATCTTGTCATAAAACACGAGCGGTTTTCTCAATATGTGCATAAGAAGGTTTGTTTTACCACAATTGCTTTTACCACAAATGAGCATTCTGAATTCTTCATTCAAGAAGTTATTTAAGCTTCGTTTTTGGGTTTCTTTTTTGATGTTGTCATAGTTTGGAATCTTCATCAATATATATATTGTGTACATTAAAATATCTGTCTTTCAGCATTTATGTCAATTGATATATTAATTTTGTCATTTATCTAAACTATTATATATGGATATCGAAAAATTTAGAGAGAATCAGAAGAAGCATTATTCAAATAATCTTTTAAAAAGACAAATCAGAAAACAAATAAAAGACACACTGAATGAAAAACAATCAAGACAATTTGAAAGCAAAGAATTATTCAAACCTGTTATCACATCTCAGAAAGAGGTGAAAGAAACCATTGATAAAAAACAAGATAAATTAATTGAAAACTTGAATGAAAAACAAGAAAAATTAATTACAGCTGTTGATGCGTTGAATGAAACAATTTCATCATCTGGTTCACAAAGTGGGGTTCAAAGTTGGTTAAGTGATTTACCATCAAAATTTGATACTTTAGACATATTACCTGAAGAAGATGAAGAAGAAGATGTAGATGAAGAAGTACCCAAAAAAGAAGTTGTTAAAGATCATATCTTTAACGAAGGTGAAAAAAATATCATAAAAAAATATAAATTTGATCCTGATTTGGAATATATTCCAGATCAACAAGAAGTCAGATCAGCGATATCTAGTCTTTCTGGAAAAAGACGATCTTCAAATCAGATTATTAAAAATAACGCAAGGAAAGATCAAGAGATATTGAGAAAATATCTCACTGTTATAAAAGGAATCAATTTGAGGGAAAAATCAGGTGATGGTATCAGGTTTTACAAACAGCCGAAGCGGAATGCTTACAAGATAAACAATGGACAGTATGGCGGTTTACTCATAAATGTACCAAGATTAATCAATGAAATGGTCATCGAAGCCGTGAAAGATGGTAAAATGGTTTATGAAGACATTGCTGACAAATCACTCGTTGATCTCATCACAAAGAGGTTTAATCCAAAGAAAAAGTATTCATCAAAAGCAATCAAAATATTCAATAATCTCAATATGTTATCAAACATCCCAAAACATAGATCATCAGGGAAATCAAAACTGATTGGAGGTACAATGATATACTCAGACCCAAACGATTTGATGAAAAGATTGACTTTGTTGACTGGAAGCAAAAGGGCTGGTAATACAAGTATTGTTCTCAGAAATGAAATGTGGCAGATCATTGATTATTTACTCAAACAAGGTGTGATAGCTAAAACACAATACGATAAATTTGTCAGGACTCAATTAATGTAATCTAATGATATAATGGAAATCCCGATGTTTTTGGATAGCAATGATGGAATAAGAGATTCAATGTCTCATGATTTCACCATCAATCATGTGCCTGAAATAGTCCTAGACAGGAATAAAACATATTATTTGGCTCTTTACAGTGCTGAAATGACTTATAGCTGGTTCAATGTGTCTTCAAAGTATGGAAATAACAAAATAAAATACAGCAAGGATTCTGGAGCGAATTGGGTTGAAATTGTTTTCCGTGATGGTAATTATTCTTATTCAGACATCAATGAGTATATTTCACAAATACTCGAAGTGAATGGTGATTTAAACGATAAGGGGAAAGGTATCTCACTTGAATTTTCATCATCATTATTGAAGGTGTATATTGAATTGGAAGAAAAATATCAATTGGATCTCAGAGAAGGTGATTTCTCAAAACTGATTGGTTTCAATAAAGAAATCATCACATCAACAAAATACGGATCCAATGCTCCAAACATAACAAGAAATGTTGATAACATTTTCATTCATTGCAATCTTCTGAGCGACTCACTTGTTTCTGGGACGCAAGGTGATGTACTTTATCGTTTTAGTGTTGCCAATTTGCAGATATCTTATCCATTTGAAATAAAAGAAACAATACCTCGACCCCTTTTCAACAAAATCAATACCAACATCATCAAAGAATTGAGGATATATATCACTGATGGATTGAACAACCCTATCCATCTCAATAATATACCAATTAACTTGACTTTGCTGTTGAAAGAAGTGTGATATTATATATCGTATTCGTATATGAGCAGAATCAGAAAAGTGAGAGATATGAATACCGGTATGTCATACTACATCGACATTGAAACCGGTGACCCAGTTGATGATCGCCAAAAAGGAGGTGGTATTATGAACAGTTTGATTTCCACTGCAAAAAAATCATTGACAAGTAAAACCACCAAAGATTTGGCAAAAAAAGCCGGTAAAAAAGGAGTACAACATGTTGCACATAAAACTGGCAACATCATCAAAAATAGACTGAATAAAGCAACCAAGAAAGAAACAGAAAAACTGAAAAAATACACTGAATCAGAAAATAAAGGAGACATGATCGTCAGCTTATTACAATCACATCCTGAAAACAAAAAATTCCAACCAGAAAGAACGAAAAATACGGAAGAACAATTGAGGAATGATATCCTCAGTCTGGAATTCGACAAATTAACCAACATGTAAAATAATGTAAACCATTATTATATAATGTCTTTCAGAAGTTCGAAATATTGCAAACGATACGAATATGTCTCATTTGAATTACAAAATCCAATAACATTACCTGCAAACAACCAGTCTCAAAAAAAGAGTGGATACAGTTTCGTTATTGACAGTAGTAGTGAAACTCACCCTTTTGACTTGTATAATTCATACCTTTCTGTCGATTTTAAAATCACAAAGATGGATAACACTGGTTATGCTGTAGCTGATCGGGTTGCAACCGTCAATTCCGGTTATTCACTTATCAATCAGTTGAAGGTTGAATTCAGCGGAGTTAATGCTCTCGATGCACCAGGGGTTAATCATGCTATCAATGTGAAAAATCTGACTGAATTATCATCAAGTTACACTGAAACAGTCGGACCAAGCATGTTTAATTACCCTGATACAGCCGTCGGAGCTGTGATTCAAAAATACACAACGAGAGTAGTACAACACGGTGCAAACAACGCTGGAAATGCTTATGAAGTAAGAAATTTCATTAATGGAGATAATGGAAACATATAATGAGGGTTTTGCAAAAAGAAAAGCATTACTCACGCAAGCTGCTGAAAATAACATCATACTACCATTGAACAGATATGGTTTCTTCAACTCTTTTGAGACAGAAATAGCACCCAATGGTAAAGTAACCATTGATGTCAATCTTGAAACTGATAACAATGTAATATTTCGTGCTGGGGGTGACCCAGGAAGGTTTATTGTCACTAGGCTTGTTTTATGGGTACCGAAAATGATATTTAATGCTGAGGGTGAGCAAATTTTTCTTCAAACATATCTAAAGCCACATACATGGTCATATCTCAAAGAGAGAATTGAAATTTCTCCATCAACAGCAGCACGTCAAGGTACATTCAGGATTACTTCTTCAATTCGAAAACCGAGGCATGTTTTTATATGGGCTCTTAATGATACAAAAATGAATGATCAAACACAGAATCCGTTTCTATTTAATACATATAACATCGCGAATAACCGAACATTTTCAAATGCAAGGCTTGAGTTGAGTAACGGCGTTTTTTATCCAAATGAAGAATTAAAACCTGATACAGAGATCGTTCAAGCATATAGGGCATTGATGGAATATCAAAAAGATTTCAATGCTTATTACACTTCTCCAACAATCACCCTGAAATCATTTAAAGAGTTATATGGGCTCATCTATTTTGATCTTAGAAACCAAGAGGAAGAAATTAAAAGTGGATCGACCAAAATCCAGTTCAGTTATAAACTATCTGGGAATCCAAATGCAAATTACAGCCTCTATGCTTTGATTCTCCATGAAGAAGAGCTTAGTGTTGATATCGTCAATGGTAAAGTTCTCCTCAAAGCTTGATTCGTTAATCAAATGTATTTTATGTAACGTTAATATATATGACTGAATACAAACCATACACTGTATCACTCAGCAGAAACCAGAAATTGAAGCTCACAAAAGCCATCATGAACAAATCTCCAATAACACTGAGATTGTCGTCTAATGAGTTGTCTGGAAGCGACAAAATGTTTCTGACAAAAACACAGATCAATAAGATCAAAAAATCGAAAACCCTCAATAAAGGTGTTGATATAAAAATTTCAAAAACACAAATTTCTCATATTAAACCAATGATACAATCGGGTATGGGTCTTCAAAATAGACCGTATCCACCTTCAATAAAAAGCCAAGGACAAGGATTGCGTAACAGACCATTTAATATCCACGATTATGCCCAGTACAAAAGCCCCCCTTTCATTGGTACTTGGCTGGGGATCAGAAAGGTTCAGGAATAAAAAAAAGAACCATGAAGAAAAAAGTAACACAAACAACCATTCCAATAATTGGATTGAGATTGTAAATAAACCAAAATTCATTAATAAAGCTTTGAGCGATAGAGATTTGATTAATTGGTGTGATTATTTAAAAATTGATATTACCGGCATATATAGCAGAAACCAACATATGCCTAAAAAACATAGTCCATGTGTTATCAATTTAGATGATTTGAATAATGCTGGAACTCATTGGACTTGTTGTGTAAAAGGTAAAAATGACAAAACATTATGGTATTTCGACAGTTTCGGAATGCATTACCCCCAAGAATTTGAAATGAGAGCAAAGAGAGATGGTATCACCAATATTCTTTTTAATAATTCTCAATATCAAGACCTCAAGTCTGTTTTATGTGGTTATTATTGTCTTTATTTTTTACACCAAGCACTTGTATTCAAAAAAGGATATTTTGACATCTTGAAACCATTATCAATGACAAACACCAATCACAATGAAAAATTCATCAAGAACTATTTTGAAAATATATAACATAATTACATATGGGATTTTTTGACGGCAATCATACTGCGAATGCAATAACTGGTAGTGTTGGAAAAGAAGGACCAGCTGGGGTTGGGTTCAAACTGACGGACGATGGCGATTATGACATGGATAAAAAGAAAATATTTGGGTTAAAGACTCAAGATGACGTAGCATTTGATGCTGATCTTGATACATATGCAAAAGACTTGAGTAGTGCTGTTAACAAGAGATATGTCAACCAATTTTTAATGAAAAAAAACAGTGATGAAACCCATTTTGATTGTGTTGGACTTTCACTTCAGAACACTGAAGCTTACTATCCTGGGTTGTATAACGACTTATCAATACCGAATGTTGAATATGTAAAATTAGAAGACAATAAAGTCAAAACAGAACTCAACAACAAACTCACTGATAAAGCCGATCTTAGTACCAATAACGAACAAACGTTTAACAGCATAATAAACGTACCGAAATTCGATTCAGGATATAGTAATATGTCTAACGTAATGAATAAAGAATATATTGACTCAAGAGACGCGCTTAAAGCAGACAAATCATACGCTGATAATACATATTTAACCAAAAATACCGGAGCTATTTTATCTAACAGTATTCAGAGTAAGGCTTCGAAGGTATATGTAGACAGTACTTTTCTAACTAAATCCGTTGGTAATGGCTTAGCTCAGAGCATACAAAATAGGCTCAATATTCACGGTAGTAACATGATGCAGGCAAATCTCCATATGGGTGGGTATAATATAACCAATCTAAAAAAACCAACAAATGATACAGACGCTGTAAACAAAAAATATATGCTTGATCATGTTGATAGCAGCCATATAACTTCCGTTGACCAAGAAAACACGTTTGCCAATATAATGACCGATAGTATCAATCAATTAAGCGAAGAAAATGATATAAAGTTAGGCAGTTTAATCGATCATCCAAATTCATACCATCAGATCAATAAGAAAGTAGTAGATAGTAAGCTGGTACTTGATAGCAATAAAGGCTACTACTCAAGCAGATTAGGTATCAATGTATATAGTTTACCAATCAATCGATATACAATGGTTTTCTGAGCTATTTTTTCCAGCTGAAATAGATGATGATAGTCTAGATATCGATATTGTATCATCGATCGACAACATCGACAAATTAACTACGCGAGTTTATGATGGATATAGTCGAACAATAGCACAAATTAATAAATATCAACAACATCCTAATAACTATCTCTATGTTGATATCGTTTTAAAGATGAAATCAGGGAACGCATATGTCCCAAAATTACAAACATATATCATAATTTATGGAATAAAAGGTTATCAGAGTAACGTTGATCCTAGGATATACGATCAGCTATATTATGTTGAAAATGATAGAATAGCTTTCAATGCATCAATTGATATGAAAACAAAGGCTATTTATGGTATTAAAGAAGGTACTACTAATGATCAAGCTGTTAATTATAAACAGTTAAAAAATTTTCGGGACAATTTGAAGTCAGATCTTGAATTAAAAATGGATAAAAAAAGAAACATCAGTTATTACCATGAAATATTTGAGTACTATTTCGATCTAACGGATCCCTCTAAATTCATCATGTCAGATAGCAACGGTGCTGTAGTGTCTGGATTAAATAATGGTCTTGTCTTTTATCCCACAAAATTGTTAGAAGATTTTGATCCAAAAAACGGCTTTATGAGTGGTTTCGAAATTAATTTAAATGAAAATATCACTGAATCCGATGACTGGACTATATATATGGCATTTAAATATGACTATAAAGCCGGTGATAATAAAAGAATTAAAATTAAATTTGACGATGGTGGTAGCTTTAGTTTTCCGTGGGTTAAATTGGAGCCTAATAAGCTATCACTCGATTATGATCTAGATGTATCATATACAGAGCAAATTAGAGATGTTTATATAGGTGTTTATTTGAATCTCTGGTATACTAAAATAGGTAATCAATTTAGAATCGCTGTTTGCAATAATGGTATTAGTATTGATAAAATTTTCTCGGGGTATAAGATCAATGCATCTAGCATTAAAATCAGTTCAGATTACTATGTACAAAGAATCGCTTTTAGTAAAACAGCAATATCAGTAAATAGTAAAGAGTATCACAAATTCCAGTTTATAGACAAAGCGAAAGGAATTTTCTTTGAATAAATTGCTTAATTGTATAAACAATATATATATATATGAAAGCTGTAGATTTAATACATGAGATACTAAAAAGTATTGAACGATTGATCCAAAATATCAGGAAATTATATAACAGAATAAAAAATAGAAAATCGAATGAACGAAACATTGTATAATCATATAACATATAAGAAGATATATGATGAATTTTAATCACATATCCAACAAATTATCAGAAGATAGAGTGAAGGAATTGAAGGACCTGTATAATAATTACCACCGATTACAGACATGTTATAAATGGAAGTATAAGAAATTGAAACGTGTTTATCTGTCTCTGCAGATGTCCTCCATTGGCTTGACTGTCATAGGTACTGTTGTTGGTAGTATCACTCTTAATCCTATTGTTATAGGTTGTTTAACAGGATCGGGTGTTTTGATTCATGGTTATATAACAAAGAGTAACATATCTGACAAAGTGAATAAATGCAAATTTGCATACACAAGTTATGAGAAAGTTTGTATACAGATAAAATGCTTCTTGAGAGGCTTACCATCAGACGAAAATGCTTTTCTGACTGATCTAAAAGTGCTTGACGATATAGTAATTGATCAATGCCCCACTGTAGATGAATATGTTAAAAAATATTATAAAAAATTCACTTCAGAATAATCTTCATAATCTCATCAAATTTCAACAATAAAATCTCACCCCAATACCGATCATTAAACGCTAGTGTTTTTTTTGATTCAGAAATCTGTATAAAATCGCAGGGTATACCGAGCATTTTAAACAGCTGTCTTATAATATATTTCGTTGAGATCATCCTCTTTCTTCTTTTATTTATAGATGGAAGAATAGTATCGATCTCATGAAACACTTTGTAAATCTTATCGCGCTGATTATGAGACAATTGAACTCCATTTTTAATACATAAATCGTTTAAAACATTCTCAATGTGGTATTTCCGATGATATACCGATTCTCGCCGTATTCTATGCATATTTTCATAAAAATCAATGTACTCAATGACATAATCATAACTATGAACCAAACCGCAATTTAGACAGACATCCATACCATTTATATTTTCTATATCCTGCTTACTACAGCATTGCTCAGCATCCTTGATACCTTTTATCAATAGTTGATCACAGAAAGGGCATATAGGTTCTTTTAAATTTTTTAATTCATCGTGGATTTCAGAATTACAAACCATTATATATATAACACACATAACTTCACGGCACAGCTGTGTTTGGCAGTAAATTTCAGAATAAACTTTTTGAGTAAACTTTTGAGTAAACTTTTGTGTAAACTTTTGTGTAAACTTTTGTGTAAACTTTTTGAGTAAAATTTGTTGAAATATGATTGGTCAATAGAAATCACACCAGATTAAAATACCTGCTGACGCGTCAGCAGGTTTTTTCGGTCAATGGTTTAGTCATTAATCATTTATAACTTATGGCTAAAACCGTAAACTGAATAATTATTTATTTAATGTTGATCTTTACGAGGTCTTCCACGTCGTCTTTTCTGGTCTTCAGGTATACACTTTAAACGTACATGATTTTTGTCTTCATTTGATATTTCAGATCTGCTATTCAGGTCTGAAGATAGCATTTTAATAATACAAATATTTGCTTCAAGGATGCTCTGAATACAACACATTTTATTTATGAAGGCTATATCATTCGAGCTTTCATCAGCTTCTAGCAGGTGTTTGATATTTAATGTTATATCACTCATTCTATATATATTAATAAAGAAAATAATTATATGTTTATATCTATCACTCAAACGCACTATAAAAAACATATAAAGAATTGTATATATAGTATATAATAAATGGGAAGGAACAAAATTTATACAACCGAAAAAGACCGATTAGAAGCTATTACTAGATCAAAAACGAAATACATGCTTAATAAGCCTTGGTATTGTGATATTTGTGAATATCACACTTGCCTTGCAGGAAAATGGAGTCATATGAGAACTAAAAAACACATTAAAAATGCTGTCATTAAAGGCATTCAAGAAGATGATCGGTTTAATATTATACCTGATGAATAACATATAAAGAAAAATTATATAATTATATATTGTATAGCACAGCATATATAAATTGCTGTTTTCTGTTGCCTTTGGTGACCAAAAATATATTATTTCTGGTTATCTTTAAACGCACCAAAAATCTCAAAAATAATTTTTACTATATAAAGGACTTAAAGGTTTGGTGATTCTATATAGTACACAAAAAATGACACAAAAAAATATCTCAACCAATATTAATATGGACGAATCTGATCTCAACAATCTATCTAAAACCGACCTTATAAAACTCATTTTATCACTAAAAGCCGAACCAAAAGCACACGAGCACAAAAAGGTCGAGCCGAAAGCACACGAGCCCCAGAAGCCGAATCAAAGCCCCACCCCCTCGCGTAAAATACCAAAAAAGAAGACATACCAATCTCATTCAAATACTCCTAAACCAATAACAAAAACCCATAATACTCTTAAACAACTATCAAAAAGTTACCTGAGGGATGCAAAGGCCCTAGGCTATACATGGATAGATCTTGTAAAAAACTCAACAAGGAAAAAAGTAATCAATAAAATTCAAAAATATAAGACCGATAAGACCTTAAACAGGACACTTAATGAATTTAATTTCGATGACAGTATTTTTGATTCAACATCCAATGACCAACCTCTATTCAAAATAACTGAAATCGGAAATACAGCGAATAAAAAATTCAATGCTTATACCAATGAATTCAAAATAAATGTACGAAAAAATTTCATAAACAATAAAAATGATGTTTTCAGTGTATTTGAAAAAATGGTTGAAATGACAATAAAGAAAAGACAGTTAAAAGGAAATGACAGATTCAGATTGGTAATTTTAAATGATGAATTAGATCACCCTATCTCAACAAAAATGATAAATGTATCAGATATCAAGTTAAATCAACTTTCAGATGTAATCAATACGTTGGAGTATAAAGAAATAAATTTAGAAAATTGCATAATAATTATTCAATCTGTTAAAATACCTGCAGGAAAAGGACGTTTATATCTATCAAAACAAACAGTGAGTAGAAAGCAATGTATTATTACCATAAAAAATACTGATACAATATGCCTAGCAAGGTCCGTTGTAACGGGTTTTGCTAATCTGCATCCGGAGAATTACACCACAACTCAGTTGAAAGATGGATTCAATAAATCACGACGGCTACAGGAAGTTAAAGCCAAAGAACTTCATAATAATGCTAATGTTGAAATTAACGATTATGGCAATACTTTAGAAGATGTAAATACCTTTGCATCGTATTTAGATATTGAAATTAACATCATCGATTCTGAGCAGTTTAATGAAATCATATATACAGCTAATAATGGTAGAATTGATAAAATTTATTTATACAAAACACGGAATCATTTTGATGTCATAAAATCAATGACAGCTTTTCTAAATGTAGCATATTACTGTCATACTTGCAAAAAAGCTTATACAAGACGTGATAAACACAAATGCCCCCAAAAATGCCTTTCTTGCTTCAAATATTTCCCAAATGGAGATAAATGTGACGGCAAAGACATTACATGTAAGCAATGCAATCGTGTATTTCATGGTGACAGCTGTTTCAAAAACCATACAAGAAATCGATCTAAAAAAGATGGTGATGAATCAGTATGTAGCAGTGTAGCAAAATGTTCAAAATGCAATCAAATAATACTAAAACCTTATATTAAAATACATAAATGTGGTTTCAAAATGTGTAATAATTGCAATAAATATTGTGAAAGCAAACATAAATGTTTCATGAAAAAAATCAAATGCAATGGAGGAAATTGTATAAAAGATAGCAAAAAACCTTGCAGATCAAATAAAAGCATTCCTAAAAAAGATTATTGCCACTCATGTAAAACGTATAATGAAAAATATTTATTTTTTGATTTCGAATGTACCCAAAACACTGGAATACACGAAGTCAATTTAGCTATCTGTCATGATTTCGATGGTAATGAATTAATCTTCAATGATATTAATAGTTTTTGTAATAAAATCGTCAATGAAAAATATAAAGGATATACACTTTTGGCTCATAATAGCAAAGGGTATGACAGTCATTTTATACTAAAATGGTGTATTGATAATGGTTTTAAACCTTACTGTATTTACAATGGTGCAAAAATTATGATGATAGAAATTCCACAATTAAGAATCAAAATAATCGACAGCTTAAATTTTATTCAGCAACCATTATCATCGTTTCCTAAAACGTTTGGTTTAAACGAGTTGAAAAAAGGATATTTTCCACATTATTTTAACAAAATTTGTAATCAAAACTATATAGGAGAGATGCCTTCTAAAAAGCATTATGGGTATAATCAAATGAAAACCCATGCTAGACAGAAATTTTTACAATGGTATGATGAACGTGTAAAGGAAAATTATGTTTTCGATTTCAAAAAAGAAATAATTGAATACTGTAGGTCAGATGTTGATATATTAAGAAGATGTATGTTAAAATTCAGGCAAGATTTCATGAATCAAGAAAATATCGATCCACTAAAATACATTACAATAGCCGGTGTTTGTATGGCTATTTATAGAGGTAATTATATGCCAAAAAAAACCATAGCTGTGGTTGATAATGTTGTTCAAACAGAAAACCATAGTGCAGTCAGTATTGCATGGCTTGATTACATAAGTAAGAAAAATAAAATTAAAATTCAACATGCCTTGGAAGGGGGTGAAAAAGTTATCAATTGTCTCAATAACAAATTAAAAGTAGATGGTTTTTGTGAATCTACAAATACTGTTTATGAATTCCAAGGTTGCTTCTGGCATGGATGCCCAGATTGTTACAAGCCTGATGTTATCAACAATAAAAACCAATGTGATATGGGTACTTTATATAATAAAACACAAGCTAAAAATAACAAAATAACATCTGCTGGTTACAGCCTCATTGAGATGTGGGAATGCAAGTTGAAAAATGACAAAAGTTTTCAAAAATATTATAAAAATGATTGGAATAGAGAAGTGGTTGGCCAATTAAACCCAAGAGATGCTTTCTATGGTGGACGGACAAATGCTACCAAGCTATTGTATAAATTCAAAGAAGGTGAATGTGGTAAATATGTGGATTTTTGCTCTTTGTATCCGAGTGTTCAGTTCTATAAAAAATATCCCATTGGTCATCCTAAAAAAATAATATCACCAGAAAAATACGATACAAAATGGTATGGATTCATAAAATGTAAAATTTTAGCTCCAAGAGAATTATACCATGCTGTTCTACCTCAGAGAATCAAATGTGAAAAGGCTGAAAAGCTAATGTTCCCTCTGTGTATATCATGTGGTAAATCAAAACAACAAGAAAGATGCCAACATAGTGAAAATGAACGAGCATTTATTGGTACATGGACAACAGATGAGGTCAATAAGGCCATTGAAAAAGGCTATAAAATTATAAAAATATATGAGGTTTGGCATTTTGAGAACTCATCCGATGATTTATTCAAAGGTTATATAAAAAAATTCATGAAGCTAAAACTTGAATCAACAAAATACAATTTTAAAAATGACAAAGAAGAAATGACATTCAGAAATAAAGTCAAAACGAATTTAGACATTGAATTAGGTAAATTACATGAAAATTCAGGCTTACGAGCCATTGCAAAGATGTGTTTAAACAGTCTTTGGGGAAAATTTGGGCAACGAAATAACATGAATCAATGTAAATACGTAACTGACATAAATGAATTTTATCAAGTACTTCTCGACGACACAATAGATAATTTAAACATGAATTTCATAAATGAAGAAATGGTTCAAATGAGCTACACTTACAAAAATCAGTTCGTTGATAACAGCTATAATACGAATATATACATTGCATGCTTTACAACTTGCTCAGCTCGACTAATGTTATATGAAAAACTAGACTATTTAGATAAACAGGTATTATATTTTGATACAGATAGTATTGTGTATATCGAATCCCAGAATGGTAAGACAATAGAAACAGGCGATATGCTAGGCGATTTAACAGATGAGTTAGACGGTGATGTTATAAAAGGTACCTTCGTAAGCGGTGGCCCAAAAAATTATAGTTTCATATATGGTAATAATAAACAGAAATGTGTTATTAAAGGTTTCAGACTAAATCACGAAAATTCGCAAATACTAAATCACACAAATATGATTAAAATTGTAAAAAACGAAATCAAAGAACTCACATTAGTAAATGAAAATAAAATTACCAGACAGAATAAACAAATTGTAAACAAATATGAGGAAAAAGTATACAGTTTTGGCTACGATAAGCGCGCAATAAAATACATATCAGATACCTATAGAAACATACCCATATGGTTATTAATTTGACCAATGGTTTGAGCAGAGCAAGCGATTTGATTTTTAATCAAGTTTTAAACGCATGCATAAATGGTATAAAAATAAAAATCATATATATAATATATAGTAAAATGTGTGACATAAATATAGAGGCATTAAATGAAATACATGAAAAAGCATTAGAATTAAAAAACATTCCCGAAAGCTGCTTTAAAATAATGAAATTCATCACATTCAATAAGGAATTAAGCAATTTCAGAAACAGTTTATCTGATGAACTAAAAACACAATCATGGGTTTTAGGTGAATATAACAGATTACTGAGTGTCTATTATGAATTAAAAAATCAAATAAGCAAAGATCAAAATTTGTATAAAATAATTTTTTGTTTCAAAAATAGACCTGATGAAACTATCAATTTACAATATCGTGATATAACAAAGGATAGAGAGTAATATAAAAAAGAGTATAAGAGCATTTTTTAAATAATGTGATTTTTGAAATAAATTTCAAAAACATCATAAAACAAGGCCCGAAAAGCTTCTTACGAAGCTTTTTTACCCACCAAGGCCTTGTGATTTTTTAACATTCGTCCCATCCCCCTCCTCGATCTTACGATCTGCGGTGCCGGACTCATTAAAATCTGCTTCGCTTGGTTTTCCAGATTCATATTTCAGTTATGATCTCAAGGCTTGTTTAAACGCACTGTATCCAAAATTTTGAAAAAGGTATAAGAGCATATTTATTTATACTAATTGAGCAAATAAAATTTAAAAATTTTATTTGAACATCAGTCTCTATATGACATAAACTAAAGTTTATGTCATATGAGACGGCTACGCTTGGATTCAGTTTTGATTACAGGGTTTGTTTTCAGGATTGATACAGTTTTGATTACAGGGTTTGTTTTCAGGATTGGTTTCCATTTTTGTTTTCCATTTTTGTTTTCCGTATTTGATCCCAACAACGGGAAGTAGTTATGTACTAAATCTCTAAGGCAAAAAATTTTTTGCCTTAGAGTGTAGTACATTACTACTTGCTAGATATTATTAAAACTCTTAAATTTATGTTATGTGCGAAATTCTAAAGTTACGAGATCTTTGTTTTTTTTTATTGCTATCAAACGTTTAAACAATTTCTATCTAAGTTCTATCACACGCTCAAAAAAAGTAAATAAAGCCGAATAAAGTTATTGACGCATAGCTTAACGCAGAAAGGTTATGGCTCGTAATCATAAGTAAAACGTCCTTATTAACTACAAGCTGAAAATATTTTTAAATCTGTACAACAACATGCCTGCGCATATAAACACTTTTAGATAAAGTGAAGTTGTTTTAACTGCAATCTAAAAACATAAACTTAAATATTGCCACATTTTATGGAAATTGTCGGATTTACGTGAGTCCGACGCGCATTTTATTTTAGAAAGACTTGTGTTGAATGAAGCATGCAGACGCGCTGACATGGCTGACTAATTCATCCATTCCATGATTTCGCGGCACTCAGTTTGAATGCCTCTTCAAACAGAGTCTCTTCTATGGTAAAAAGCTTTCATTTACAACTAAGAGTATTTTAACTATCTATACTGAAGAAAAGAAACCCAAGATTATGTATTCATAAAGTATTAAAAAGAATAGCAATTTGGTCGCAAAAATCTGTTCATAAAACACTTATGATCATCCACGCGAAAAAAAGTAATAAAACTACGAACGCATGAAATTCTTATGAGTACGGGAACAAAAAAATAATTTGACCAACTCGCCTGTTAATGAGTCAAACACACTATCCTAAGACATTTCTTTGAGCTTTCAGTTCTTTGAAATGCACTTTGTTACCAGATTTTGAAGAAATATCGTAATGTATCTGCAACAACAACATCTACAGCTATGATGCTATATGTTGACTCCCTGCTGTGCTAGATATTAAACTCTTAAATGTACGTTATGTACGAAATTCGGAACTGTAGTACGACATGTTTTTTTTTTTCTTTTTTATTTCTATCAAAAGTTTCAAGTTCTACCAAATATCATACGTTCAAAAAAGGGAAAGAAAGCCCCGAATATGGTTACTGACCTATACCTATTCTCTTATAAGTGAAACTACCTTCACTACAAGTTGAATTGTGTTATATATGTATAAAATATGTACAATAACACGTCTGCACACATATACACTTTTAACTGAAGCGAAATTTTTTTAACTTCATTGCAAGATTTGCGTGAGCCCTACGCGCAATTTTTTTTGGTGTTTGTTTTTTTTTTTACACAAAGGCTTGTGTTGAATGAGGCACAAAGACGCGCTGACATGGCTGACTAACAACTACAACATGCAGCTTAAACTAATGACGCGTAAATGCATAAACCACGATTGAATGTCACTTACGCCACTTAGATCCTGTTCACAACATCGACTATAACATGTCGTGTAGTTAGCCGAAATTTCAAAAAAATCTCCAGTAATCGGTGAAAGAAAACTGCAAATCTTTATTTCAATTTGACACAGGGTTGAAATAAACTGCAAATACGATTTCATGTTGGGACATTTCAAGGCAGTAAACCACAGTGAACAATAATTTTATCATGCATAACCTGAAACAAATCCAAATCATAAATTTAAAATTCAACAATGAATATAACAAATTTGGTTATTCACTGAATATTTTACTAGTTTACCTGAGTAAACAATGTTCATCATGCATAAAACAAATCAAAATCATTGATTTAAATTCAACAATTCAACAACGAATATAATAAATTTGGTTATACACTGAATATTTTACTAGTGGGCACACTCACAGATATATTAACTAAGCCAACTCGCTAAACTGGGTTGCAGCAGTAGCTCATAGGGTGTAAATTGAATATTGTAAATCTGCAGACTTATTCCAGAAATTAAAGCCCCTGTTCTGTTTTAATCAAAGCCCCATCAGAGTACGTACATGCAGACCAACCGTGTGTCCGATCTTCTGAACTGCTCACATCATTTTTTTACATTAGAAAAGAACCTGTCTTCTTCTGAGCGTCTCGACTGCTATTTCCATATGAAGGTACAATTCCTTCAAGAGAAAATCTTTCGTTTTACACATTTATATGCTTATGCGCCTCGTCTGTCATAAGTGCCCTGTTTCCAATAAGCGCACTCCCTTGAACCTCCAAAATAAAATGACCCACCAAAACGATAAATCGATCATTACGGTATATCAAAAACCTTCTACATACTTTCTTAAGTTTCGAGAACGCATGCCATATAATCATGCGGAAATTGCATAATTATAAAACTGACTCTTGTTCTGAAGGTTCCTCCTTGCCAACCATAACATGTGTGCAATGTATATTAAATTCTCTTCATAATTTCATTCCCGCTTTCAGCGTTAATTAGCAAACTAGAGATCATTGAAGTATCCTAAGTTACACCGGGAAAGAGCTCTACTTCGCATATGGAGTAAACAGTTTATGATGCTGTGTGTGAGTGTTATACAAAAAGCCGATTCAGGATTAACACTAATCCAGCGGACTGAAAAGATGATTGAGGTTTCATTTTCTCTAATGCATTTTGATGCCAATGTTTTGTAGAGTTTGTGATTACTCGACGTCAATTTTTGGAGCCCAGTATGTGAGCCAATTTTCGACCATCAATTGTCATTAGGTCTCCATTCGAGGGTGTATATCCGGCGGCGGCGATGTTTTTGGTTTATTCGCTCAAGTACTTTTTATCACCTCTAAGGGAAATGGTCAAAACTATTGTACTCAGACAGGACCCACCATTCTGCAAAAAGATTGTGATCTCTTCATCTATCAGGAGTAGAAACTAAGAAAAAGGTTCAAACATCCTTGTGCCATTTCTCCAGCAATGCAAGCTTCATGCACACCTAATATGAAACTCACATTTTTAAGCCAATAAATTTTGTCCATTTGACCAATCAGACAGGTGGTATATATCTTGCATAACCCCCCCAAGGTGGGTCCTCGTCGAGAACACTTGTTATGACCACTTCCCTAACGAGGTTAACTTTGAGTGGTACTTCGTGAATTGTGTTCTTTTAAGGATGCTTTAAAGTTGACCGAATCAGTAGCTCTTTTCAGTTTACATATATATAAGAACGTCTTCGAGCATCATTTTCGAATTAAGAGCATTTAGCCTTATTCAGCCAAGGCTGAATGCTCTTAACTTTTACAAAGATTTGAACCTTAAATGTTTTTAAAATGTTCTTAGTTTTTAAATTTTAAAAACAAAGTAGTGGTATTGCAGTAAATTCATTCCCTACCGAAATGTACACGTTCACGTCATCAATGAGTGATGATAATGTTGGTTAAGTACTGGTCAGGATTTGAATAAAGATGTATTCATTTCATACATATTGTTGTCACTTACAACTAATAGGCAAAATAAAATTCGTTCTGAACCAGATTTCAGCCTTGGGCACGTTCTTAGGATGTTCTTAAATTTTGGCCTTTTTTCAACCTCGACCTTATAAATAAAACTGAGTGTAACTGCTAAATCATTTTAATTCGCATCCCTGATTTAGCGTTATTCGGTCAATTTGTTTTCGCATTAGGCTGAATATCTGCAAACATACGATGAAGCGGTTTAATATCTCAATGCATATCACAATGTCCCTTTCGGATTATAGGAAAGACATTTAGTTTATTATATTCCTGTTGCAGGCAGGCAAGTTAATTTCTTTTAACTATTCTCTCTTCAGAGAGCATGGAGAATCATTCTTACAGCCCATTATCTCAAAGCAAAGAGAGAGACGAAGACATCACAAAAAAGCCTGGCTTTTTGTCCCACTTGACGTTCTCATGGCTATCACCGACAATGAAACTTGGATATTCCCGCCCACTGTTGGAAAATGACGTTCCATTGACAGCTGTTGGCCAGGAGGATACTGCTGACCTCACACTGAAGCTGCAAGCTGCACTAAAAATGCCCAGTCCCTAACTGAAGACAAAGATAAAAAGAAGAGGCTTTGGCGCTGTCTTTTGCGAGTGATTAGCCCTCTGGATTATGCAATGTTCATTTGTACCATGCTGGGAGATTCAATTTGTCGATTTGTTCAACCAGTCTTGATGAGTCTTCTTTTATGGAATCTGACGAATTTTCGTGACGGTGTAACTCCATGGAACTTGGTGTTGGCGACTGGTATATCTTTCACTCTTTTTCTACAACCCTTTTTTAAGAGCCATTGCGAATATGTGGCAAACGTAATCGCAGCTAAATTGAGATCATCGCTTCGTGGAATCGTGTACCAAAAGGTAAAATTCAATTTCAAGAATGTTATGTATTTTTAATCAAAATGTTGAAAATCTCTCAAAGATTCCATGAAGCTTATTATCTTTTCCTTATTATCTTTATTATCTTAAGGTCATTTATGAGAACTTGAAGAAAGCAAAATGGCATTGTCATATTTTTCAAGTAAAAACATCTAGGCTCTTTTTTTGCGACACCAAAAATTGCCATCACATTCATGCCCAGCCGTCCGCTATAGGTTTTTCGTCCTATTTATAGGATGGCTTTACAGAAATTCACGCAAGAAGATTGCAACAACAACAAAAACATCGAGAACTGAAAACCCCGAGACTTATATAATTCTTCGTTAAAGTCTCTTTTTGTTCTTAACATCATAATCATGTGGGAGCCTTTACTGAGCCTGTCTTAACTTAAGTTTGGCTTTCTCTTCACAGATTTTGAACGCGACTCAGCAATCACTAAACAGGATTGGGACTGGGAAGGTGGTGAGCTTGAGTTCCAAGGATCTGAAGCCGATACATACTTTTGTAAAACGTTTTCCCTACGTGTTTATCGCACCTGTTGAAATGGTTGTTTTGTCCATTCTCCTCTGGCGGTTAGTCGGTGCCGCGGCTTTAACGGGAATTCTATATCTACTACTGATTGCCTTCTACCTCTGGGTTACCTACAAGCCCCTTAAAAGACTTAGGAAAGAAACTTCGAAATTGACGGCGGCACGTCTCACGCAGATTGAAAACACCATCAATGCCGTGCGATTGGTCAAAATGAGCAGCTGGGAAAAACACTTTTTGGCTTCTATTGGCAAAGTTAGGAGGTACGCATTGCTATTCAATTAATAATGTTTATAAAGCGGCTAGAAGGCGAGGGGCGGGGGGATTCCCGTAAATGTAAGATAGGTTTGGGTCGCAAAGGATCTTAAAGCCTGACACTATCTAAGGATAAAATACCTTTCTAGAATACCATTTTAGGCCCAAAAATTTTTATTATTAAAAATCGACACCCTATTCAAGGGTAGAACGATAACTTAGAATTTTGTGAACATGGAAAGTTGAACAGGTAGTTCCGTTTTAACAGACCATATCTTTTTCGTTTAGCTGGACGTTTATGCACTGTAATTTTGGCTAATCTACTGAAAGAAACTGTATTTAAGGATCATATCGGGATCACAATGCCAAAAGAGGCTAAAATGCATGATACCATTGTTAAGACTGTTAAGGACTGAGAACCTCAAAAACCATAACCATCCCACGACACATACCTATATAACAACATACAGTGGAACCCCCCCCTCCCCCCCCGATATAACGATATGCCAAGGGGGCAGTAAAATTATATCGTTATATCGAGGAATCGTTATATCGGGGTTCCGTCCCATACATTTCACTATTGCCGGGACATAACATATTCATCGTTATATCGGGTATATCGTTATATCGAAGATCGTTATATCGGGGTTCCACTGTATAGGAAAAACCCACCTCCTCCCCAACAAACACACACACACTCACCTCCCCCGAAGTACTTTTCACTGGTCAATGGGTTGAAATTCAAATCAGGAGCTTTTCGATGGATTGTATTTACAGCTACATCAAGTCCCGCAATCGTTTTCATCAAAACAGAATATTGTCATAAGGATTTATCTCATTACTAAAATCTGGTTTGAATTCAGGAGTCGGGTCACAGGGATAACTTGCATAAGATTTGAGTGCCCCTTAAGTGCGACAGCGGAATAAAACTGTCTGTCTGCAACATGTCCCTTAGTACGAACACTACTACTCATCTCCTGTATTCTGACTTTTAAACTCAAGACGCCTCATCTGGTAGACACACCAAACGCTTAAATACGCAATGGCAAGGGAAATCTATTCTCTTTTCCTAACCAGTAACTCCACCACTGACCTTGGATTACCGTAAAATTCCGGTTATAAGCCCCCACGCTTATACGCCCCCCGGTTATAGGCCCATCAACCTGGAAACAAAAAAAAATACATCCAGTTATAAGCCCCCCCCCCCCCCCCCCTCTACCGGATGACAATACTGAACAGGGCTAAATGATGCTTTTTTGTGCGTTTTAACTTAAAAACGTATTTCGATCAACACTCCTGAGGCTCTTTTTTTTCCTTCCGCTTATAAGCCCACCCGAATATAAGCCCCTCCGCTTATAAGCCCACCCAAAAACCCTTACGAAGTTGTATAAGCCCAGGGCTTATAACCGGAATTTTACGGTATGTTTTATTTATAGGAACGAATTGAAAGTCGTTTGGTACAGAAGTGCTGTACTGGCCAGTATGATGGCGATTGTGTCTACCTGTCCAGTGTTCCCATCATTTATTTCCTTAGTGACACTCATGGCAATTGGACATTCACTCACTCCACAAATTGTTTTCACCACTATTCTGTTGATGGCCACCGTCGAGATATCATTTGCTGATTATTGTTATCGAGGAGTTTATTACGCCACACAATTTGCTGCGACGATGGAACGACTGGAGAACTTCCTTTTCAAGGATAACGAACGAAAACTCAAATCAGTCACTTCCACAACATGGCAACCTAAAGCTTCAGGAAGTTCTGCTGATCTCCGTCCATATGTCTCGTTATCTAAAGTTACCAGCACGATTGGCCATAGAGGAACCTTTCTTCTAGATAACGTATCGGTCACTTTTCAAGACAAGGAGTTTGTTGGAATAATCGGCTCGATTGGCTCCGGGAAATCGTCTCTCTTGAGGGCTATAGTTGGAGAACTTGAAACATGTCAAGGAAGCATTTCTAGTTCTCCGAAGACTGCCTACGTTCCACAAATACCATGGCTGTTTTCTGGAACAGTGAGAGAAAACATCGTGTTCGGAGAAAAATATGACAATGAAAAGTTCTCCAAGATTGTCGAGGCCTGTGCTCTGAGAGAAGATTTCGAGAGGTTTCCGCTGGGCGATCTTTCATTTGTTGGTGAACGCGGAATAACCCTGAGTGGTGGACAACGGGCAAGAGTTGGTCTTGCAAGAGCTATTTACAGTGATGCTGACGTCTACCTTCTGGACGATCCTCTAAGCGCTGTCGATGCAAAGGTTGGAGCGCACATTGTCGAGAGATGTCTGCGCGGCTTACTGGGTGAGAAGTTGGTTGTCCTGGTGACCCATCGCTTGCGTTACTTACAAGCCACTGACCGTATTATGGTCATGAACAATGGCTGTATTGAAAAGGAAACGTCCTACACCGAATCGGTAACTGCAAAAGACCACGATAACGAGAACGTCAGAGAGGAAACTTCCGATGATGGTAGCGATTATTGCGAAGACGTGGCAGCCTCTGAAAATCAAGACACTAAAGAAGCTGAGAAGGGAACGAAGGGAACGAAGGAAGATAGACAGTATGGGGGCGTATCGTGGAGGACCTACTGGAAATACCTGCGTGCCGGGAATTCTGTAGCCTTCCTTGTTCTTTTGGCTTTTGCTGTAGTTCTTCCAGAAGGTACGTTTGACACTGTCAGTAAACCAGGCTCAGAAGCTGACTTACGCACGCCAGCTTTAATCAATAGCAAACTGCTTTTGTGACTACCGAGTGCCTTTACGTCCGGTTCTTTTCAGTTATATCGTTATCTTTCCGTTCTCATGTTTACGAGTAAAGAACCTTTCAGTTTTATCATTTTTAGAAAGGAACCCGTGGAAGTCTTTGGCAACAAGAAACAACCTCCAGATTTCTTCCTTACTTATTCATAATGCATGGCATTCTTTTTGTATTTTCCTCTCGTTTTATTCAGTAACGTCAAGTCACCCTTGAATTTTCTTTATAAATTGTAGCATTCAATGCAATATCGAATGTCTGGCTTTCTCACTGGACTGAGCTTCCACAAGAAAGAAAGGAACCTAGAAATCTGTACATTTATTCCGGCATCGTTGGAGGATCTGCAGTTCTTCAGTTTATCAGAGCCTTTGTTGTATTTCAAGCTGCTCTTAGGTCGTCAAAGATGCTACATAAAAGGTACGGAAGTTAATGCGATTGTTAATCTAGCAGAGGGATCGCTGTTTCCACCGTTCCCATAATACATCTTGTTTACCCCCCCCCCCCCCCCCAAAAAAAAAAAAAAAAAAAATTGCATAAAGCATTGTTTTTAATTTCTCTTGGGATTTACAATGACGTACAATCGTCCCAAGAGAAATCGAAAACGATGCTTATGCAAACACTTTTGGGGGGTAAACACGGTGTATTATGGGATCGTGAAAAAAGCGAATGGAATCTACTTCTTACAACATTGTCGACACCGTCGACACCCCGGCAGTATGTATAATGCTGTACATTGAGCCCCTCAGAACATTTCTAATGCAGTAACTAGCTCATATTCCAAAGAAAGACAGTGAAGACACTTGTCATTATCATGCGACGCAAAAGTAATTTAAATGTCATCGCCTCTACAGGCTGACTTACTCATGCCCTTTCCTCTCTCTTTACGCCGGGTGTCAATGTAGGGCAGCATTGGTTCTCTCTACATCTGCCGGTCCTCCACCATGACTATAATGCTGCTCCAGGTCTTAATTTTTATTTGAATGTCATCGTCATCATCCCCGAGGGGTTACTCAAAAAAGTTTTATACGGGGAGGCTCCGCCCCAAGTTCTAACCCCTTACCCTTTTATATACCATTTGTGACAGAAATTGCACCCCTTTCGTATACTTTTAACTGAAAAAAAGGTACCACTTTCTAAGAGCATGGCGTGGACTTAAAATAGGACGTTTTCTTGTCATTTTTATGAAGCACTTAATACATTAAAATAATACAGCCATAAATTGCTTCTGTCCAAAATATTTTAATTAAAGGCCCTTTTAAATAGCCAAATTACAGATTTCCATACCCTTTCATATACTTAAACTCGTGAAATCCCTACCTTTTATATACCTGAAGCCTGAAAATGGTACCCCTTTCGGGCGGAGTCTCCCCGTATAGGCCATTATATGGAGTACCCCCCCCCCCCCGGGTCATCATCTCGAACGTTTTCCCTGCACGCTGTCTCTCGGGCCCTGAGACTTCTGCTCTGTAAAGCAAGCACCCATTGGAAATATATTACTTTCCGAACTGACCGTTCTTTAACCAAATAACATTATTTATTTACTTACATATTCATTGTTTAACCCATTCATTTATTCGTATATTGCTCGTTTATTTGTTTGTTTGTGTTTTTTAGCATGCTCCACGCAGTGCTCAGAGCTCCTGTGCGGTTTTTCGACACCAGTCCCACTGGTCGCATTCTGAATCGCTTCTCGAGTGATGTCGACTGCATGGACGAACGACTACCACGTGACCTCCTAGATGTTCTACAAAGACTGGTTTTCACTGGTATAGCCATCGTACTAGTCTGTTTTGTTAATTTTTGGGTCATCATTCCAGCTGTGCCAGTCGTTTTCCTGCTTTATTTCTTGTGTTGGTACTACCTCCGGACCTCCAGGGAAACTAAACGACTCTCAATTATTACAGCCAGTCCTGTATTTTGTCATTATGTGGAGACCGTTCAAGGGATTGAAACTATTCGATCTCACCACAAGCAGGAGGACTTCTTCAAAGTATTATGCAGGTCAGCGAAAACCTGGGCTTAGAGGGTAAAGGCCTTTGAAAAGAGCTTCTAACTTTCAATGGTTTAACAATTACAAGTTTGAATAATCTTTCTATAGCTACGGTAATTACCTATTCCGTGATAAGATTGGTTCTATTTCAAATGTAGAGATCGTCTTGCTGTATTTTTTTTTTTTTTTTTTTTTTTTTTTTTTAAAAAAATTAAGAAAAGAGAAATTAAAGAAACGTGCAACGACGGAAAAAAACGATATATTTTTATGACGTTTTACCGTGTTACACAAACTACAGCTAAGACAGTTCTTTCTATCCTAAAGGAAGTCCCAGTTAAAATATTTTGACCTCATGTCAGGAGTTACCTCCATGCATCAAATTCATCTTAATTAAGGTGGCGACACTGGAAGGGACATGCTAGAGGGGCATGTTGTACCGACATGTAGCTGGGAAAAAATCGTGGCAAGGACACCTTCCAGTGTGGCATGCGACGTGCCGCTGCAACATGTCCCTGCTACATGTTTTTGAGACGGTGTGTGCTACATTTCCCTGCGACATTTCCCTCCTGTGTCAGCACCTTAGAATGTTTTATTTTGTTTCGATTTTGTTTAATTTTGACCCCGAGTCCACTTTCACTCTCAATTTTGTTTCTTTATGCATGTTTTTAAATTAGGCACCAAGATCACAACACAAGAGAGTGGTTAATTTTCAACGCGACCCAAGTGTGGTTTGGCCTTAGAGTTGATCTCATACTTGCTTCCTTCTCTGTAGTCGTTATATTTACCTCCATATTACTACATGACAGCACAGGTAAGTGAAGTCTCCTCTCTTTTTTTTTTTTATTATTTTTTATATTTTTATAATATATGATTGTGTGAGAAGAATTCCCCTTTAATTTATGTTGAAAGATTCCATAAAATTTATTTTTAATGGCAAAACTAAGAAAATTTACTACGCCTTACTACCACTTCGTCCCTTAAAAATTTAGTTCTAATAACTTTAGTGAACACTAGATCGGAAAGGATAGACGTCAAACTCCCACAGCTTTAGATATTTTAAGCCAAAATCAAACATTTTTCCTTTCAACGCAACGAGTGCGCGATCATAGCCTAATATAAAATTCAAAGATTGTTTAATGATCTATTTCTCAGGTGCAACGGGCCTTTCAATAACATACGCCGTTCAGCTGGTTGCCAAATCTCTTCTTGCACTGATAGCGTTTTCCAGAATGGAAAATTGGATGACGTCAACCCAACGTGTACTAAACTATACCGAACTGGAATCTGAACCTGGCTACGATCTGGCCAATCACGCCCCAGAAAAATGGAGTAAAATGGGACGATTGCAGTTTCAGAATGTTTCTCTTCGTTATTACCCTGAAGCTCCCCAAGCGCTTGAAGAAGTATCTTTCATCATAGAGGCTGGAGAAAAGGTCGGCATCGTTGGACGAACTGGAGCAGGCAAATCATCGCTGGTAGCGTCTTTATTCAGGATGCCTGAGCCCGATGGAAAGATATTTCTCGGAGACGTTTGTCTTACCGAGCTTAATCTTTATGAAGCAAGAGATGCACTCACCGCCATCGCGCAAGACCCTATATTTTTTACCGGAACGATTCGCACTAACCTAGATCCGTTCAACAAATATGACGACGAAGAGATCTGGAGGTCACTCCAGAGAGCTCATATCAGTTCACTCCTCGAGAACACTCGTGACAAACTAAATTCCCACGTGACTGAGCGCGGAAGTAACTTCAGCGTTGGTGAGCGGCAGTTGCTGTGCCTGGCTAGAGCCATGTTACAGAAGAAGAAAGTGATTGTTTTTGACGAGGCAACAGCAAACGTTGATTATGACACCGAGAGGTTGCTGCATGACACCATCAAGGACCAACTAAGAGACTGCACCGTGTTGACCATCGCTCATCGTATGACCAATATCATGAGCTACGATAAGGTGCTTGTTCTAGACAAGGGACGTCTCGTAGAGTTTGACAAACCAGAAGAATTGATTTCCAAGCAGGACAGTATCTTTGCACAACTGGCTTCGTCTGCTAAACAGTGAACAGTCCAAAGAAACTCAAGTTGAATATATTAATATGCGTCTAGTCTTAGAATAGTAAACTGCTGCTCAATGTTGTAGCAAATGTTGGAGAAATAGCAGGTTTATAATGTACAAAAAAGACCATCGACAGGCCATAGATATTTAGTCGTAGGAACATGGTGGTCGAATCAACGAGGAAGGTTCAAATTGTGATACCAGTAATTTGTAGTTTTCATTTGACGTCATCAAAAAAAATCCTACAAAGCTATTTTTTCAGGCTTCACATCACGAACATAAACCCTTATGCACATTTTGGTATCAGTACGGTGCTTCGTTTGGGAGGTAAAGCGTTTTGATTTTTTTATGTCCCCGATGAACGTGTTTCTTAGCTGTCAGAAAAAGGGATATATTTTTAGGGCATTTTTCAATTTTTAGATGTGATAATAATTTACAACTGATTTCCAAAACGATTTTAAGTAAAAGCGAACAATATTAATGGTAGAATCTACTTTACTGATTGTACAATTCTATGGACGCCATATTTGTGCCCCAAAGAGGGACACAAACATGGCGGCTGCATAGTAAACACTATGATTGTCTCAAAATTATTTTTGTAATATCTCTTTTGTGAAAAACGTTACGAAGCTAAAATTTTAATAAAACATTTATTTTTGCCTGCTATGTAATCTGATAGTTTTCTGATGTTTTTCATACAAACAAACACGAGAAATACTCCTCCAGCGACCCCTGTTCGTACTAGTCATCTTCACATCAGGCATTTCGAGTGGTCGCATTAACAAGGTAAAAGTCGGTGTCATATTAAAGAGGTCTTTTCGGATAAGAGAGTGAGGAAGGTTTTGTCAGGGCGCAAATGTGTCTATGGCGGGAATAACGAGGTGGCCAAAGTGGGGGTTCTACTATACCAATGAGATCACAATGTGTAATATAATAAAGCAAAATGCAACATTGTCGAGATATCAAATGTAACGCTAAGACAAAGTTTAATAATGCGGAGTATAGCACAAAGCGGTTTTGCCGGTCCTTATTAGCATCAATGCCGGTAGCTATCCTTTATTAATCTGTGTTACTTACTAGCTTATTATTTCGCGATCCAAAATCATTAAATTTTTCATTAACCGTTCAAGCTCGTTTAGACTTTTATTCCTCGACGAAATTCAACTATTTGAAACTATTGAAAGTTTTTGCTCCGTTTGGTTTGAATCAGGGGTGAGGGCGGTCATAAACTATTTCATTGCTATTTTGTTCACACGCATAAAGGAACCTTTATTTTGCATCTTGCTGGACGTTCTATGACGACAAAAAGATATTTCTTTTTGTTGATACGGATTTTCAAGCGAGTGATAAAGGGTTTGTATTTATTGTTTGGGGTGAGGGTTTAGCAAAGGGCTAAAATAGAACTTGAAAATTGTCTCTCGTTTCTACTTAAGGTTGGTCTAAGAATTGAAACAACCTCTTTCTATTTATATAGTAATTCAGTATTGTCTGAACATGAGTGTTTATCAACCAAGGTGACAAGAAAAAAAGAAAAACAAACAAACCATTTCCGTCGCATTAGTATGCTATTTGACCCCTTTTCAGCTTCCCAGTGCGACAGATTGTAAATATATCTCAAGGTTTATTTTGCAGGTTTCGGCCCAGCACCAGGTAGTCGCCATCGCGGTGAAACACATAATAAGCAGACCTGAGCAATCGCGCACTGGAAAAAAAAAAAACATTGCAGAGAAAATGGAAAAGAAACTCGAGCGTGCCAGCTGCATCTGCCAGCGGGTATCAGATAGAATAATTGTCGCTCACATATAAACCAATCAAATTGTCGCATTCAACTCATCTTGCCCGCTGGCGGAGCAGCCGTGTTGTAACTACAGATACAAATTAACTGCAATTACAACTAAAGCGAGAAAACCTCTTTTACTTTGCCAACTAATTAACATGCGTTTGTAAATGACGAAAAACCACATGGGGTTAATGGTGATGGAAAATGGAAAATGCACTTGATTTTTAAACTCGATAATTATTAGTCTATTTGCGGATGGATCCCGCTGCTTTTAAACACATACAAACAAAAATGCTCTGAAATAAACCGTTAAGAAAATGACGAGCCCCTCTCCATCGAAAAAGTTTTCAAGGACCATTAGGCACCCTCGCACTCTGTCACACTACGTCTTAAGCTATAGGCCTTTGAGATGATTCGCCAAATGCACTTTGTGGACTCGTAACGAGTAGCGGTCAACAAAATACACTTACGTATACAAACATAATTTCAATCAAGCAGTTATATGGAAATACGCCTATGGGATGTGTCTTTAGGCAAACACCAGTTATTTCACACGAGTAGGAGGCATTGTTATGAAATTTTCGAAGGCTTCAGGCCTTTGCGATGTTGCGCCAAATGACCTTTGCGGACTCGTGATAAGCAGCGATCAACAAAAAGCACTTAGAAATATAATTTCAATCAAGCATTTATATTGAAATACGCCTACGGGTGGTGTCTTCTGGAAAACACCACAGTTATTTCACACGCGTAGGAGGTATTGTTATGAAATCTTCGAAGCACATGCCAAATACAATCAGTATTGTAATTTCGCATGTTTGATGTTGTTATCTAAACATATTACCATATATATTTGCTTTATACTTTTTAGTATACACCAATGTGCATCAACACAGTCAATTGGGAGTCAACGCTTTACAGACACCTTGTTAGACAAGCTTCATGTCTACGACGCATTTATTCTGATAAATTTACAGTTCCTAAATCCACTTTTCCCCTCCCCGCCTTTTGACCGGCCCTGGTTTGTTACTACCCTTTTGGTGTTTTTCTGCCATACTTTTTTTATCATAAAGTTTCAGTTGATCGGAAGGTTTTTCTATGATAACATATAAAAACATATCGCAACAAAGTTCTATTTAAGTTAAATAAACGGCCAGTTTAATACGTTTTTAAATAGTAGCTATTGACAAAAAAGATCTTCACGCTTTTTGAAATAATGGCATAAAGTGCGTTCAGAAACATGTTTTGTTCAATTCTCTTTCGATTCCGTTGGTTGTTTAGTGCCTTATCTTTCCTTTTAAGTTTCAAACCAATAAACCAGCAAACTGGACACGTCGTAAAACGAAAAAAAAGGCAACCTGGCACTTGTATAGATAGAGTTCACTGCCAACTTCCAGAACGCCCGCTGGATTGAAAAATGTTGGGCCAACTTGAGGTCGTAGAAGGTCGTCGCGGTTTTCGGCGACTATGAAGCGATTTAAGATTGTCTGAGGGATTTAAGCCAAATCATCACGGAACGTTAAAGCGATTACAGTTTATTTTAAGTGACTTCTGGTTTAGTAGACTGGGATATGCTCGTAATGTTTATTCAACAATGTTTACAAAATTCACGCACTCGAACAATTATTTATTTTTAAACATTTCAGCAACTCTCTTTTAAAATCTCTTTTCAACAACCCGTAAGCTACCGGATTTGCTGCAGAGTTTGTTAGAATTAAAATGGAAGATATCGCCAGTACAGCTTCAGGAGGTTGATGTTGGCTAAATATGGACGCTATCCTGACACCACCACCGAACACGTAACAAACCAAGAACATAGCAACCACAGCAACAATGAGCCTAGTGGATGATATTTCCTTTTCTGGACACAACTGTCTTCTTCTTCTTCTCGATTCCGAATAATTGAAATCGAGCTGGGCCATGACTGCAGACCGTTCGAGACGACATCTTCGAACTATCAACAAAATTCGAATAATAGCTAAAGGCAGAAAGACGCACGGCACAATTCCGTAAACAACCAATGTGGCGATGGTGAACAATTTCCAAATGATTGCTCCGTTAGCCGGCGACGTAGTTGAGAACGTCCACGATAATGGAAGAAGCGCTGTGACTATTGGAATACACCAGGCTACAAATATCGCCAACAATGCTCTTCTTGTGGTCATGACAATCAAATACTTTAGTGGCTTCACGATGGCGATGTAACGATCTACCGTCATAAGGCAAAGATTCGTGACAGAGGCACAGAGAAACAGGTCAACACATAGCCAGTGAATGTGCCTCTGCGCACAGGCTTTGTCTTTGCAAATTCTGTAGTACGGAAAAAATGTTGCTCCTACGAAAAAATCCGCCACGGCCAGGGACAAGACGAACCAGTTTGCTGTGGAGTGAAGTCTCTGTCTGAAGGTGACTAGATAGATCACCAGACTGTTTCCGACGATGGCAGATGCGGAAAGGATCCAATGAAGAACCACGTTAAACGTTTCTTCCTTTTGATCCATGTTTACCAAGAGGTCGCCACTGTTCCGTGTCAATTTTGGATGATTATAATGCTAGACGTGCACGTGTTATTAAAAGAACACTTGAATAAAAATTTAAATGCACTAAGATGTTCTGACCACTAATAGCATGAATAAAAACAAAATAAAAATCGTTGCCACATAATCCAAGAAGAATGAAAGAAAACTATCTGATGCCATTCAGTATTGTGGAACAAATGAATGCTAGCGTCCGTGTCTCCAATTCAGACAAACAGCAATTATTTCCATCCTTTGAGATACGCTAACCATGCACGCCCGCTTTATAGGATGTATTTATTATGAATTAAAATTTCATGACCGCGCTAATTTTAGACAGCCAATCACTTTCCTCCGCCAACCATGTGCCGGGCCGGCCATGCCTGAGGTGATTTACTTCATTTTCCCTTAAAACAAAATTACTTGATAGTGAATGCGCAGGTTCAAAGCATGGCTAATGTGTTCATCGCAACCTTAATTGCCATATATAAAGCAACATGTATTTAAGAAAAGCTTGACTAACCGAAAAAAATAACTCCCAGTAAAATAAACAGCAGCAAAAATTACTTCGACGTTGAAAGAACTACATAAAGATACAGTAATGTATTCATCACAGGAAATTATTTTATCAAGTTCAACACTAATAAATTAATCATCGTTTGTGGCAATCCAATACACTTTTGGCTTTCTTTCGACGGCAAGCCTGCAACAGGGCGATATGATTTTGGCATTTAAAGGTAAAAAAGAAATATCAGTATGAAAATGCAGCATTGTTAGAATGATTACATTTTATGAGGAAAGGTCTCACGTTGCGGCTTTTTTCACAAGTTTTGTCTTTGCCAAAGCGTTTAAATGATCGTATGAGATACCTCGTCTTCATCTTGACATTTACCACTTCGGTTTAATGCCACAGTTCCTTTTAACGGATTGAATTGCTCAAACACAGGAAGCCAAATGAAGTTTTGTTTTATGATCTCAGATAAAATCTTGCTGATGAGTATATGTATAACGAGGGTGTCACGCGAGAAATTTCCCTTTAGTCATAAAATTAATGCCTTCATGTGCACGGGATTAAAACTTCGATCTGAGTAACATCAAATTAAATACCCGACTAATGGAAAAACAAACAAACAAGCCAAACAAAAATGGGACTTTTGCTATGGGCTCCCCTCTGAATTTTTAAAAGTTAAATGCAGCTGAAAGGGTTGGCTGGTAACCACATTCCTTTAGCTGATTTTTGACAAACGATACGAATTCACTGGCAACTGGTATAATAGGTCCTATAGGCGTGCAAAGGGGAAAGACGGCAAAGGAAAGAGTCGTGACTATCGACTGTTACAAAAGGGAAAGAATGGGCATCTTCAAGAACTGCTCATGGAGACAAGCTTTTTTTATAACTTTAAGAAGTACGTTAGGAATTAATGGGATTGTGTTTATAGGTAAAAGCCATTTTACCAATTTCAACAGTAGCACAACTATCCGCTAAATTATCACTTATAAAGTAATCTCGTTCACATACACAACGCCATTTAAATCACTGGTCTTTAATTGTCTTCTGTAAAAACTAAACCGGCCTATTTATTTAGCCTTAGATGGGCTAAGACATATACGTTCGACGCATAAAGTCAGGTAACTAAATTCAAACAGTGCCTTCCCCCTTCACCCCCTCCCGGGCTTAATTGTCTCAGCGGTTTGACATACAAGCGAGGCGAAAGGGTCATTTTGCACAATTTTAACTGATGTGTTGACCATTTCGCCTTGTTCGCATACCTTTTTAACAAAGGAATACATTGTGGCAGGCCCAACTGTAATGACAGCTTTTAAAAATTGATTAATAAAATTGTAATTTAAATGACCGCACATGAAACAGAAATGATGGCACGGTTTCAATACATTATTATAATTACAACGCTATTAGGGCACCACTGACATTTCAGGCAAATAATTTCCGCTTTATAAATACAGTAAAATGGTTAAATTGATAAATAGTTAAGTGGTACACTTTTATGGCCTTAAAAATGATCAAACTCTCTTAGCTCATAGTTATGGTTTCACTGCAAAGTTTTAAACATTTTGTGACTTCAATTCTTCGTTTTATAAAAATTACAGCAGGGGAAAATGTGTTAATTTGTTTTTTGAACAATAGCATTGAAAATGTGCCTATGAATTTGAGGGGATATTCAGTGCGAAAACGGACGATCGTGACACTTAATTTTTTTTTTACTTGAAAACGAGTTTTTCCTTGAAAATTTTGCTCCAAATATGAAACTGATGGAGAATTTAAGCAAGCACCCCTAGGTTGTGTTTACTTTATAGTTATAAGTTTCCAAGAGTCTTCGCTTCTTCCACTCTCCGGATGTGATTGGTGGATATTTGTTTGACCCATCCACGCATTCAATGAGCGTCTCGTGGTCTGGATCTACAAAAAGAACCAACGAGCGACGAGGAAGCGTATGCTTGAGTTCAACCTCTGGGATCAGCACACGATGGACCTGGAATGGGTAGTTTGGGTTTTGAAGTTAAATGAAAAATAAAGAAACTGTATCCGCCCGAGTTCCTTGTTCAAATTTTAAAGACAAACAATGGGATACCTCCTTAATGTACAAATTATTGTACCAACTGTCAACATGGAGAGTTAAACTATTTCTGGTCGAGACTGAAGCGGCTTTAAAATGGGGGAAATGATAGATAATGTAACTTATATAATGGCACATAATGATCACTAAGGTCACAATGTAATTTAATATTGAACAAAGTGATTAGTTTCTAACGCAATTGTTGTTCTAACGTCGGAAACAAAAATGGAAGGTGCAAAGAAGCGCTAAAGCACCAGCCAAACGGTAACGCAAATGGACACAAGTAGTCGCAAGTTCAACTTGCCTACAGACTTGCGTTGGGTGGCCAAACGGACACGCAGGTTTAGTCGCAAGTGCATGCAAGTTTGCAAAAAGTCATTCAAAACGCTACGAGGTGCAATTCAGTATTTTAAGTAAACTGCAAAAAATGCGTTGACTCGCGATGGGTGGCCAAACGGTGAAAAAATAGCGTTAGCTTAAGTGCAAATTTGATCTCGATCAAAGTGAGCGCAAGTCACCGCGAGTGTACGTAAGTAAACGCAAGTACACGCAAGTCCTGGACAAAGGGAGACGCAAGTGGACGCAAGTTTTCAACTTGCGTCTATTTGCATTGCCGTTTGGTCAGGGCTAAAGCCTCGTAACGTCTTAATTGCGTTTAAGTTGATATGCTAAGAAATTTTAAATTGAATACCGTGGACTTGAGTTTATCTGCTGTCCATCTTTGCATCAAGTCAGCAATATTCACCAGTACTGTTCCTTTCATTGGTGTAGCTGGAATGAACTTCCCATCAACGTTTCTTACCTGAATGAAGACATTGAAAAAATGATCGAGAATAAATCCTGCAGTAACAGGAATACCAAATATTTTTTTACACGCGATTGGTCTGGGGACGTCAAGTGATGTACCCAAAAGAGTATCTGTTGGTATCCCCCAGGTTATTTTATAATTCGCGTTTCACGTTTACATGTTGAGTTTTCAATCATCTCAACAAAATTGTTAGAGTGAATAGAATTGAATACTTAAAACAAACTAGCAATACGCGTACTTTAAATTGCCGTTTTTAAACGACTCGCACAAGGGGTCTCCGGAATGTGCAAAAACTTTTAAAGGAAAATAATGACAACGGCCTTCGATAGTTTAGTTTTTCTTTTGAGCGAAATAATGTTCATACACTGCATCAATATGGCACGTACATGTAGCAGGCACGTTCCCACTATAACTACACCACTATTGAGCGGTTTTCACTTGACTGTTGAAAGTAATTCACGTTTGTTTTGGTTTTGCATTACTATGCTCTGTGATTGAAAACTCGTGCCACTTTTTCAGCCAACCAAAAGTGAAATCAAAACTAATTGTGACTTGCTCGCGTTGGTTTTTCCGCGCATCAAAACGACTACATGTATTAAATTCGAGTTTTGAATTTGACTGGGTCACTGGATTGTCAGTGATGTTTGTGACTGGCCAGAGTGATTACCTTGGTTTTGGTTCTACGACACTCAATTGAAAAGAGAGTTAACTACAAATGATTGGATTAACTTCAAACAAAATAAAAAAAAATGGGTGTGATTATTCCTGATTGTATTGAAATTTCAAAGGGCTGGTTTTTGTGGAGGGAGGAAAACTGGAGAACCTGGAGAAAAAGTCCCTTGCAAGAACATCATACTCAACCAACAAAACTGTACATTAGGTCTGAAAAGCCCTGATTGGGAGACTTAATAAAGTTTTACTTTTACTAAAACTAAGTTTACCGCCATCAGTAGAGAACTTCTGATACCCTATAACTTAAGCAAACTGTTACATGTAGCTTCATTATACGTTTACCTCTAAGCCCCCTATGTCGTCTTGAAACAACACTGAAATAGCACCATAGTCTGTATGTTCTCCACACCTGATCTGCCCAGCCTTCACTTCACTCAGATCTGGTATCTTGGGATAAAAGTTGTATCTCATTTGGACCCCACCTTCAGATGTACCCACCTTGTTAAAGAAACGAGTGAATGTGTTGGGCTCCTAAAGAGGACAAACGGGAACTATATTAGTGCAAAATCAAATGACAGCATAACTGCTTTCTACACTGTTTCTACATGTATTACGTTCTTTGTTGTTGCAGTTGGCAAGGTTTTCATTTGTTTTTCATGTGGTTTTACTGTTGAGCTTTAACTGGTCAGACACATAACCCTAGCTGCAAAGTTCTCTTTCATATTTGATGCACATCATTTTTAATGAGTTTTGATTGGTTTACAGGCCATGGTTTATGAGGTACAATATTAACTTTGTGGAATACCTACTGGAAATATGGTAGGTGTACGCCTCAGCAAGAACAGCCGGGAAGCTCAAATATTGCAACCATCTCATATCCAGTGCACATTCCATGAGCGTGTGTTGGATATGGATATCCAACAATTGAGTGAAATAATTGTTTTATTCAAAACACCTAAAGAATTGCAATATTTGAGCTCCCCGCCTGTTGTCGTTGATGCTTACCTTATTATAGCAAATTAACACTTGTGTTAATTAAGGAATTTGAAATTAACGCGACTTAAATTAACGCGAATTGAAGGAAAAATTACTTCCCAATAAAGGAAATTAACGCGAAAGAGGGGGTAACATTTCAAAAAGAAGGAAATTAACACGACGTACACAACAGGAACAAGTTTATTTCAACACTTGTAGGCGTATAATCTTAAACGAAAACAATGTTCGTGGTACTTTAACCACTTTGAGCGTTCTTCACAGTATCAATGATAATGGCAGATAAAATTATGCTTTTTCCTTGGAGTCAAGAACATCTGGACTGTAACGAAAAATTGGGGCCAAAATCATGGAAATTAACGTCATGAAAATTAACGCTCCACTTAATTAACGGCGCCGAAATTAACATTAACAAAAATTAACATGGCTTAAATTAACGCGAAAGTTTGAAATTCGCGTTAATTTCATACCTAGCATTTTTGTGGTCAATGGTATAGGAGCTCATATACCATTGCCTGTTAACCAATCAAAATTCAGGAATTGCAATATACCATTGCTAGTTTATAATAATTGTTAATTATAACATTTTTTATATATTAAACTTATGCCTACAGTATATTAAGTAATGAAAGCTAAATCCTTTAAGTATTGTGTATAGGTTCAAAGATAAGGTAAGATGTCACTCATGCAAGCTCACCATTTCAAGACCAATTGCCATGGCAGTGAGCACCCTTAATGCAAGATCCTTTATTGACTGGTAAAAGGAGCTCACAGTGCTCTTAAAATTTGGTAATTCTGTATCAGGCCAGCTCTGTAAGAGAAGGTCAAATTGATCAGAAGTAAACCACACATTAGTTTTCAGTGCACAGCCCTAATTAACATAATATTTTTAATGGACCCTAGTAAAGAAACTAAAACATTGTAACATGATGTTGCATGTATTTGCATGATTTTACACTACCCTATACAAGGCTAGACACTGAATATCCCTACCCTATTCCAAACTTGCTTTTAAGAACTGCATCAATTCTAGTGTTTTAAATGGAAAGCCATCTGTCAAAAGTGTTGCCACATTTGATTTTATTTCCCGTTAGGAAAGCCTCTTTTACAGTCTAAAATCCTATTTCTACTCTGGACATAATTCTTCATGCCAATGATCAGTTTCCTGGCAAATAATATCCTATTCTAGAGCAAAACTCTCTGATTTCTATACCCTATCCCAAACTAAACTGCTTCAAAACCATACCCTTCACAGTGGCACATACCTATATAACTCATACGGGGGAGTACCCCTCCCCCCCCCCCAAAAAAAAAAAAAGAAAAGGCTTTCTTCTCTCAAAGTGCCTCTCTCCACTAAGAAATGCTGTACCAGTGAGTTGTGCTGGACTCTGGATTGGGCAGTCTGAGATCCAGCCCTGCCAAATCACTGCCTTGTATTCTTGGGCAAGACACTTTACTCTCACAGTGCCTCTCTCAACCCAGGTGGGTACAGGTGAATTTAACAATGGGTGTTACCCTGTGATGGACCAGCATTCCATCCAGGTGGGAGCAGAAATACGCCTACTCAGTTCATGCTACAAAAAAAACAGGATAAGCTCTGGCCTGATGGGCCACAAGGCTCAAACACAGACTTTGTTCTTTTTGCCTACTGTCCTACTGTACAAGCACCAGCATTGAGCCGTCAGATTGCTCGAATATAATGATCAATAGCTGTTACTGCAGTTGAGCCTGCAATAATAATTTTATACCCCCGGTATGTTTTTTGGTTAAGAAGATATGCAAATGTAGCAAAAGCATCAACACATCAGACAACACAATGCGGAATGACACTTCGCAACATTTGCATGTCAAACTGCTGAGCACTGCAATGACAGCTTTTGAGGTCCGAATAGAATTTAAGTTTTTAACACAAAAGTTTGAATTACAATTGAAAACAGATGCTGAATGTCAAACTCACAAGATTTTCATCATCAAAAGATTCAACATCAAAAGATTCTTTTAAGTCTCCTGGTCTGTCTGGGCTTAATCTGTAAAAGAAAAAAGATCTCAAAAATGCCTTTCCACAAAACAATATTAATATTTCTACTAAAAGGTTAAAGTGTTCGTTATGTCAGCTTTCAAGCACTAGTCATCTTGAACTAGTCATCTTGAGGAAAAACAACTACATTTCCTTTTTAGCAAACTTACTGATAACTTAGTACATAACAACTATTTTTAGTGAAAATTTAAATAAGATTTCTCAGTTAAAAGCATAACTTATACCACTGCACAACTGGCAGATTGACTGAACCGATTTTTTATTTTAACCATTTCAATCAACCCAGCTACTATCAGTGTTTTGACCATCCTCGGATACCCAGGGGCAGTTAGTCGGGGCGACGGGCAGCTCATCGGGCGAAAGTTTACAACAAGCTCGGAAGAGCCCCTGGGCACTTTCTTTTACCGAACCAGTTCTAGAAGCGTTTCAATCCTTTCTTTCTGATTGGCCAGAAGACGTCAGAGTCGCTCTGCTGGTCTCCTCGCTGATTGGCCAGAAAAACTGATTTTCTGGTGAGCTACCCCTCGCCCCGACTAACTGCCCCTGGGTCTCTTAGGATGTGTTTTGACATAACCTCTAGCCCAGTGAGCCTTAGGCTTGTAGGTTGGGTTAAAAAAATTTCACATTTTAGTTGGCAACTATTAAAAGTAGTCAAGAAAATTTGACACATTGATAATTTATTTCAGCTACCTTTGGTAAAACATGCAATGAACAGACACTTCAAATTATTTATTTGAAATTTTTACCTACCGGTAATTTTCTTTCTTTTTTTTTCAAAGAAAGCTTGGGTGCCACCTGAGGGCAGCCACCCGCTTTAACTGTTATTTAAAAGCCCTGGAAATATATACATCATATTCACCATAAAAATCTGACAAACCTTTCTGCTTCTACTGCATCCCAACCATTTTGAGGTGTTACATTTCGAGATGCTATCTTTTTCTTGGCATACTTGGCTTTCACTTCAGGTCTTAAGTTAAAAAACTGGTCAAATGTTTTGAATACTGAGTCCACCTGGAAAAAGTTAATGGTAAAAAGAAAGTAGGTCAATCACTGTACGTCAGTACAATTATGAGTCGGCTTCTTTATAAATGACATTAATATGCCTATAATTAAAATGTTATTAGTAAATTATGATTATTGAAAATATGAAATAACTATTGTTATGTATTATATATACCACTTTTGTAATTCTCATTCTATTCACGCCTGCCCTTCGTGTATGAAGGATTACATGGCAGAATTTGTCTGCATACTGTATTTCCTTCCTGCTCCTGGATTAATAATTATTGTCCCCCCTCAAATAATTGCCCCATTTGAATAATTGCCCCCTGGCCCAACCCCACCTGATGCCATCTTGACAAGTAGGCAAAGCGGGTAGAAATTACAGAGTTTGTAAGGGAATCCGAAGGCAAATATCTTTTACAAAAATAGAATTCTGGACAACTTATGAATTGTAAATTTAAAGATACTAGGCAAAAGTTTTTATTTGCAGAGTTTGAAGGATGTAGCTGGGCTAGAAGGCGTTCAGTTACATTTTTAATTTCCCATACATTTGTCTATAATTTTTCTGCTAATTGACGCAGTTTGTGGGAAAAATAATTTTATAGACAAATGTATAGGAAATTAAAAATGTAACTGAATGCTTAATAGCCGAGCTACATCCTTCAAACTCGGCGAATAACAACTTTTGCCTGGTATCTTAAATTTACAATTCATAAGTTGTCCAGAATTCAAGTTTTGAAAAAGATATTTGCCGTCGGATTCCCATACAAACACTGTAATTTCTACCTGCTTTGCCTACTCGTCAAGATGGCGTCGAAAACCGATATAAGGCCTATTGTCATTATTCAGCCATTAAATGGGATAATAAATAAAATAAAATAAAATAGAGATAAAATAAAAATAAAATTAAAAAAAATAAAGCATTTAAAGTATTACGGTACGACTTTCAGCAGCCGATTTTTAAAATAACTTTCAGAGCAAATATAATAATGACCCGGGTTGTTATTGAAGGTAATGAAGTCCGTAATTTTAATAAGTAGGTATGAGGCTATACGAAAATCTTTCCAGGAACTTTGCATGGAGGATGAACTGAACTAGGAAAAGCGATACAGATTTGCGTAACGATTAGTGCAATTGTAAATAGCTCGGGTGTTTATAGATAATCTCCTTTAAAGCTATATTTATTTGGATCGTCACCTTTCTTGGTGTTAGTCTGCAGTGTTCAGTCTGTATTTTACACCTGCAATCTGTAGTCTGATTACATGTAGTCTGCATAATTTCTGACAGGCAAGCACTTTTGGGAACTTACCATTTCTTGTGGAATCCCATGATTCTTGAGATATACAAATCCAATGGTACTAAAAGCTGTGTGAAGTTGATCGGCAACAATCTTGACAGCTTCTCCGTTTTCGTTCCCCGTATTTTCCACGGTCATGGCGCTGAAGTCGACTATTGGAATTTCGGATCCTGTAGCCGCCATTTTGATTTTAGTAGGTACAGGAGCCTGGATCCCAGAAAGGACCAAGAATTTCTACAGGGGACCCCACAAGTTGGTAAAGAAGTTACGTTACGTTATGCGTGACGCGTGACGCGTGATCTGTTTATTTTTAGGACCACGGTTCAGGATTCTCTGAAAACGTTCGTGAAAAACAAAAATAAACTACGCACTTTTTAATCGAATATGGTAGTGAACCAAAATTGACAAATGACACTAGGAAGCTAAAGTGTAAAATGATCTTAAGGAGCACGCGTTTCCTCGGCCTGATTTATGCAGTTTTGGATTTGCCTCACTGAGAGACCAAGTCTAGTAATTGTAAGCAATAGTATTTCCTCGCAAAGTAATAGCTGACTTCATCGGAAGCAGTAACTTTTGCGGGAAAGGCTTAGCTAAAAATAACTTAACTTGTGAAAACGCCGTTGCACAAATATATTGAAGTCCACTAGGGCTTTCCACAAGTTGCTCGGCAACTTTTTGGCAACTTTTCATGTTTCGAGCAACTTTTTCCCCTTCGAGCAACTTTTTTCCTTTCGAGCAACTTGTTGCATTTTGAGCAATTTCCAGACCGAAGATTTCCGAAGATTATCCGAGTGTTGTTCAAAGGCAATACGAACGTTTCCGAAGATTTACGAAGTTTTTTTTTTGTTATGAAATTTAGCGATATAAAATCACGACGTTTCGACCTCTCCGAGGTCATTTTCAAGTGCGAATAAAAATATAAAATTAGCATAAATATATTAAAATAGTAAAATAGGCAAAATTGTCACGAACGCTGAAAAGCGATAAAATATGTAAAAATAAGTGACAAAATATTAATGAAGTTAAAAAAGGGTTAAAAAAAACTTAAAAATACAGAAACAATAAGAGTAATTAAAAAGAAAAACCGACCTAAACAAATAGTTTTGCGCGGATGGAATCGCATTGTTTGTTCAGAGTTGGTTTCAGTTCTTTGATAAAAAGCATTTCATAAATAAGGCAGTCAAACTTGCTCTGACACTTCTTCAAAATTCTAAAAAACTGCGCAATGTCATCTGGGGCCATATCGTGTTGTTCCTTTAGGTGAGTACCAATGGCCGATCCCTTATGTTCTTCAATCCGTTGGTGAAGATGTCGGCACGTGTATCCGACATACCCTGCATCACACAGGTTACACTGAAAATTATACACAACGCATTGTTGATTCACAAGGGGTGGCTTGTCTTCCCTCACTTTGATTTCATCCTTGATTTTCCGACTCGTGTACACGGGGCTGATGTCTACCTTGATCTTCCGGCTGAGGTCTCCAAGTTGTCTGCGGACCGAATTTGCAGATTTCTGGTCTTTGAAAGGCAGCACGATTCTGATTGGGTCTTGCTTCTCAAGATCGTTTTGTTGGGTAGGTGCACCCTCGGACACTTTAGACTCAATAAATTGACGGATGGTTGACTGTACAAGTTCGTCTGGGTAGCGCAGACGGGAAAAGGTCACTTTGAGGCGTTCACACTCTTGATGAAACAATTTCCACGAAGAAGAGAGCTTGAATGCACGGTTGAGCATGGTGTTCAATAGTGATCGTTTATATCTTACATCCACATGGCTATGATAGTGTAACAATAGCCCGGTGTCCGTAGGCTTTCGGTACACCTTCGTGTCTAAATGGCATCCATTCCTGATGATATCCATTCCCAAGAAGGGGAGTCTGCCATTTTCTTCAAGCTCCATTGTGAAGTTGATAGAAGGATGACTGTTGTTTAACGTAATTAAGAACTCAGAGGCTGTTTCTACATCAGGCATTGCGCTAAGCGTATCATCGACATAGCGTTTGTAGAAGGCAGGCATCTCGTTTCTGGTTTCTAATTGTTTCTCGATGTTGCACATGAATGTGTTAGCCATGAGAGGTCCCAGTGGCGAACCCATAGCAACACCGTCCACCTGTTCGAAAAGGCTTCCTTCGAACTGGAAAAGCTGATTTTTCGTCGCAACTCGTAACAACTCAATCAGATCCGACTTCGTGATGTTAAGATTGTGTTCTTTGTTAAACCAGTCGTTTTCAAAGGCTCTTTCTGCGATGTTTTCAATGGTTTCATCTACAGGTACGTTGGTGAAAAGTGAAGATACGTCATATGACACTAAGATGTCATGGTCGTTGATTTCCATCCCATGGAGTTCATTGGCGAATTGGAAAATGTCACTGACGGTGTGGTCGTTGACGGACAAGGGTTTCAACTTTTCATCCAGCCACTTTGCAAGCTTGTAATTGTATGTTCCAGTAGCCGACAGTATCGGACGCATGGCTAGCTTCTTCTTGTGGGTTTTTGGCAAACCATAAAGATGGGCAAGTCTCGAGCCTTTCTGGATTACTGAATCAGCAATAGCTTTGGGCAAGATTCTTTGTACCACCGAGGATAACTCTTTCTCTTTCTGAAGCAACGGATGGAAATGCTTCGGAGGTCTTCCTCGTGTTCTTGGTCTCTCAAGGCCTACAGGCGTGAACTTTGTCTCGTCATTAATGGATGACTCCTTCAACAGACGCACATAGTCAGTTTTGTCCATCACGACTACTCCTGAGCCCTTATCAGGCTTGGTAACAACGATGTCATCTCTCTTCTTAAGCTGGCCTATTGCTCGCAGCATTGCTTTAGGTGGTGCTGGACCTTTGCGTTCGCTGTAATTAAGGGCAATCGATCGTAATGTTGCCGCTGCTAATTCTTTATCGTCGCTGCTAAGCTTCGGTTCTAGTTTCCAATATGCCTTTTCAAAGGTTGCTAGGATTTCTCTCGGTGATATTCGTTGTGGGAGAGAAAAGTTAAGCCCTCGACACAATACCAGCTTTTGGAAAAACGAGAGCCTATACGAGGATATGTTCTTGATGTGCTCATCGATGTTCGTATCGGCGGCCAGAAGTCTTGAGATCTTTTTGGTATGACCACTCATTAGGTGTTGGTATTGCTCGTTGCGAAGGGTTACGATCGTTTTCAGAATGCAGATGAAGCGAAGCGGCGAGCATTCTTCCTTGATTTCCTGGTAAACATCACTGATTTCCTTCTTCAACTCCGCAGTTTGTTTGGTTTTCTGGCGAAGCTCTTCAGCAATAACATTCCGCTCAAAATCAGTGGAAGATCTATTCCATTTTTCAGATTTGGTCTTGTCGACTCTTGCGAATGTCGGTGTCAGATCAAAGTTTTGACAAAGCTTTAAGAATTCAACTGCGGTCTCACAGTTGACTTGTTTTGTGCTACACTGCTCAAGTCTCCTGAACAAGTGAAGCTGATTATCGCGTTTCAAAATCCTGATAAGTAATTTCTTGGATATAGATTTTGTTATGAAATTTAGCGATATAAAATCACGACGTTTCGACCTCTCCGAGGTCATTTTCAAGTGCGAATAAAAATATAAAATTAGCATAAATATATTAAAATAGTAAAATAGGCAAAATTGTCACGAACGCTGAAAAGCGATAAAATATGTAAAAATAAGTGACAAAATATTAATGAAGTTAAAAAAGGGTTAAAAAAAACTTAAAAATACAGAAACAATAAGAGTAATTAAAAAGAAAAACCGACCTAAACAAATAGTTTTGCGCGGATGGAATCGCATTGTTTGTTCAGAGTTGGTTTCAGTTCTTTGATAAAAAGCATTTCATAAATAAGGCAGTCAAACTTGCTCTGACACTTCTTCAAAATTCTAAAAAACTGCGCAATGTCATCTGGGGCCATATCGTGTTGTTCCTTTAGGTGAGTACCAATGGCCGATCCCTTATGTTCTTCAATCCGTTGGTGAAGATGTCGGCACGTGTATCCGACATACCCTGCATCACACAGGTTACACTGAAAATTATACACAACGCATTGTTGATTCACAAGGGGTGGCTTGTCTTCCCTCACTTTGATTTCATCCTTGATTTTCCGACTCGTGTACACGGGGCTGATGTCTACCTTGATCTTCCGGCTGAGGTCTCCAAGTTGTCTGCGGACCGAATTTGCAGATTTCTGGTCTTTGAAAGGCAGCACGATTCTGATTGGGTCTTGCTTCTCAAGATCGTTTTGTTGGGTAGGTGCACCCTCGGACACTTTAGACTCAATAAATTGACGGATGGTTGACTGTACAAGTTCGTCTGGGTAGCGCAGACGGGAAAAGGTCACTTTGAGGCGTTCACACTCTTGATGAAACAATTTCCACGAAGAAGAGAGCTTGAATGCACGGTTGAGCATGGTGTTCAATAGTGATCGTTTATATCTTACATCCACATGGCTATGATAGTGTAACAATAGCCCGGTGTCCGTAGGCTTTCGGTACACCTTCGTGTCTAAATGGCATCCATTCCTGATGATATCCATTCCCAAGAAGGGGAGTCTGCCATTTTCTTCAAGCTCCATTGTGAAGTTGATAGAAGGATGACTGTTGTTTAACGTAATTAAGAACTCAGAGGCTGTTTCTACATCAGGCATTGCGCTAAGCGTATCATCGACATAGCGTTTGTAGAAGGCAGGCATCTCGTTTCTGGTTTCTAATTGTTTCTCGATGTTGCACATGAATGTGTTAGCCATGAGAGGTCCCAGTGGCGAACCCATAGCAACACCGTCCACCTGTTCGAAAAGGCTTCCTTCGAACTGGAAAAGCTGATTTTTCGTCGCAACTCGTAACAACTCAATCAGATCCGACTTCGTGATGTTAAGATTGTGTTCTTTGTTAAACCAGTCGTTTTCAAAGGCTCTTTCTGCGATGTTTTCAATGGTTTCATCTACAGGTACGTTGGTGAAAAGTGAAGATACGTCATATGACACTAAGATGTCATGGTCGTTGATTTCCATCCCATGGAGTTCATTGGCGAATTGGAAAATGTCACTGACGGTGTGGTCGTTGACGGACAAGGGTTTCAACTTTTCATCCAGCCACTTTGCAAGCTTGTAATTGTATGTTCCAGTAGCCGACAGTATCGGACGCATGGCTAGCTTCTTCTTGTGGGTTTTTGGCAAACCATAAAGATGGGCAAGTCTCGAGCCTTTCTGGATTACTGAATCAGCAATAGCTTTGGGCAAGATTCTTTGTACCACCGAGGATAACTCTTTCTCTTTCTGAAGCAACGGATGGAAATGCTTCGGAGGTCTTCCTCGTGTTCTTGGTCTCTCAAGGCCTACAGGCGTGAACTTTGTCTCGTCATTAATGGATGACTCCTTCAACAGACGCACATAGTCAGTTTTGTCCATCACGACTACTCCTGAGCCCTTATCAGGCTTGGTAACAACGATGTCATCTCTCTTCTTAAGCTGGCCTATTGCTCGCAGCATTGCTTTAGGTGGTGCTGGACCTTTGCGTTCGCTGTAATTAAGGGCAATCGATCGTAATGTTGCCGCTGCTAATTCTTTATCGTCGCTGCTAAGCTTCGGTTCTAGTTTCCAATATGCCTTTTCAAAGGTTGCTAGGATTTCTCTCGGTGATATTCGTTGTGGGAGAGAAAAGTTAAGCCCTCGACACAATACCAGCTTTTGGAAAAACGAGAGCCTATACGAGGATATGTTCTTGATGTGCTCATCGATGTTCGTATCGGCGGCCAGAAGTCTTGAGATCTTTTTGGTATGACCACTCATTAGGTGTTGGTATTGCTCGTTGCGAAGGGTTACGATCGTTTTCAGAATGCAGATGAAGCGAAGCGGCGAGCATTCTTCCTTGATTTCCTGGTAAACATCACTGATTTCCTTCTTCAACTCCGCAGTTTGTTTGGTTTTCTGGCGAAGCTCTTCAGCAATAACATTCCGCTCAAAATCAGTGGAAGATCTATTCCATTTTTCAGATTTGGTCTTGTCGACTCTTGCGAATGTCGGTGTCAGATCAAAGTTTTGACAAAGCTTTAAGAATTCAACTGCGGTCTCACAGTTGACTTGTTTTGTGCTACACTGCTCAAGTCTCCTGAACAAGTGAAGCTGATTATCGCGTTTCAAAATCCTGATAAGTAATTTCTTGGATATAGATTTTGTTATGAAGATTGCCGAAGATTTTCGAGGAACATCTGAAGACGTTTCAACTTTCGGCTCATTTTGCATTAAAACATTACAAAACTCGTCATCAAACATAACGTCATCGATATCTCACGATTTTTCTCAGTTAAAGAAATCCTTGTTATTTAACAAATTTTACCCACAATGGCTTAGAACTCTTATCCTTAAAGGGAAATAAGCATGTATTTAGAGAAATTCTCTTGATTAGAAACAGCGTTTTGGATTTTTTGGAGCAACTTTCGAGCAACTTTTATTATCAGAAGCAACTTTTTGGGATTTTTGGAGCAACTTTTGAGCAACTTTTTGAGAAATAACAAGCAACTTTTTGGGAAATCTCGAGCAACTTGTGGAAAGCCCTAAAGTCCACGCTCAATGGGCCCCTTGATGCCACGCAATTCATTGGCTAAAGCGCATTTTCTTCAATAATGTAGATTAGATACGTAATTCGTGAAATGATCTAAAATATATCTGCGATGCGTAATTTGAAGGGAAACAGGCTCGCGATTCGTGATTAAACCCCCCTCCCCCCACCCCCCCCCCCGTCCTCCTTTCAGTACCCTTTTCCCAGAATCCCCAGAAGCTAAGGTCACTTTCAGGAACCAACTTCGTCATGCAACCTTATCATGATGCAAAATGTATGTCAGAATTGAAATAGAATAATCACGATGAAAATAGCAACGTTGCCAATTTTGAGACCACTGATGTCTAGGTAAGGTAATGAACGTCGGTTAGAAGGGCCTGAAGGGGTAAAATGAGAACTGGGATTTGGGTCACTGGGACTAAGAATCACAAACAAATAAACAATAGGACTGGGGCTGGGATTTGGAAAATCGGGAAAACAATAGAATGGAAAATGGGATTTAGGAAAAATATCCGACTGAGATATGAGATTCCCCCCCCCCCCCCCTCCCTTCCCTGGCGAAATGCTTTGCCATCCGATCTTATCCCGCCCTTTAGGACGAGGTTGCTCGGGTTGCCCGAGGCACGGCCGGAGGCCGGAGGCTGACCTTTGGCCGGTAAACAGGTCAGGGATCTGAGGACGAGAACATAATCACTTTCTAAAGAAAAACACGCACAAGGTCGAGAGGAACAGGAACAGTTGGGGAACAGGCAGTACGTGACCATGTTTTAACATTGTAAAACAAATATTACCCAAATCAAGCGCCAACAAGACTTTTAAAGAACACCAGGTAAGGGGCAGGTTTCAAAGTTTTGGGGGATTGTGGCGACCATGGTGTGAGGACGTGTATCAAACCGCTCCCGCAAAAGTTTGAGTTAATTAAAGTTTATTTTAATGGCCGGTAGTATAGCTTTAGCTGCTAAAGGAAAAACCAGAGTAAGTGTAAGCTCGGACAGTGATATTTCCTCACCAGAAGGAAAAAAAACTTTGCATGAACTGCCCAATGTCTGACTCTATCAGCGAGTCCGCCACGGTAATAAACATGGAGAAAATAACAACCCAACTAGAAGATATTCTAAGCAGGCTCGACAGCGTCGAAACGAAGTTAGGGAAGCTAGGTTTATTTGAACGCCTGGAAAATATTGAAGCAGTGGTGAGCAAGAACTGTACCGAATTAAACCATGTGAACGAGAAAACCAAAGTGATCAAGAATAATGTTGAAGAGATTGAAAAGAGGATAGGGTTTGCGAACTCCCGGCTGATAGAAGGTTTAAAAGAGAAAGACGTCGAAAATGCACGCAGAATCAAGGAGCTGGAAGACAAGCTTCTTTACCAGGAGGTCTATAGCAGAAGAGAAATATACGCTTCTTTGGAATCCCTGAAGCGACGCAGGGCCACGAAGACACTGCAGAGGTGTTGTGTAAATTCTTCAGGGACGAGCTAAACATTCCTGATCCCAGTATAGCAAAATCGAATTCCAAAGAGTCCATAGGCTAGGGAAAAAATGCATGGCCAATCACGACCGATCATCACCCGTTTTCTAAGGTTCCAAGAACGGAGAGGTTATTTTAAGGAGCGTAAGAGAGTTGGCAGAAGCGGCAGACACACATGGTTAAAGTCTTCGCGTACTTCCCAGACGAGGTCAGCTATAAAAGAAAGATCCAGTGGCCTAGGATGAAAAAGGCGAGGAAGAAGGAAAAACGGCATTTTTTCAGAAAACCCCACAGGGAGCCCAGGCTCACGCTCTGACAACTCGGTCAAAATGGCGGCGTCAAAATTATAAGGATTTGTATGAAACTTTGGAGGAAAAAATTTTATCGTACGAAAATATAATAAACCGCTAGTAAAGCTCACATTTCACATCATATGTTGTCTATGTGACGTTTCTTGACTGTTCTAAAGCATTTAAACCCTATTTAACCGATATTTTTAATTTTAGTTTACTCTTATATTTAGGTAATAGTAAACTAAAATTAAAAATATCGGTTAAATAGGGTTTAAATGCTTTAGAACAGTCAAGAAACGTCACATAGACAACATATGATGTGAAATGTGAGCTTTACTAGCGGTTTATTATATTTTCGTACGATAAAATTTTTTCCTCTAAAGTTTCATACAAATCCTTATAATTTTGACGCCGCCATTTTGAGCGTGAACCTGGGCTCCCTGTGACAGGCCCAGTGGATTTAGCAGAGATACCCAGGAGACTATAGCCTTCCTTTGTGTAAAGGACGTGAACAGAACATTGTTCTGCAGAATATTTAATTGCCGCTTTTTAAAAAAAAAAAAACCTTTCTGGCAGTTGAAAACTTATGGCGCAATCCCGGGTGGTTTCGGCCAGTCGTTGTACAATTATTGCGCAGCAGAGGCACGTTGTGCTATTCAGACACTATTTATACCGTGTCCCCGCTAAGGTAAAATTGAGTAAATTAAAAAAAAGCATAAGATGTTTTGAAAGTATTTTTTGCTAAACTGTAACTGTGATTCCAGTGCGAATATGACAAAAATTCGGAGGTAAAGATAATTTTGAATGAGGTAACACGAAAACGGTTTATAAAAAAATTATAAGGAGAATGTTTTAGGGACTATAGGATGAGCGCCTTCACAATCACGGTTCGCAAGAAACTTTTATCAAAGTCCGCAAGTCACGGCCCAGCCGTTAGTTGTTGTTGTTTTTCTTTTTGCCCGTCGCATTTCAGCGCAAAATAGAACGCTTTCTTTTTAATTGACAAGAAAATGATCGTCTTAAATAGAGTGAATTCGTATAACCCGTTTTTCATATGCTAATATTCTGTGTAATATTCTAATGAGCTGTACAGGAAAACTGAAAATTACGGACAAATCGTCAAGCTTTTATCAACATGTAAAAACCGAAACAGATAACAGGAATCAATATTCGTCATGCCTTGATTAGTTTTGCGATTTAAGATAAACATTTTATATTCAAAATCGCGTTAAGGGAAACAAAAATTAAACTTGACTGTAATACAATTCTGCGTGCGCAATTCATTTTGGGGAGCTCTAATAACAAACCACGATGGCAAACAGCTTTTGTTTCGCAAACAAAAGGTTAATGAGCAGGAAAATAGCTGTGCACGTTTTCTTGGCAAATTTGTTTGCCGTCTTCTGAAAAACAACAACGAGAAAATATTAAATTCTGTGTGTTTTGAACCAACGTCCGTTTTATTTCGCTATAGGTTTATAGCAAAGGGAGTTGAACATGTTGAAATTGTTCAAAGAAGGAAAAAGCACTTCTTGGTTATTTTCTGTAAAACAGTTAAACTGATTTCTTTGAGGTTTTCTGACCATTCGTGTATTGTTTTATTGTACTCAAACATTGGAATATTTTGCGGCTCATTAGCATTTAAAAAACGGGTTACACGAATTCACTCTAATGAAAACAAAGGCTAGTGCTTGTTCCTTTGTAATCAAAACTGGTATCCTGGGTAATTCTACTTAATCCACTAATAGAAGATGATTATGCGAAACATCTCTAATAGCTCCAAGGCAGCACTGAAGATACCAAATATCTGCTGCCACTTACTTAAAGCTTGTTATATTCAGTGTTAGTGTGTAATTTTTTTTGTCTTGTGTTAAATGTGTCAGAAACTCGCAAAAAGGGGACCAAAGGCAGATAATAAATTCATTTTCTTTTCACTTTTTCACCTTCTTTCGCATTTTCGCGCAGTCTTCCAATCCCATCTCAATGTAAGTGTTTTAACCATTGTTCTCATTCGAGAAAGAATATGGTGACTTTAAACTGCTTTTCACTGAATGTTCGAGGGATTTGGTCTCCAAAGAAAAGAAAGGCTCTTTTTATGTGGTTAAATGAACGCAAATATGACTTTGTATTTCTACAAGAAACATATAGCACGGTGGAAGTTGAAGACATCTGGAAAACGCAATGACAAGGTAAGCTCTTTTTTTACGTGCTACTAATTTATCGAAGCTGTGGAGTAATGGCCATAGTAAGGAGTGATTTTTAGATTTCAAATTAAATTCTGTCAATGCGGATAATGAAGGGCGCTACTTAACAAGAGAAGCTTAAGTACAAAGCTCAGCCTTCCTGCTTGTAAATATTTATGCACCTAACAAGGTGCAAGAGCAATGTGATTTTTTGGAAATGTTACCATTGAAAATCTTGTCGCTGATAAAGAGCTCAAAATTTTTATAAATAAATTTAAAAAATACCTTTATTTAAACACGGTGGGATTAAAGCTATAAGCTTGTGGGGCCGTGTATTACCGATCGAATTGGCTTTTGGAAGTGTTGGTTTTTGTGGAAGAAGGAAAACCGGAGAACCCGGAGAAAAACCCTTGTAGCAAGGACGAGATCCAACAACACGCTCGACCCACATATGACGCCGAGTCCGTAAATCGAACCCGGGCCACATTGATGGTAGCCTGAATTTCAGACATCCCTCTGTGCTCGCCTGCTTGCCAGAAGGGACTCCCTTCTGGCAAGCAGGCGAGCACAGCAGAGGGATGTCTGAAATTCAGGCTACATTGATGGGAGGTGAGCGCTCTCCCGGACGTGACTTCAATGTTGCTCTCCACTCCGATCTTGACTGCTCTGCTGGCAACCCGTCTAAAAAAGAATCCACCAAAAATACTGCGATTTATATGCTTAGATTTCGATTCAGCAGACATATGGAGAATAAGAAACCCTGAAACTCAACGATCTACCTGGAAGCAAAAATCGTCCGCTTATTCAAAGAAGAAGACATTGAAAGAACTTGTATTATCTCCGCGATAAATTCTGATCATTCGGCAATTGTGCTCGATTTTAATACTGAATATAACTGAAGGATAAGTAAGCAAAAACACGGCGCTTCTTTTTGGAAATTTAACACCAGCCTTGCGGAGGATGACAACTTTATCACATTTATAAATGAGAGTATGCCAATTTGGTTGGGTGAGTTCAACACAATTACCGATAAAAGGCTTTTGTGGGACTTAATTATATATACAGACCTTGCCTCTGAAGAGTCTCTGAAGATAACGAGCTTATTACAAAACGTAAGATATAATTAAGGGAATTACAGTAAATATCTCTCCGTTAGACGTATTTAAACTTTTTTTGTGTAATTGATGCCCTTCCAGCAGGATGGCGTATGTATCACCGCTAAATGTAATAACAACGCTAAATGTAATACCAACCGCAACGGCCTTAATTTAAAGTTAAAGCTTTGAGAGCATTTATAAACTTCAAAAGCAAAAAGAAAGATGAACCAACATTAGAAGGTCTATGTTTAAGTACGTATAACTTTGTAAAAGAGAGAAAAAGAGTTTAAATCACATTTACATTCACATTCGGATTATTCACCTTTTCATGACTTGAGCGTTCGTCACGGTATTGACATTATCAGTAACTTAAGTTTATTTATCTTACTTACTTCACGCACCTACAGTAACCGTCCATCTTTGCCGAATGGACGAACCAAGTCTATACGGAGGGATTAGTTCAGGCTCACAGGTACACCGCAAATAACTTATTACTCACAGGTAAGTCTGCAATATTTATTGACAAATAATAAATTCACAGGCCAAGTACTCTTCGTCGATATGAATACAAATTAAAAATAGACAAGAAAGTTGTATGCGACTACATGTGAGGCTTTAACTACTCAAACAGCAAACGCTAATCATAGTAATTATCATGTTCCCGATTCTCGAGTTTAGTTCCCAGGTCATTTTCCCGCTCAGTTTTCATTTCATCAGCAACGGCCTGGTCATTCTGGTGGTTTAGGTCGTTCTGTCGGTATTGGTGATACTGGCGGCTTCCCGGCGAGCCCAAGCTTCACTAAATTGAAAAAAAAAATACCAGCAGAATTTTTGTATTAAGATATTAAAATGTAACTACATTTTGTATTAAGTTATAGACACATACATGAACCTACAATACACCTTTTACGCAGGTAGGATTTGACATTTGACAGCATTTGACTCTGACTCGTTTTTGTCAACTGCTCATAGTATTTTTCGGGACATTTTTCCGTCGCAAAGATTTTTTCATTTGGATTGTCACTCCCCCCCCCCCCCCCCCCCCCCACACACACACAGTAATTTCTAATGGTTCAGTCGCTCTATTAAACAGCTCTCTCTTTTAAAAGTAGATTGGAAAAAGAGGAACGCAACTGACTTTGTGTTGCAGCTTTACGATTTACATATATACCGTATTCGGTTTTTGTAATCCCCCCCCCCCCCCCCCCCATTTACTTGAAAAGAAATTTGGCTGGGGGGCTCAACAGGAGGTTCTGCATGGGAGTGCTAAAATCTAATTAAAAACTCATTAATAATTCATAAAGAAAATACAAAAGAAATTAATGTTTAATGAGTGTCTTTATATCTGATAAAGACACGGCTAAACTTTACGTCCAATTTTCTACGCCAAATTAACCCCAAATCTAAATATTAGTGCAAGAATGAGTTGATCTACACCAGAAGATTTTTAAGCCGTTCAATAAATTCGCAGTTCGTGTTTCATCAAGTCTAAAACACTCGGCTTTGACTCGTGTTTTAAACTTGATAAAACACTGCTGCTCATTTATTAAACATTACATAATTAGTAAAATATTCGGCGTTTTCTCGCCTATCGGTTAAACTTTAGCCCATTTTCCATTTATCAGTAAATTTTGTAGGGCTAAGGTTTAAAAACGCGTCATTTCTCAGCTGACAGGTTGAATCTTTGACTTATTTGACTTATTGTCAGATATCTCTGCTACTATCTATAAGCTTATCGGTATCGTCCCCTCACTGGCTCCAAAGTCCCTCTTTGACACATGCAAACGTGATACAAACCTTTCATGCAGGAAAGCAGCAACGAGGCACATCACAAGAAAAATGACTGCTACACGTCCCATGTCAGAAACGTTTCCTGTAAAATAAAGAAACATATTTTAAGAAAGTTACCGTGTAGAAGCGTGAGCGGTCATGATTGGGCTAAATGAAACCTGGTAAACGACCAAACAGCAAAACAAACAAACCCTGGCGGTGCAGGCTAGCGGAAACTGTAGTTCAAATTTATATTACGAATTAAATGCAAACGAAACAGAACAATTTTTGCAGGACCTGCAATTTGTGTGTGCATGGAGGTTTTGCCGTAGTTCATAGTCAATAATTTGTGATTCTTTGTTTACAACATATGCCTCATTAGCATTACTGATAAAAATCATCAATTCTGAATATGGAAAGTACATGGTACGATTAACTTTCGCTACAAATTTGAGCCGGATGTATTAAATACTTTTTCCGTGACGCAGTTTTAAAAAAATGATAGTTAACATGGAGAATGTTCAAGACATAAGCATATTAAAAGAAAAACCCTTCGAGTTCAGAGTTGTGTACAACCGGTCAATATCGTTTTTTTTTTTCTCTAAAATGCCACTACCATATCGTCCGTACGACATCTGGTCAAAACAAAACAGGGTCAGCAATGGAAAAATCGCAAACATCTACTTTCCTTTATAAAATCAAGCGTGATAAGTAGCAAGAATTTACAGTTAAAACTTAAAATAAAGATTATCGTTCTCAATGCTCAAACAACAACTCTACAATCTAACTTGAAGCAGAAGAGTGTTACCCATTAATTCTAGCTCAACCTACTTCCATATCCTTATTGTTTAGTTGTTTTCCAGGTTTGAACATTACTGTTCAAACCGAATTCAAAAGACTACTTGAGTACTAGTACTAATCCGGGAACGTAAAGGTCAAGGCTTCGAGGAAAATTGCTGATCACTGATATCAACTGGTATTGTTTGAAAAATATCGCCAAGTACAATTGACCCAAACAACTTAAAGGTAGACAGTAAGTAATTCCAGGAAGGAAACCTAGCTTGACCAATTTTTTGTCAGGAAGGTCAAGAACCAATTAGCTTTAGTACACAAACAAGTTTTTGCGGTAACAATCGTTGATAATGTCCGATGATTAGTTGCCTAGAAACAATTCCGCTAGTGACAAATATTGTGAAATGTCCTTGTTGTACAGCAAGGTTGTACCAGTAGTGAATCTTGGTGTTATCATCCTTCTAGTTTTGCTTTATCGTCGCAATTTACCGGTAAGCGATTTTCGGTGACATCTATCTTTTCTGTGTAAAAGACTGAATTGCTTCTCTTTTCATATACAAAGGGATAAATGAATCGTAAAACCGTTCAACTCGTACGGACATTTTTTCAATCAATTGATTTCGCTCTTCTTTCTGAATAATGGAAAGTGACAAAAGTCGTGTTAATCTTATAATACAAACGATTTGCCGAAGAACAACAATGGCGGTAGAACAATTCGACAACTCCCAATGCAACCATTTTGATACAATCAGAGCAAAGTTTTGAACAAAAAAGTTAAGTCAAAACATTTGTATTTCAATAAGAACATCCAGCTAATTATTTTTCCTCGAAGATATAGAAGAAGCTGGAAATGGGCTTTATTTTGTTCAAATCTTATACAGATTATCAGATTTCTTGCTTGGACCTTCTGCGCGCGTTTGCAGGTCAAATCGAATGAATGACAATACCATTACCAGCATGGAGCAAATTACGGTATCTTATGAACTTTTATCACGCATGGTTAACTCGGCTCATCGAGGAACGTCAATTGTTATAAAAGGACGTTATTTAAATGGTGAAGGCTTTCCATCATGTTCCGATTTGGCTGGGCAATGTTGCCCAGATTTAATACTTGAAAACGTCATCCATGAATTCGCAAAACTGCTCTTTTCTGAAGAGACTGGCACTCCGGTGTGCATGTTCTTCAAATTAGCAGTGAATTAGTCAGTCTAAATGAGCAATCGTGTTATACATATATTCTCAATGAATACAAAATATTCTCAATGAATACAAAATGGGGATGTTAATTGCATCTTTTCTAAGCACTTAGAAATCCAGTAGTTGACATTTCAAAAAGTAAAATGGCCAGCCTTAAAATTTCATTTAAAGCTACGTAACATGCAACATGCGCTGTTTGGACAGCAGCATGCTGCATATACACTGAGAAAATTTTCCCCAAAATTTCCCGACGTCAGTGGGTCCTTTCCCTGATGCACAAAAGACGTGCTTTCTCCATAATTAAAATGTTATGTGACTCGGTAAAAGAATGTTATATCACTGGTTAAATACCAGAAAAGAACATGGAGCTTTTTATTCGATTCTCGATAAAATGTAGGAGTTAAGATTTGAAAACTTGCGCTCCTTGGCCTGCGAACGGGGTTTCCGCGAGCGGGGCCTCCCGCTCTTCCACTCGCTTCGATTCGCTCGCGTTCGCCGCTCGCTTCACTCGCGGATACCCCTTTCGGGAGCCTGTTCGCAGGCTAGCGCTCCTTTTCTATTGTGCCCGTTCTTCGCTGCAGTTGATTCGGTCCCGGGGATGTTAAATATTCCAATTATTGCTCTGATACACAAGTCTTAAATCAGTTATTCTATCAGTTGCGCCACAAGCCTACGCATTTTTGTAACCTCGACTACTGAAATCAGACTTCATTATATGCGGCGCCTTTTAAATTCCTTTGGTTTGCGTAACACAAATAAGCGATAATAGTCCAAAGCAGCATTTTGCATTCCGTTTGCGCAACTCGCGAGAAATGTCACCGCGAGGTCTGCCTCAAGCTAACATGTAGCTAGCGTGGCCAGTAAGGGGAGTAAGGGCTTAACTGTGCATGGACTAACCTTTCAGGAAATCAGAGCACCTCAACTTGTCGACTTGCTTGTTTGAAAATGAGAGCGTCTGTTTGATAAAAGAGCTTTCAGCTTCGTTTATAAGTTATCCATTTCGGATCATGTGATGTTCTCTAGAGAATTTTTCCTTTATCTATCTAAAAACTATTGTAAAGTTTCTGAATTTGAAAGTAATGCCGTCACAAGGTATGCAAACAAACACTGAAAGCTAAAATGGTGTTTTAGCTTAATATTCTGCTTGAAAAAAAAGCGCCTGCCGAAAGGGAAAAGCAAACTCTCCTTAACTTATTTTAAAATGACAGCGACCTTAGTACAGTTCGAAAACTCCTAATTTTTTTTGTTGTTTTGCAAAGTTTAAGAACAAAGGATTTTGAGTTACTCAATTAACACCGAAAGGCTTTTTTCCCAATCAGCATTTCAAGCGATTTACCTTCGTACCAACCTATTGAATGGCCACTGACGGTATTGTCAGTTAATACTGTATTGAAATAAACCATCAATACATAATAAGCGACCGCCCTATTATGCTTCCGCGGCTACCTTTCAGCCGTCCCAATGGGGATTTGTTTATTGTTGTTACCTCTATTAAGCGGTCACTAAAAATTTAATACACGTAGTTAAGCCTTGTTTTCCCAAGCTATGACAGATAAGACGGAGAAAACCCCTCAAACAGACGCTTATTATCGTCTTGACGTGATTTCATTGCAATTTTCGGGTTTACCTCGGTGTAAGAATCTGTGATATTTTTCTTGTTTTGTTTTCCTGCTCTATATTGTTTTTGACGCTCTTTGTTGTTTTGTTCGTTCTTTGTTTTACGTCAGCGGTTAGTTTTTACAGGTTCTTACACCGAGGTAAACCCCATTTCGGATCATGTGATGTTCTCTAGAGAATTTTTCCTTTATCTATCTAAAAACTATTGTAAAGTTTCTGAATTTGAAAGTAATGCCGTCACAAGGTATGCAAACAAACACTGAAAGCTAAAATGGTGTTTTAGCTTAATATTCTGCTTGAAAAAAAAAAGCGCCTGCCGAAAAGGAAAAGCAAACTCTCCTTAACTTATTTTAAAATGACAGCGACCTTAGTACAGTTCGAAAACTCCTAATTTTTTTTGTTGTTTTGCAAAGTTTAAGAACAAAGGATTTTGAGTTACTCAATTAACACCGAAAGGCTTTTTCTCCCAATCAGCATATCTAGCGATTTACCTTCGTACCAACCTAATGGATGGCCACTGACGGTATTGTCAGTTTAATACTGTATTGAAATAAAACCCTCAATACATAATAAGCGACCGCCCTATTATGCTTCCGCGGCTACCTTTCAGCCATCCCAATGGGGATTTGTGTATTGTTGTTACCTCTATTAAGCGGTCACTAAGAATTTAATACACGTAGTTAAGCCTTGTTTTCCCAAGCTAATTACAGATAAGACGGAGAAAAACCCTCAAACACACGCTTATTATCGTGTTGACGTGATGTCATTGCAATTTTCGGGTTTACCTCGGTGTAAGAATCTGTGATATTTTTCTTTGTTTTGTTTTCTTGCTCTATATTGTTTTTGACGCTCTTTGTTGTTTTGTTCGTTCTTTGTTTTACGTCAGTGGTGATCTTTTTGATTTTCTGGCAATGAAGGTTCCACTGTATTTGCTTTTCAAGACATTGGTAATCCTTCACTCATTTGGGTTCAGATGTCGGAATTAATTTATATTTCAGTCCCCAGATGCGCAGCGCTATGAGAAGTTTGTTTGGTTTGTTCCAATGCAGGACCACTAAATTCAATAAAGAGCATTCCTTCTGCAGCTAATTAAAGCACAAAGAAAGACCATTATGACCCACTGTGTAGCCATAACAAAAGATCAAAAGTCACCTAAAGGGATGTTTCGAATAAGGCCATACCATATGCTAATGATCCACTATGAGTGGATTTAATTAGCAGAAATACACAGGAGACTAGCTTTTCTTTTCTTTTGACGCGAACAGAACTTTGTTGGGCAGAATATTTATGAATATTTAATTGTCGTTATAAAAAACCTATCTTGCAAGTGGAGGTCGAGAGGAACATGCAGTACGTGACCATAACTGAAAAAAAGTTCCTGAAACAACAAGACACAACAAAAGAACACCAGGTAAGGGGCAGGCTTCCAATTTTATTGTAGCTTTCCGAAGAAAATCGGATACGTTTTCTTCGACGAAATTTCACTTGCGTGATCTGAGCGTTTGTGTTTTGTATCTATCCCATCTATCATAAGAACAAGAGTTGACATGACAATTATGCTTTGAAAGAGGAACGTGAGAGTCGGTATGGTTTTTTGGATCGGCATATGTGAACGAACACTTGACGAAACGAAACTACATTCTATTTGAGCTCACCTCAGTTAAGGATATAGATCTCATTTAAGCTTATACTGAGCAATACTGAGTTGAGCATAACGTTCTTGCACATACAGCCTGACTACAATGTTCTCTTCTGCCCTATTTTAATACCTAGGATTTGAGTGGGCTTTCAACGTTTTCCGCCAACATGACAGAGAACATTTCAGGTATTCCCGTCGTGGATTTCAGTGCGATGAGTCTTGAACACAATGATCCCTTGGGCGAAAATGCTGACGACGTTAAAAAACTTGCTGATCAAGTGTATCAAGCTTTTAGTACCATTGGATTTGTGTATCTCAAGAATCATGGCATTCCACAAGAAATAGTAAGTGTCATATAGTAAGCCTGAAACTCTTAAATGAGCTTACAGCTTCAAATAAGCGTCCCCTTGTAATAAGCGCTCGTAACAAGACTAAATATATTGAATATATATAAGTGCACCCCCAACCCTCCCCCCCCCCCCTGTACTTTCACGGAATATTACATATATAACAGTACAGATGTTACTTCTCTTTTTCTCAAGGGAAATATCCATGTGCAGCAATTAATTTATATAATAATAATAATAATAATAATAATAATAATAATAATATTTAATACTTATATTGCGCTTTTTCTATAAAAATATTCAAAAGCGCATTACAATAAATTATTAAACTAAATTAAAAAAGTTACACAGTAAAAATGAATTTAAAATTACAATATTTACATATTAAAATTTCCAGAGTAATAGTGAAAGGTAGTAAATAATAAAATTTAAGAATCACAATATTAAATCAAACGAATAACAAATCTAACTAAAAGCCTTTCTAAATAAATATGTTTTAACAGAACGTTTAAAAGACTCGATGGATGTTTCCTGTCTTATTGGCAGAGGAAGACTGTTCCATAAGAATGGGGCAGCTATCAAAAACGCACGATCTCCCAAAGTCTTTTTCGTTTTCAGCCGAGGTCTTTCTAACAATATACCACTATTGTTACGGCGTAGTTGATAATGTGAGGCCGGTAAGACAGAGACTAGGTCCTTAAGATAGCTAGGCGCTACACCGTGAAGTATCTTGAATGTAATAAGAAGAATCTTAAAATCTATGCGAAAGCGCACTGGTAACCAGTGGAAACCCGGGTCCCAATGGACCGTTATCCTGCAATCCAAACAATCTTATTGCCGTGGATCGGAGTGGAATGTCACCCAGTGACAACAGGCCATTGAAAATATGCAGTCTGAATGCTAGATCGCTACGGAATAAATCAGCAGCCTTTGTGGAATTGGTGAATGATTTGAAAGCCGATTTGTTTACAATTTGCGAGACTTGGTTGTCCGTGAACGACAGTGCTGTTCTTAATGAACTTACCCCGACGGGGTACAATACTCTATACCACTGTCCACGATCTGACAGAAGGGGTGGGGGAACTGCACTGCTTGTGAGGAATGGATATGTCACCAGCAAAATATCTTGTATTGAGAAGTCGTCGTTCGAGGCGTCAGAGTGGCTTGTTGAATTTTCTCACTACCTCAAATCCGTTGTTATGTCCAATGAACCGCTGGTCCTCTTGGGCGACTTTAACATACATGTTGACGTGCCTACTGACATGGATGCCATACAGTTTAGAGATCTCTTGGATTCAATAAGCCTGCATGCAACAACATGTAAAATGACCCACCCACATTCATGGTCACACCCTTGATTTACTCATCACCCGTCAGTCTGATGAAATAATTATAGTGAAAGAGCCAGAGACAGAGAGATATTTCTCAGATCATGCGGTTGTCCTATCTCATCTTAGGACAGCTGTGCCTGCTCCTAAGGCCAGGCACGCTGAGTTCCGGCATATAGGCACTACACGTTAGTAAGTTCCTCATAAAATTTTGTGCAGACTCGACACCTTAAATTGTTATTGCCTTGAAATAAAAGTTCCTGAAATTACAAGACCATTTTACGTTTCCTGCTTCCAGTGCTTTAACTACCACTGAATTAATAATTAAGAACATCCCAGGCTTGAGTTTAACCAAAAAAAATACTTTAGCTATTACAGTTTTTTTGTGTTACAGTGTGGCCCAGGGGGGGTACCTGGGATCCAAGTGACGGGGATGTGCGAATGATTTTTTGGGGGTCGAAATTTTCGATTCCGTGATTTTTATGGGTAGGAGAATTTGGCAGGTAATTTTTTGGGTGACTAATTGGGGATTTTTTTGGGTATTAAAATCAAACTAAAGTGCCTTGGCGCGGCCATGGCAATTTAGGGGTCATTTGACTAGGGATTTTTTTGGGGGGCGTTTTTTTTGGTCCAGGGATTTTTTTGGGTCCTGAGTTTTGCCTCCGTTCGATCTTCCCCGTCACTTTGATTCCAGAGTACCCCCCTGGGCAGTGTGGGTTCACTGAAAACAAAGACAATGATCATTTTGGGGCTGAAAATTGATAAACGTAATAAGCGCCTCCTTTCGAATTAAAAGCCACACAACATCAAGATGGCCTCCAGAAGGCTGTCACGTAGGCTTAAAAAATATCCTCATCCAGACAAAATCACCTTCACTGTCTTACATTTTGGAATATTTTACCCTGCAGATTGATGCTGCTTTTGAGACATATGACAAGTTTTTTAACTTAAGTGTTGATGTAAAACAGAAGTACACCAAGAAAACTGGGACTACTAAAAATGGCTGGGATGAGCTTGAAAGAGAAAGGTGTTTACATTATGCTTTTTGTGTTACATTTTAAACTAAAAATCAATACTTTTTTCATTAAATAGTGTTACCTTGACACTATAAAATCAGTCTTATTTGAAATTTTAATTTTCCTTTTATTAGATTAAAAATTATATAAATGATGAAGTAAAACTATGACCATTGTGCAGTTCCAGAAAAATTATATCCAGACTTACCCCTTGGAAGCAAGGTCATTAGAAATTGCGAGCGTGTGGGAGGTCTCAAAAGCCAAAAAATTTTTAAGGAAAGTATGGCTTAACTGAAATTTCTTGATGGGACTGGAAAATTCAAAACAATAAAACTTTCCATGGGGGTATGGATTCATATGTTTTCTAGAACAAAACATCAAGAAATTCTATCTCTGATTAGTGCAGTAGTCTAGAGATCCCTAAATAAATACATGTAATAATGGAAATCTATCCCTGGGGGTACCCAAAAAAGTTTTGTATGGGGAGGCCCCGCCCCGAGCTCTTACCCCTTACCCTTTTTTATACCATTTTGCCAGAAATTGTACACCTTTCGTATACCTTTTAATGAAAAAAGGTAACCCTTTCATATACCTGAAAGTCATGATATGGACTTAAAACATGATGTTTTCTTGTCATTTTCAAGTAGCGCTTAATAAATTGAAATAATACAGCCATAAATTGCATCTGTTCGAAATATTTGAATTAAAGGCCTTCCAAAAACCTAAATGACAGATTTCCATACCCTTTCATATACCTAAACTTGTGAAATCCCTACCCTTTTATACCTGAAGCCTGAAAAAGGTACCCCTTTCGGGCGGAGCCTCCCGGTATAGGCCATTATAGGGAGTACCCCCTCCCCCGGGCAATCCATGCAGGGTACATGCTAAGTTTTGCAGACAATTACTGATTTTTTTTTCCTATTATACATTGTGCAGCAATAATATACAGCGACCTGGAGATCTAAAGGAGTCATTCGATGTGTCTGTACTTGATGATGAAGATTTTGTAAGTTTATTTATCCTAAATAATGTTTGGGTAGTATGCTCTGATAATTAAAATTTTGATTTATGTTGTAGAGAGAGGAAACCTGAGATATAGGCTGGGCATTTTGCCTTCAAAAGATATTAGTAGCCACTGCACTACATTATTGGATAAGAATCTGACAGTTGAAATACCATATATTATTTTTTGATTCTGCGAACACGAAGAATCCATGCATGTTTTACACAGCCATGGTATTAAAAACCTTAAAAAAAAACTGTGAAAAACAACCAGATTTTTTCACAGATAATTTTTTACAGGATCTGCATGAATTTTGTAATTTTTTAAACAAATTAACCCATGGCAAAACTCACAGAGGTTCTCTTCCAATAGTGCTAGTCTTGTCTGCAGGCAACTCTAGCTAGATCTGTTGCCGAGGGAAATAAAAGGAATGAAGGGATGGGAGGTGAATGAGAAAGACTGGGAACGAAAGTGAGTCCTTCATTCCTAGCCTTACTCAGTGACAATCTTTTGTTCCTAGTCTTTTCATTCCTAGCTAGTCTTTTCTGAGTAACATTATTTAATATCCAAAGCAATTAGTGAATTATCGTATTTATTCGATTAAGCGCCCAACCTCGTATAAGCGCCAACCTCGAATAAGCGCCCACCATGAAGGTAAGAAAAGTTAATAAGCGCCCCGCCTCGAATAAGCGCCCACCCCTCCTCCAAGAAAAAACTGAAGTGTGCAAGAGGGGTATTGATTGACTAAGTACTACTAAGAGACTTCCCTGAAGACCGGAAACTTTCAACGAAAAGCTAAAGTTCTCCTTTGATGTATCTTCTCGTGTTGTTATATTATTTAATATTTTGCTGCAAAATAAGCTTACTGCTTGTTGAAAATGGTGAAAATTTAATAAGCGCCCAGCCTCGAATAAGCGCCCACTCTCAAGGTCCAAAAATTTAATAAGCGCCCAGGGCGCTTAAACGAATAAATACGGTTACCGTAATACAATTTCATTTTAGGAATGGCCTAATGCAGAAGTACCAAACTTCCAGGACACAGTGAAAACTGTTTTTAAATACATAACAGACCTTGGTTCAAGGATGCTCTCTGTCATGGCTATTGGTCTTAACATGGTTTGTCCAAACTAAATACCTGAGTACTATAAATTTATGTATGCATAGTTAATGTGATTACAATCATATAAGGAATAGGAATTAAGCTGCCGGTAACTTGTTAAAAACTAATCAACATACTTCACACAAAAATCAAATGAGAATTTAAACTAGCGGTAGACATACTCATAAAATAACCTGGTGGACAGGTGGTGTAAGTTTTCTTCACCAAATACAAAATGAAGTGAAGCAAAACCAGATCATTACAGAATTAAATCGTCGCACTCAGACAAATTAATTCCACTCAAGATTACTAATGAACGCCATTCATTTGAGTTGTTTTTTTTTTCTTATCTACAATTTGTACAACCTAAAAAGGCACTCTTTTTAACTCAAAAACTGAGCAGCCGAGGGTCTGCCAGCTGTTTAAAGGCTTATAGCTAGCTGCCAGGCTCTGTAAACGATAGGTCATAATTTATCAGCTGACTCACTCAAGTAGAACCCTAGAACATCATGGATTTGTGATTTTATTGTTGTATCTTGCTCGTACATGTTGTACAGTGTTGCTGTAAGAATAAAAATAGTTGACCTTTAGATCCCCCACATGGCCGTACCTAGGATTTTTTTTTTTTTGCAAGGGGAAAGATTTCTGGGAAGGGCGCTGACTGTTTTTTTTTTAGGTTTTCTTTTTTTCTTTGTTTTTTTTTTTCTTTAGTTCCCCCTCCCCCGCTAGGTACGGCCTTGCCCAAGCTGAATTGCTTTCGTTTACATGTAGTGCACTGCTGCGTTGTAGTTTAATAGAACAGTGATTTTTGGCTGAAGGTAAATCTATCGATATAGAAATGCATTCAACACTAGCAGCATGTTTTGACGTGTACTTTTTACAAACAGGAACCTGACACATTTGAGTATGCCTTTGAAAAGAGGGGTACTTCGGTGGGCGGGGCTCAGTTACGATATAACTACTACCCAATGATACCAGATATCAGCAAAGTCAAGCCAGGACAGATCCGCTGTGGTGAACATACAGATTATGGTGGAATTACGCTGCTGATTCAAGATGATGTTGGTGGACTTGAGGTTAGGAGGAGAAGAGCATCGCTATTTACTAATCAATATATAAACTTTTAGGTGGCCTAATTGTAACATTTAGTGATTATCCACTCAGGATCAAGTTTTGTCGTGGTAGTGGTTGGCAAGGGCAAGGTATATTAATCTCACTTGTAACCATAAAATGCTGGGGTGTTACCTGCACTTGATATTCCAACAAGGAATAATAGCAATTTTCTCCCAACCAATTTGTTCTACAGAAACTGGATTTACATTCAAAAATCTGCCTTTCTTGATAAATAAATTAGAGTTCGTTGTGTGGCATTGTGTGTTATGATTGAAAAGTAAATATATCACCATAACTTGGTAATTACACATTTACACTGAGACCTATTCGATTTCACCAGCTCTACTCCAACCTACGCTCTGTTACAGAAATCACTTTAAAATCAATAAACACATTGAGTACAACATTATTGATCTGTTTCAGGTAACTAACGTAAATGGTCAATTTGTGCCTGCCACGCCCATGAAAGGTACAGTACTGGTGAATATTGATGACTTAGTGCAGAGATGGACGAGTGACAAACTAAAGTCTGTGGTATGTTCAGTTGTAAATAATACCTAAATTAGATAAATTAGATACTTCAGAACGTTCGCGAATGCATGCTTCTATTGGAGAGCTAAGGAGCTGTAAATGTTTTGGAAAACTAAAGTAAACAGCAAAACAAGAAAAACGTTGTGAAACTCGGGGAAACTGAAACAAAAAAAAAATGGAAAACGAGATCTTTGTACTTTCTGCTTTACAAAGAATCTGTGGCATTACCGTTCTTTCAATTATATTAACTGAACATTATTGCGCCGGATTTCTAACGTAATCCAAAATCCAAACCAAAGTTAACACAACAATCACAAGGCAGGCGAAGGCCTGGGTAAAAGTATTTTTAAGGTGTTGGTCAGTTTAAATCTGTACAATGTAAGCTACAGTACCTCAGTCTAGATAGCAGTACAAGCGCGATATCGAGTTCGGGTACGAATTTCGAATTTTAATCTTGTTTCGTTCCCAGAATCCACATACCTTCCTGTTACTGAGCAGAGAGTCGGTACGAGATTGGTACTAAACGATATAAACAAGAGCAAAAGCACTAGTTACATGTTCTCAATATCGTACCCATACCCCAATACAATACAATACAATCTTTATTAACGTGGTCAGCACGCCTAGCTAAAAAGCTAGTTCACGAAATAAAAATACAAAATAGACCCCGATCTAAAGATTGCTAATTAGAGTATCTAATGCTAGAATTGTAAGGCCATCCCAATAAAATGTTTCGTTTCCCATCGCCCGACCGACCCATTTTTTTCGAAAAGTAAAAAAAAAAAAATTCCAGATTCACTAGTTAAAGAAGCAAGTACTTCAATTTACAAGCACACGATCTTGTTTTATTAACAACGATTGGTATATGATGTCTTTGTCTTTAATAAACATCGATACTACGTTATTTAAAGACTGTTTAGACATTTGATAAGGAATAACGAACGAAAAGACCACGTTTTCGAGTTGACTTTGTAATCAGGCTTTCTTACTTAGCAGCCCGGCCTTCTCTGGAACCCAAGTGTTTTTTTTTTTTTTTCTTTTTCTTTTTCTTTTTTTGCCCGACCGACCGACCCATCATCACAAAAGACGGGGCGATGGGAAACGAAACATTTTATTGGGATGGCCTAAGTACGCCAGTCACTGAATTTATCTTCTCCTGGAATAGACGCGGGTATAGCTGGAAGGCATAGCTACCGGCAGTATTAATATATAAACGTTCTTTGTCCTTTAGGTTCACCGTGTGCTGATACCGGAAGTTGAAATCAAACGCCGCGTTCCTCGCCGCTCATTGGTGTTATTTTATGACCCGGATGACGACACGATGATCACGTGTTTGGATGGCTCCAACAAATATCCACCAATCAGAGCAAGGGATTGGATATATCACCAACTGCATTCCACTTACAAGTTTTGAACCAAACGTGTCAAGAAGGCTGCCTGGGCCGTGGGGATCTCAGTGCAGCGATAATACGCTAACTCGTAATTATGGGCTTCTTATGTTGTAGCTAGGTTTTCTGTTTAAGGATTTGTCGTAATTTTAGAACTTGTATACACAAACAGCTTACTAAATTACGTGTTTTATATCGGACACGAGTAACCGCAAAGGCTAAAAAGCTTGGCGTCATTTTTAATATATAGATTTAGGCAAGCCTAAAAGCGGAGCTCCCCGGTTATATGCCCTTCACATTTTTTTTAGAATGATTTTTTATTCGTGTTATTTTCTTTATATATATTATGTATTGTTTTTCACCATGAACAACAGCACCAAATAAAAGTAAAAATAGTTGATCAATCAAAAGAGGATGATCATCTAGCAGTTTGTGCATAACCTCCCAAAGATATATAAACTCTCAAAGAGAAACTAGAACAAAGAAAGCGTTGCTCTAGAAAATATCCATACACCCACCATAACTGGTATGTTATAGCTGTACATAGCATACAACTGGAAAGTTTTGCATGTAGCTTGTCCCACCCCCCCCCCCCCTCAAACGGGGGCCCTATTGGAACAGTGACAGTATTATTTCCCGATACTATAAATAACAACAAATAACTAATCTGTGAGACACACCCACAAAACAAAACAGCTGTGTTTAATGTTTTATTATTTAATGACTGAGTTCGGTTTTGGTGAAGTAAAAATTTGCCTATGAACAACATATATTTTATCAGTTATTATTGTATTGCAACATGTGAGATTAATTTAGAGATTGATGAACTGTGTATCTCATTATCATGATTACTGTTCTTCACAGTGTGGGCACTGGGAATTAAATGTTTGGGTAGGTAAAGCCTGCTGTTGAGCCAAGTGGCTCATCAGGCTGGAGCGTAACCAGGTTTCTGCAGCATTATTAAGCGGCTAGGAGTATTTCTACTCCCCCTGGATGGGATGCTAGTCCATCGCAGGGTTAACCCCCCCCCCCCCTCCCCCAGCAGTAAATAAGCCGGTACCCATTTATACACCTGGGTGAAGAGAAGAACTATGAGAGTAAAGTGTCTTGCCTAAGAACGCAACGTAGTGCCCGGGCCAGGTCTCGAACCCGGACCGCTCGATCCGGAGTCCAGCACAATAACCATTAGGTCACCAAACCTCCCACAAATGTTTGGGTAGCCGGATGATTTTTATATTGTGTTGTCAGAGATCCCTTAAGAAATACGTACATGGATGAGCCTTATCTGGCTCTATTTCATTAACTTTAAAATTACACCTGACCACATAAATTGTATTTCACACAGAGTACATAAGTATTAGTTGTACATGCAATGAAGAAATAATATATTCTGATTGTTCATTTATCTCTCTCTCTCTCTGTGTCTGCAACTCTCTGTGGAAATTCTGCTACTCGTGTTAACCCTGAAAAAGGGAAAATAACAGATACCATTTTGTTGATGATCATTGACATCAAATGAATATTTATAATTTTAATTGAATTTATTCAGAACATTATACAGATACATAAAAAAGAGAGTTATTTTTCCAATTTTTGCATGGGCCAGGGAATGTGTTGGGGGATACATGTATGTTTAGAACCAAAAAGTCCTTTCAGAGTGAGTGTGTCAGCAAAACCTTTTTTTACCTACTGAAGACACTAATAGTGCTATCAAAAAGACCCGGCACATGGCGAGGCTTTGATGAATGTTTTGGGGTGTGAAACACCGGCTTAATTCAAGAGTTCCCTACAAAATGATGTGTCTTTTGAGACTCTTATAATTATTTATCTCTGACAGGTGCTGTTGAAAGTACTGTGATTAAGTCCAGGAAAGCTTACATATTCTCCCTAAAACTTTTATCAGGGATGTAGCTAAGAAAACACTTAGCCGGTTCATCAACAAGCCCAGCTGGCTTTTCTGGCCTAAACAGCTCTAAAATTTTACTAAGTCTTTGTGTTCACGTAAAATTTCAGCTGAGTTTAAGTTCTATTTCTACATTTGCCTGGTACCACAACAAGACAATTTATGTTAAGTTAGGGCTTGAGCTTATTAGCTATTAAGGTTTAATTAAGGTATTAACAAAAGGAATTCAAACACAACAGGTCAATTTGCACTTCTCCCACAAAATCATTACAAGTATTCCGGTATTTTGTCGGGTCAGGTAGCAGATCTTGTTGGTTCTTTGCCCTCATACCCCTCCTCCACGGTGGGGGAGGGGTGCATTGTATGAACAACGAAAACATTTTACTTGAACAATAAAAACATTTTATGTACATGTGCTGTTACATATAAATTGTGTATATTAAATTCCTCAATTGAACGAGGATTTTAGGGAAATATACAATGTAAACTTACCAAAGGGTTAAAACGCATACCATTTTTCACACCCAAAAGTTTTACACTTGAAAAACAAGTTTCATGCACTAATGTGTCATGGAGCTTCTTTAATATCTAGCTAAAGAAAGGTATAAGCTGACACTTATGTAATGATTACCTGCATCACCAATTTCACTAACTGCACCCCTTGACTGTTTTCCCTGCACTGAAAACAAAATTTATACATATCAAAAACCTGTAAAATTCTTAACTTGCATCCTGGCAAAAAGTATGGAAATCCTAACAGCAAGTTTTAGAAAGACAACAGATTTACCAAAATAAATGATAACTTCTCACTGAAATTGACCTCAAAAAACTTGTTGTACATGTAAATAAATAATACATGTATGTATTATTTACTTTTAATTATATAATCCTCGAGTCATCGCAGACAGGCCCATTTTGAACTTATTTTTTTCACGATCAAAAACTAATCCTACTTCTCTTGTAGAAAAAAAATTGGCAAAAATATTTGATTTAGTCACTGCTTTAAGTTGGAAAACTTTGAAAGGCTTAAAGAATTGTACGAGTCATGTGCAACCTTCCAGAAAGCAATGCTCATAGCCACAGGGCTAAAAAAGTACCCTCTGATTATCTGGGGCAAGTAGATTTTTCTGTCAAGCAATTAATTTTTCGTGCCTGTTTGCGTAATTTAGGTTAAAAGGCCCAGGCAAGTCGTCTACATGTAAATTATACAGTCACAAGTTTACTAAGAAACATAATCATGCACAGTCCTAGGCAAGCAAAATTTGAGAGCTGCTTGTTAACCACAGGGCAATCTGGAATTTATTTTTTTCCAAGCCCTTATCCTACATTATAACTTCAGGATCAGCTTGGTTGTTATAACTTAAGAAAATTTCATGATCTTTCGCATAACATTTTAGAATCTGTGCTATATTCTTTTATGTACCATATTTATTCGATTAAACGCCACGGCGTTTAATTTTTCGTGATTCGAGTGCGGCGTTTATTAGAGGAAAGCGTTTATACGAGGGCGGCGTTCATTTAAAATTCAATTTATTTCTTGTAAACAATAGTATGGTAACTGAACATTTAAATTTAAAAAAAAAAACAGAAACATGTTTTAGTGCATGCCTGAAATGTTAATTTTAAATTATACCTTAAAACCTTGTTACAATCAAGAAAAATATTTTTTTTGGCCTGCTCAAGCTTGATTATTACTGCATTTGCTTTCCGAGTCTGTTATTCGAATGAATGCTGCATCATCATGATGCAGCGTTTATTTGAGGGCGACGTTTATTAATATTTCTGTTCTAATATGTAGCGCTCATTCGAGGGAGGCGTTTAATTGATTAAATACGGTAAGTTATAAAAATATGAAAAAACTAATTTATTTATTCTGAGAAAGGCTGTAAAATCAGATAAGAAATACAAAACTTTCACAAAACGTTTTCACTCATAACATTCATATGATAAAAATATAAAAACTAAAATAAGGAAGACTACGCAAAGTTCTCAGTGAAAAATAACAGAGGTCATGGAGAAACTATATTTCGCTAAGACTCTCAGCTAGCAATGTCCCCTATACAGTATGGGGCCCAGTTCTCGGCCGGGTCCAGTTCTCGGCCACTTTGTGTTCAACGCGTTTTTTCACGCCTCAGTTGAATTAAAACAAAAAGTTATTTACATCCAGCGATAGATTTACATTTGCGATAGACTGATTCTTGTGCTCTAAGTATCGTTAGTTTGATCCTTCAACACGCTATAGAAAGCTCACACGTCGAGTTTACGCGGAGGTAGGTTAATTTGTTTTCCCGAAATCTTGTTTGTTTACGGCTCCTTGAAATTCTTGGATGCAGTTAAATTCGTATTTTATCCGAAAGCCCCAACCAAAAGAGCCAATTTTTTTGCATGTGAAACGTAAAATAATTCAGCTTTCTGCTTAAGTTAACTTTTCGTTGATTCTTTGTATTTTGTTGGTCTTAATTTACTTCGGAATTTTTCCGTGCGACTTTTGCGTATTTGCCAGTTCTCGGCCACCCTGCTCGCTATCACAGCTTAGCGCTTGGTTTTTAATATAATTTCATCTACTGCAGCCAGAATAAAAGAAAGAAATGTTTTAAAAATAAAGTTCAATTAAATCTCTAAGTTTTGAGCTAACTCTTGTCTTGTTTATTATTTCTACAACACCTAACTCTTTCAAGACCCTTCCACTGCAAAGTAAACCATCTAAATGCATTGGTCACACAACACAATTCTGCGGTTTTGCAAGAACCTGCAAAAAGCCTCATAAAAATATTTTGCGATCGATATAACATAAATAGGGTGACCCTAAAACGCGGAACGACAGAATGACGGAACGGCGGAAAATAACCCCAAATCCTAAAAGACGGAATGGCGGAAAATTACTGCAAACCCTAAAAGACGGAATGACGGAATACTACCCCAAATCCTAAACGACGGAATGGCGGAAAATCACCGCAAACCCTAAAAGGCGGAATAACAAAATACAAAAAAATACAAAATACAAAATGCAAAATAGCAAAAAAAGAATAATAATAATAATAATAATAGAGGAATAAAAATAAACTTAACATCTTCATGTATGTGTTAATCGTTAAGTGGAATTTTGAACTCGCCCAACAATCTGATTCTTTACTCGAAATCTCAGCTGCTTTGCAGCTTGTCAATGTCTCAAGCCACAAGTATTTTCGGTATTTCAAGTATTTGCAGTTGTCGCGTGAGAACGGAAGTACTATCATTAACTCACATTAACACGTTTTACCAAAGATAATTGACCCGACGGCTAACACAGCAATTCCCGGGAGCAATTACACTCGCGTCACGTGCAGATTTATTTTTGAAGTCGATATTGAACCCGAATATATCTTGCCTCATCGTAATTGTTAGATTGTATGGCTTTTAAATTGCCCTCCCTTAATGGGAGGGTAAATTTCGAAAAACCTTCTATCGAAGATTATACGGGCCTAACACTGTTTGACTGGGGTCTTCTACAAGACAAGGAGGAGACAATCGGCCGTGGCTCCTTTGGATTGGTTTTTGTGGCAAAAGCGAAGGGGGAGAAGGTCGTGATAAAGAAACTTGGTTCTCTTTTTTGAAGTGTACCCTTGTACACTTATTTTTATACGCCATTTTTTTTCTCTAAATGAGCGGAAAAAAAAAGCGGCCCACTCACAAATGATTATAATTCCCGTGGGGGCTTTAATTTGGTGCGAACACTGAAATCTGAAAAAAAACTTTGAAATCTGTTACTAGACTCGGTAACTTGATTTATTTCTTTTATGATTTTGTAAATATTAGAAAACAAGACATTGGTCTTAGCGCATAGGTCACAAGACCTTATACGAACAATGCTGATATGGACAGCTCGTCTCGATATTCGTTTTTTCTAGTTTCTGTTTTACAAAAAACTCATTCTGTTAATGTTAGCTTCTATTTATGATTATTATTGTAATTAAGTCTTCGTACAAGCGGAGTAGCTAACTGAGATTTCCGCACGCTTTTTAATAAAACAAAAATCACAAACCAGTATTTGTGATGTTATTTTTTATTGTGCAAAGCAGCTGAGATTTCGAGTAAAGAATCAGATCGTTGGGGTGAGCGAGTTTAAAATTCCACTTGACGATTAACACATACATGAAGATGTTAAGTTTATTTTTATTCCTCTATTTTTATTCTTTTTTTGCTATTTTGAATTTTGTATTTTTGGGGTAACTGTTCGCTATTCCGTCGTTTAGGATTTGCAGTCATTTTCCGTCATTCCGTGTTTAGGGTTTGCAGTAATTTTCCGCCATTCCGTCTTTTAAGATTTGGGGTTATTTTCCGCCGTTCCGCCATTCCGTCGTTCCGCGTTTTAGGGTCGCCCCATAAATAAGTTTACAGAGTGATTTTATGACTGTGAAAATTAATTGAGCCTTTTTATACGGAAATTACGCATAAGCTTTTTGGTGGCCGAGAACTGGGCCGCGTGGCCGAGAACTGGGCCCACAAAAGGAGATTTTATTTTTATTATTGTTCGGGATAATTAATTATTAACCGGTCGATAGCTTTACACCAAAAAGCTGAATAATGTAGAAAGCTCTGGGAGAAATTTCAAGTTTCTTTGGTTATTCTGAGAAAAGAAATACTAGTTTACGTCTATAGTGGCCGAGAACTGGGCCCCATACTGTATTGCATCTGACTCGACCACGTTCTTACAAATTTTCATGTAAATTTTGTTCTCTACTTGTTCTGTACTCTTTCCAACGTTTAAAAGTGGTGTGTTCTTCCTACTTCGGTGATTTAACTACAGAATAAACAAATTAACGCGGATAGGAAAAACCAGAAGTAAGGTATGCTTTGAATACAACTCGTGTTTAAGACAAAACGAATTTCAGTTCATTAAGTCTATGTCCTCAGTTGTTTGACATACCGGTACACGACTGAGAGCTAGAACCCAGCTCCGTTTAAAAATGATGTACAGTGTATTAGGTTGAATGCTGGTTAATCTAAATACCAAAGACTTTTCTAATCTGTTAAAAAATGAACATCAATAGCTCACCTTGTTTTCGTAAAGGAATGTTGTCTTTGACCGTCTTTGCTTCAAACTCACCAAGAAGCTTGGAAGATTTTCCATTTCGATCGGCCACAATCTTTACTCCTCTACTAACTATGGTTGTCATCGCGGGTGGTGGACAAAACACTGACCCCCAGTCCATGGACTACCCCCATGGACTACCCAAATGGACTACCTAAAATGGACTACCCCTAAAAAATGGACTACCCTTAAAGTACTATTCCGAGTGTGTACCACTTACTGAGCTGTTGTTATACACACATAATTTGCACTTACGTCTTACCTTGTTTATTTTCAAGCCGTACGTATCCCTCTAGCCGCCATTATGAATATATTATACTAAACTAGTGATACCTATTGGTAGAAATGCCAACGAGTACAACGGGACGCTTTATGATTTTGGTCGATCAATAAACATTGCGCGTTTTCTTTGAAAATCTTGAATGTTTATGGAATTAAATGCGATTTTATGAAGGCTAACAAAAAGTTCTAAAATAATACCAAAGTAGTGAAGATTTAGTGAGAAATCTTGTAAACTTCATGCTATTTGCGAGTTTCAAGCCATTGTTGTCCGATGCCGCTATTTTGGAAAGGTTTCCGCTGTTTTAAAGTCCTATAGGTCTTAATCAAAGTGGCTATGAGCCACTGAACACGAAAAATAAATTACGAAACAAAAAGCAAACTTTTACAAAGATTTGCCAAAACAAAGCATTTCAAACTTTCCACACTGCAGTTGAATCCATTCAGCACAGAAGTATTAAGAAAATTGAGGTTTTAAAAGGTAAAAGCCTGGTCGGACAAGTTTGTCGCCAAAGATGGAACAAGTTTATTTTATTTTTCCGAGAATAATTCATCACGCGCAATGCGTGATGTCTCAAATATCACATTGAATTGTTGTTGTTGAGACACTGCAAATTGCGTTCGGGCAACCAGCTTTTAGGAAAATTAAAGGCCCTGTTTCCCGAGGAAAAAAACGCCGAAGTATCCAGGAAAAAATGTAGTATAGGGAATTTATTTTATAAATTCGAGAAACGAAATAAAACTCTCTTCTGATTGATAAAATCTATGTAATTGTTTCCTTTGCCAGACCTAACTTTTAATTACGCATGCAAATTTGTATGACTTCGAAATTTTCGAAGCTTTGGAAATCTTGAAGCTTTGGAATGCATTTCTTACCTTCATCTTAAATGAAATTAAATTCTAAACAAAGTTTAATTCAAGTTTCTTTCGTATTTCAATCTCTAGTTCGGGAATTTTGGCTTTTTGAAGCGAACAGATTTGAAACCTCTTTGTTATCTGAGACGCATCGTGTCTGGGAATTTTAGTTGCCAATGACTCATGCACGTGCTGAACAAATTAGTAGCGCGCTGATTGGCCAAACTACAACAAAGTGTGCACCTGCTGAATTGTGTCGTCACGATCTACCTTACATTACATTACTTACATTTCTCGACATTTGGATTGTTTCTGAGATTTTTTTCACATGTACAAATCTTCTCGCGGCTCTATGATCTGCCGCCTCGTCAGGCCTTCTGGTCTTCCAGAAGGCCTGACTCGTTGGCAATGAACATCCGCTGATCACGAAAGTGTAGATTCATCTTCGAATACGAAGGACGAACAACAACAGACTCAAATCAAGCAATCAATCTTTGGACTCATAGAGACAGACAAAACAGGCACTGCACTGCACTACAGAAGATCCAAACTTTTATAAATAGTATCAGATAGTTGCTTGAGACGCATCTTAAACATTTGGTGGCCAGAGAAAATTTTTGAATGAATAACTTTGGCAGCGCAGCGAGGAGAACAGAACCGGTAGGCAGACAGATCCTGAGGAAAAAATAGTGCTGAGTCTGGGCATGAGTCTTCGCTTTTTGAGGTCAGCAGATGTATAGTGTAATTCATTCAAAATGGCGGCTAGAGTTGTCAAAAGTAACCGAAGTAAGTGCAAATTATGTGCGTATAACAACAGCTCAGTAAGTAGTAGACACTCGGAATAGTACTTTAAGGGGTAGTCCATTTTAGGTAGTCCATTTGGGTAGTCCATGGGGGTAGTCCATGGACTGGGGGTCAGTGTTTTGTCCACCACCGTCATCGCGGGTGAAACGAGGAATATATCCAGAAATAATGTATCTGTAATAAACTGTCTTTAAAACTGAGTTCTTCGTGTGCTTTTCAATCGAGGAGTCTTCATGCTTAGTAGTGAACTCATGCGTACGCTTGGTAAATCGGCATGCTGTGAGATTGTTTCCTGACTTTTCACACAGCGGACTTCCTCAAGTTAGTCTCCCCTTCATGTAATTCTAACATTGTCAACAAGAGCTAAGAATGATTTTTTTTTCCTCGCGTTTAAAACTTCCTACTATATAAAGCTTAGCTGAGTAGAAATCGTTTTTAAAAAACTTTTTTGCTAAGGCCTTGATAGTAATGATTTTTCCCGCCAAAAGACGCGGGTTGCCACCGGAGCCTAGCTCGTTCCCAGGCCTAACCCGTGCGTACGGACGGACGTACGTACGCGACAACCAAAATTTCTCGGTTCGATACACCGATTTTACAAATGGCGGACGCGCGGAAAAGAACTGGTACTGAAGCATGAAAACGAGGCGTTTTAGGATAAACAACTTTCGTGTTACAAGGGGAAAAGTGAAAATTACAGGAGTTTTGAAGCTCTCCTCCGTTATATGGGGGTATTAGCTCGTTTTCTAGGTTGATTTCGAGATTACCGAGTTCGAAATAAGTTCGCGGCCAAATAATGTTATTTTGTTTCGGGTTGTAAGCAAAACCCTGGGTTTCACATGGCTTGAAATACGGTGGGTCGCCAACGATTTTAAACCTCGGACTTATATCAAGAAAGCTCCGGTATCCAGACGAGTGTATACATTTTCTTAAGGATTTTGGTAAGTCATTGAAGAATTACCATGAGCTATAGGAAAAGTGGAGTTTTTTCTAAATTAAAAGCCAATATCTTACCACTAAAGACTTTTCTTTACTTCTTTCGTTGTTCGATCACAATTCATGGGTAACCAGGCTTTTATTCAACCGAAAAGACCTGGATGCTAACCTAATTTGCATTTGGATTGCCCCTGGCCACTCCCCCCCAAAAAGCACCATTTCATGCCTTTGGGGGTAGGTATTCTTCCATGTGGACCACTAAACTAATTTGCATTTGGGACTATGTGTATAATACCATGGGTAGGAAGATAATCCCTTCTTTCGTGTGAAGCTCGTAAGATCCAAAGGTGGCCATTTTCCTTATAAGGAATGTAAAGGTGGCCCACCTGGGGGTTATACAAAGGAAACCATTCATTCACACAGGGAGTGGGATGAGGTGAACATGGGTTTACCCGGAGACGTTAGAGTCTTGCTTAAATAAATGGTTGAATTTTGCGACTATGAATTGGAGTTAAGAACTATTAACATCAGCTTTGAAGTAAATTGAAATAATACGGGCTCGCCCGCTCTTACTACTTTTCTTTATTTTATTACTGTCATAATCTGACGTTCTAATGTTGAGAGAAGTAGTGAGTGGAGAAAATAAAGTTTTATCGGCTACATTCCAGAAACAGTAGTGGATTCTCCGACGATAATAAATTGCACGCCGCATGTAAATAATTGTATTACATATACGAGTCGAAAACATTAAACAAAGAAGCGCTCTTACAAGCTTAAATTCGTCAAACTGAAAAACCTGCATAAAAACTAACTCACACTATGCGGAAATTTTTCTTATTGATTTTATTTCAAAAACTCATTCGTAAAAGCCGATTTTTCGAAGCTTAAATATTCACAACAACAATTAGTGAATAGATTTGAATATTCATATTTGTAAGTTGTGACCACACAAACACACGCATAGAGTTCAACGCCTGTGTTTTCCCGATCATGCTGTACCAGTAAAAAGTCACTCGTTGCTTGTTTAGGCAATTTAAGACAACTCCAGCTTACTCCATAGCGAAAGCCTGCAAAAATAACGACAACGACCACAAAACTATCCGGAATTTACATTTTTTTCCCACCGTTGAGTTGCGAACACCTCCAAAATAAACCAAAATTCATTTCCGGTTGCCAAACCTTTCTTCGTCCATGTTGGGAAAGGCTCAAGTTTGTCGTCTTTTTCATGCCTCACTAGGGGATTGAGAGTGCTCTTTGATCTTACGAGCTCAACACGAAATTAAAAAACAATACCCATTGTTTGTTCGGTTTAGTGATTGGCCAAAAACCAAAATCTCCTAGCAACAGTAAAAGTTTTTCCTACCCAGTGTTTTTATTATTCGCCGTAACACCAAATGCAAATTAGTTTAGCATCCAGGTCTTCTTGGCTGAATAAAAGCCTGGTTACCCATGTGTTGCGATCGAACAACCAAAGTAGTAAACAGAGTAGTGGTAAGATATTGGCTTTTAATTTAGAAAAAACTCCACTTATCCTATAGCTCATGGAATTACGAAAATAAACACACAATTGTCTGTGTAAACATACATGTACGTTGTGAAAAAAATGTGTAACAATGGATTTTCGGGCCGGTTTCTTTATTTTTTTTCTGGTAAAATAACCATACGTGATACCATACGTACCTGAAATGCATCAATAAAAATGTGTTATTCTCAATCGACTTAGTAGTTTTTTTTTTTTTTGACTTAGTAGGCTAGTAGATTCTTGCATTTTAGAAAAAAAAATGGAATTAAAATAATTCAGACAGACTAAAGCGGCTAATTCGATTAAACATAAAACATCACTTGGCTCCACGCAAACCAAAGGAGTTACATTAAGTGAAGCGGACAGTAAATGTTGAACACAATCTTCAGTGAACAAGATCATCACAATGTTCCTCAAGTCAAAAACAATGCTATTAATTCTGTAAATTTAGTGAAACCTGCTGGAATTCCTTCTGCTCTGTCGGACGACTGAAGTTGTTCGATCTCGGGAAGAAATTAATCACGTGCTAGGCAACCACGACGAAGGTCCAACTGATAGAACAAATATTCACGGTTTCGCTTCATTTTACAAGCTTTTACAGGACACCGTGAATGAAGATGCCCTCCGTTTTAATTTATATAAAGCTGAGATTATTGGAAGCGATTTTTATTCATTAATCAAGTATTTACAAATATAAGGGTTTATTGCAAAGAAGAAACATACCATTAGAATTCAATACCAGTAGTCTTGGGCTTCGTCTGTTAAATTTATTACAGTATTTGTCAACATTTTAACGATTTGTCATAGCACAGCAAAGGTGTTTTGCGAAGTATAAAAATAATTAAATAGCGAGAGAATAATAGTAATTGAAATTTGTTTAAAGGAAATGTGACCGGTCAAGGTGGCTCAAAGTTGAATGTTGACTTGTGAAGTTCCTATTCCAAAGCCAGCGTTCGTGCTCTACTTAATCTGCAAGGAGACAGAGTTAGAATTTTTCGTTTGCTTTTACAAAAGTGAAAAGAACATACCTTGACAGCGTCTGGAAAAGAACGTACCTTGACAGAGTTTGAAAATTAATTTCAATACCTTGCCGTGTAAATTTTTACCGGCCAACAGCCGTCGAAGCTCCTTATTGGAAAACCAAAACTTTAACTCTGTTTTCCTGCAGATCTACGGTCCCTTTCTTCTTGCAACACAGAAACAAGAATAATTACTAGACTGTAAACTCGTTTAGAATTCCGTAATCTCGAAAACCTGGAAGGAAAACGGTCTATTTACCCGTTTAACAAACAAAAACTTCAGAACTCGCGTAATTTTCACTTTTCCCCTTGTAACACGAAAACTGTTTATCCTAAAACGCCTCGTTTTCATGCCTCGTACCAGTTTTTTCCCGCGCGTCCGCCATTTGTGAAATCGGTGTATAGGATACCATTTGCCCTGTCTGTTCCCTTGTACCCGCATGTTACCAATGGAGCTACGCTACCCGCCTTCGGCGCGTGGAGCTCCGCTAAAAAGCATGTTTGGTGTAGAGACGTGCTTTTTTAATTAGTTACTAGTCAGTTTTTCGAAAAACTCGATTCAATATTTTCAGTTTAACTATTTGCCAGTATGTGTAGTGCTAAAAATATTGTTATTTTGATTTGAACTTAAAGAAGATATCCAATGCGGGGTATGATATGTCGTAAAAAATGACTTCGATTCTGTGTAGAGAAAGCTAAATTGAAAGAGAAACTTTATATGTGGGCATTATTACACAAGAAGACAAGATAGAGGGTCTCAATGGGGTGGTGGTTTTTACGGTTAGCGGTTAAAATTTGGCTTTTTTACGGCTAACGGTTAATTTATTACCATTACGGTTAACAGAAGTCAAAAATTAATTTTCATTATTGAAAAACATATTTTAGGTCTCAGGACCATTCTTGGGCGATGAAGTGACCTAATCTGTTTAATTTAAAATTACTGACCGATTTTTCCGGTTAACATATTTTACGTCTAACGGTTAAACTTTTCCAATTTTTACGCCTAACGGCTAAATTTTTGGCCGTTTTACGGCTAACGGTTAACCCCATTGAGACCCTCTAGATAATTATATGAAACGTTTGCGTATTTTAACTTTCTTTTTAACTCTCGTAAGAAAAAAACGACAAAATGTAATTAAAGCGGGCTCTTTAACGAAATGGATAAAAAATACATGCCCAAGATTGAGATGAACACACTTGCTGTTTTTATAGTGTTTTATTTAGATCATAAACTATTATTATATTATTCTAAAAATTGCTAAGGACCACGATTATGCCTGGTTTGTTAGCGTATTGCTTGATAGTATCATATGTAAGTAATGTAGGCACGTCAAACGTGCAGAGAGCTTAAAAAGCTACAATTTTAGTCATCGAATATAATTTGATATGCCATAAATAAAGATAACTGTTTTGTTTTTTCAATTCGTTGTTTAATGCATGCTCTGTTTATTCGAAGAAAGAGCCGTTTACGTTTTATCCTTCAAACTCAGTCAAGAGTTAAGACTTGTGTAAATTTCGCTGGCGTCACCAAAATATTCCATTGTCGCATGGTCAAGTCAACCAAACGATTTCTTAGCGTTGCCCATGGCCAGTTCTGAGATCAGGCCAGTTTCATGGCAAGCTTAACTGCTTCAGGAGCCAATGAACTCGGAAAATGAATTATTGTACGAGAACACAAACCCGTTCACTTTAACAAATAAAGTTCAAAATTGAACTGTGTTCTTTCTCATTCATTTTTTTTTTTCATTCTCGTCCAAGAGCCGCTTGTCTCTCTTAGCCGGCAGAGCCTGGGCCACGAGGAACAAGTGGTTCTGGAGATACATGACTTGATTGGCTAGATTTTTATCAAAGAGAATTTCAATCTAACCAATCAAATCAACCGTAGTACTGATCCCTTGCAGCAAAGGGATTTTGAAACAGTTGATTTTTTGAGACCACTGATGTCTGCGTAAGGCAATAAATTGGTGATAAACGTTGGTCATTTCGTTGGTCGTTTTTTGGCAGAACGCAAAATGATGGTAAGCGGTTTACTTGCGGTAAGCTTTCATTCTGGTTTCTGAGGGTCTCAATTGGGTGGTGGCTTTTACGGTTAACGGTTAAAAATTTGGCTTCTATACGGCTAACGGTTAGTATATATCCATTACGGTTAACAGAAGTTAAAAATTAGTTCCCATTGTTTTTAAAAGTTAAAAATTAATTCCCATTTGTGAAAAACATATTTTAGATCTTAGGACCATTCTGACCAATTTTTTTAGGGCTAACATATTGCGGCAAACTGTTAAAAATTTCTAATTTTTACGCAAAACGGCTAAATTTTTGGCTGTTTTAAGGTGGATTTCCACTGAAGCGTGATTTTTTTACGTGCGTTTACGTGCGTGAAAATTTTTAGAGACGATGTATTAAAGACTTGCGTAAACGCGTACGCAACTCGTTCATACATTGTCTCTAATCGTTTCACGCACGTAAACGTACGTAAAAAACTACGCGTCAGTGGAAGTCCACCATTGTTTGCGGTTAGCTTTTATTTGTTGATTAGGGCATTATACTATCGCCCTTCCTTCACCATCATTCTACATTATGCAAAATACCCCTGCCGCTAAACGATACTTCTTCTTCTTCTTCTGGTATGGCGACGAGGTTGCTCGGGTTGCCCAAAGGCCTGGCCCGAAGGTCACCGAATCGTGAAGTTGCCCTTAGACCGGTTGACTGGTTAGCAGGGACGGCGGAGCCAGGGGGGCTGGGGGGGGGGGGCTTTAGCCCCCCAGAATTTCCGAAAAAATAAAGACTTATTAAGAGAAGGGTCTTTTAAGCCCCCCACTTCAAGTCACTAGTCAGCCCCCCCCCCCCCCCCCCGGGCGACCCCGGGTGCTGACCAGAAGGATCGCGGCCTCTGGGTACGAGAATGTCGCAGCCGCTATTTGAAATGTCACGAAAGCTCCCCTGCGTGACATCCCAAATAGCGGCTGCGAATAAGACAAGAGAACAATACACAAGGTCTAGATCGAGCAGACAGTCAGGGCAGTACGTGACGGAACGTTGAAAATTGAAAATCACCCTAATCAAAAGCGCCAACAAGATAGTAAAAGAACACCAGGTAAGAGGCCGGATACAAATTTTATTTTATCTTTCCAAAGAAAAAAGAAACGCTTTTTTTTGTACCGAATTTTCCTTGCGTGATCTGAGCGTGTGTTCAAAGGGTGGTGGACAAAACACTGACCCCCAGTCCATGGACTACCCCCATGGACTACCCAAATGGACTACCTAAAATGGACTACCCCTTAAAGTACTATTCCGAGTGTCTACTACTTACTGAGCTGTTGTTATACGCACATAATTTGCACTTACTTCGGTTACTTTTGACAACTCTAGCCGCCATTTTGAATGAATTACACTATACATCTGCTGACCTCAAAAAGCGAAGACTCATGCCCAGACTCAGCACTATTTTTTCCTCAGGATCTGTCTGCCTACCGGTTCTGTTCTCCTCGCTGCGCTGCCAAAGTTATTCATTCAAAAATTTTCTCTGGCCACCAAATGTTTAAGATGCGTCTCAAGCAACTATCTGATACTATTTATAAAAGTTTGGATCTTCTGTAGTGCAGTGCAGTGCCTGTTTTGTCTGTCTCTATGAGTCCAAAGATTGATTGCTTGATTTGAGTCTGTTGTTGTTCGTCCTTCGTATTCGAAGATGAATCTACACTTTCGTGATCAGCGGATGTTCATTGCCAACGAGTCAGGCCTTCTGGAAGACCAGAAGGCCTGACGAGGCGGCAGATCATAGAGCCGCGAGAAGATTTGTACATGTGAAAAAAATCTCAGAAACAATCCAAATGTCGAGAAATGTAAGTAATGTAATGTAAGGTAGATCGTGACGACACAATTCAGCAGGTGCACACTTTGTTGTAGTTTGGCCAATCAGCGCGCTACTAATTTGTTCAGCACGTGCATGAGTCATTGGCAACTAAAATTCCCAGACACGATGCGTCTCAGATAACAAAGAGGTTTCAAATCTGTTCGCTTCAAAAAGCCAAAATTCCCGAACTAGAGATTGAAATACGAAAGAAACTTGAATTAAACTTTGTTTAGAATTTAATTTCATTTAAGATGAAGGTAAGAAATGCATTCCAAAGCTTCAAGATTTCCAAAGCTTCGAAAATTTCGAAGTCATACAAATTTGCATGCGTAATTAAAAGTTAGGTCTGGCAAAGGAAACAATTACATAGATTTTATCAATCAGAAGAGAGTTTTATTTCGTTTCTCGAATTTATAAAATAAATTCCCTATACTACATTTTTTCCTGGATACTTCGGCGTTTTTTTCCTCGGGAAACAGGGCCTTTAATTTTCCTAAAAGCTGGTTGCCCGAACGCAATTTGCAGTGTCTCAACAACAACAATTCAATGTGATATTTGAGACATCACGCATTGCGCGTGATGAATTATTCTCGGAAAAATAAAATAAACTTGTTCCATCTTTGGCGACAAACTTGTCCGACCAGGCTTTTACCTTTTAAAACCTCAATTTTCTTAATACTTCTGTGCTGAATGGATTCAACTGCAGTGTGGAAAGTTTGAAATGCTTTGTTTTGGCAAATCTTTGTAAAAGTTTGCTTTTTGTTTCGTAATTTATTTTTCGTGTTCAGTGGCTCATAGCCACTTTGATTAAGACCTATAGGACTTTAAAACAGCGGAAACCTTTCCAAAATAGCGGCATCGGACAACAATGGCTTGAAACTCGCAAATAGCATGAAGTTTACAAGATTTCTCACTAAATCTTCACTACTTTGGTATTATTTTAGAACTTTTTGTTAGCCTTCATAAAATCGCATTTAATTCCATAAACATTCAAGATTTTCAAAGAAAACGCGCAATGTTTATTGATCGACCAAAATCATAAAGCGTCCCGTTGTACTCGTTGGCATTTCTACCAATAGGTATCACTAGTTTAGTATAATATATTCAAAATGGCGGCTAGAGGGATACGTACGGCTTGAAAATAAACAAGGTAAGACGTAAGTGCAAATTATGTGTGTATAACAACAGCTTAGTAAGTGGTACACACTTGGAATAGTACTTTAAGGGTAGTCCATTTTTTAGGGGTAGTCCATTTTAGGTAGTCCATTTGGGTAGTCCATGGGGGTAGTCCATGGACTGGGGGTCAGTGTTTTGTCCACCACCTGTTCAAAGTGCTGTATGTACGTATTATTACTGAAACGAAATTTTCGTATTTTTCATTATTTGCCCAAATATTTAGTTTTGAACATCGCTAATCATCATGGTGAAGTAAATTTTCGAAAATTCTTAACGGAAAGTGCTCGGTTTTGCTGCCGAAATCGGCCTTTTGGAGCAAAACAGCGTCCGGGTGGTGGAGACGAGTTTAGCGACCAAGTCATGTATTCACTACATTTACTGCTCATATTTTCGTGATCTTCTAGGTCTTCTAGTCTTCCATCTCATAATTTTGGTCCAGAAGTAACAGAAAAACATATTGTATAGACGTTGGTGGGAGAAATAAGTTTAAATAAGTGCATCAGATAGAAACAATTACTGCACAACTTAGTTTACGATACAAGACATAAGAGACAAGCTTTAAACTTTAAAATATGTAGTCCGCTTTGACATACTGTACTTTTTCAGTTGAAGAATTGCTGTTTGTTTAGTACTTTGGTAACAGCTGAGTTATGAATGTAAAGCAAGAATTAATTTTCATATTCTCGAGTAAAGCACATCGGCTTTCCGACAAATTACGTCGGCTATTGTACACCCCGGAGCAACTTCAGAATACCCGGCCACTTCATGTACATGTGTCGGGACCTTTTGTAGAACGAGGCATAACACAATAGGTTCTATTCTTATTCAATGACATGTAAATAAGTGGCCGGGTATTCTGAAGTTTAGCCACACAATAGGTTCTATTCTTATTCAATGACATGTAAATAAGTGGCCGGGTATTCTGAAGTTTAGCCCTAATTACGGACTGTATTTCCTTTAGTGATATTTGGGGGTGATTATTTTATTTTATGCACCAAAAGCTATTTCAAATATCGCACTGCTGGAAGTCGTAACGTAAAAATACTTTGAATACTTTATTTTATTTTTATTTTATTTTATTCTACTGATTATCCCGTTTAATCATAAAATAATCACATTATTTAAGTAGACTGAACACAGGCTCTTTAAAGCCAGGGAAATAAGCATGGGAGTTGATGAGAGTTCAAACTCTTGCTCTTGTTTCGCCTGATTTTCTCATGCACTCTCATCGACTCTAATGGGCTCTTATCAACTTTGAACATGTTCACATTTTTCATGAGCGTCTATGAGAGTTTTGTGTTATTTGGCCCGAGTTAATCATATGCGGTAAAAGTTGACAAAAACTCTTATGAGACAGAGAGTCAACTCTCATCAGCTCTCATCCTCATTTGACATCAGTTTAAGTGTTCTCAATTTGGTTTCTTTGATTAATTTGCAGTATCGATTAGATCAATGCCCTTGGTGTCGGAGCTCAAGTCAATCCTATCCCAGTTGTAAATTTTTAACTTGGGGTGGGGGGGGAGCATTGAATAATCAAGGCAGGTCAGGGGGTGATGGCGATTATTCAAGTGGGGGTGGTTATTAATTTAAAATATTTTCTCCACAAGGGAGAAATTGTTTGAAGAGGATGATTAATCATGTTGCAGCTACTAGTATCCATATAGAGGGTACCAAAGGGGGGTTCGTGATCCCGTTTCACGCACGCCATCACGGTCCGACTGAACCAAATCCGATCACGCCTCGCCCCGTCTCCCCTCACGTCACGACTACCCTTCCGGTCACCATCCCTGCCCCCTCCATATAATCCTCCATACACAAACAGCAGTCATGAATAGAATGAGAATAGGCCCTTTGCCTGACCCAGTCACATGGTACAAAATCAGCTGTGCTTGGAGCCAAAACACACAGTGGGACATTCAGAACAATGCAACCTCACCAGTCAAGCTTAACCTTTCTTTGTTTTGGATGTTCCACTGCATAGCTAACATGGCCCAGCATGGCTGATTTTTCAACATTTGACTGGACTGTGCAAAGTGCCTATTACAAAATGGTAAACTTAAGATACAACAGTATCAAATACTTTCAATATAGAGCGACCTTTCAATGGAATGAGTTGCAGCCTGCACTCAAACTTTGTCTATCCATGACGCCTACTCAGGCAAAAGCTACTTAATGACTGCAGTTTCATTTAATTTTTATTCAACCTTGTCCTCTGTCTTCTTTTTACGTTATCATTGTCATATGTTAAGCTTTCTGTGTTTTTAAAATTTGTAATGTACATTGACTCTGAAAATCCCCGTGGGTTGTGTGTATGGATGAAATTATGAAACAGTATTTTTTTGTATTTTTTAATAATCACTGTTATTTAACAATTAGACTACGAGCCTGGGTTTTCTATGAGCGAAAAGTCAACGAGGCGCAGCTGAGTTGACTATCGCTCATAGAAAACGAGGGCAAGTAGTCTAATTGTTTTAGAAGAAACTCTAAAGGATTGCAGTCCAAAACCTACAATTTTGTGCACTTTGAAGACAAAAATCAAGAAAATGTACCGCTTAAAGTGCTACGTTCGCACGACTGTTTTCTATCGGCGAATAGAAAACAGTGGGAGAACCAATCAGATTCGCGTGTTTCGAATAGAACACAGCTGAGTTTCTACTAATTGCTAATAATTATGGGGTTATAAAGAAATCTTACCCAGTTTCTAATTGGCCCATCTCAAACAAAAACAAAATAGCCTCTTAGAGGTGATATGCTACTTAAATGGAATAACAAGCTTATATAATTATAACTGATTGCCATTTGCTGGTACACATAAACAGGAAATGGTGGCATGTGACATTTGCAGAATGCAGACTGAAATATTAGCTTAAATTAAGATTATAATAAATGGTTAGTTTTATGAGTTGGTTCTTGGAATTTGGGTTATTAGGGTTAGGGCCCAGGGGCTGGGGGACTCGCATATGAAAGTGACAGGGATGCTTGTTGTCTCGCTTAGGGTTGTAAATTTCGGGTTTTTGGTCTTGCTTAGGGTGTTCCAGGCAAAACCCCAATATTTTTAGCCATAATGGTCTTGTTTAGGGTTACAAACTTTAAATTTAAGGAAGAAATATACAAATATAAATTATATTCTTAGTTTTCTTTTGTCTTTTAGGGCTCAAGAAAAGCTTGAGCCACACCCAGATTGGTCTCTTTAAGGGGTTCTTTTCAAAATATCCGACAAGCATCCCTGTCTGTTTCATATAGGAGTCCCCCGAACCCCCCCCCCACCCCCTAGGGTTAGGGTTATTTTTTAGGGTTAAGGTAAGTCCTTTGTTAGGGTTAACGTTAGTCTACAGTCTGCAGTGTGCAAAGTTTGTGGATGCCAGTTGAGAGTTAACTTGCATTTGTTAAATTGAAATCAAATACACTTACAGTCGACTGACTGCTGTAGGGCCGTAACTAGCAAAAGGCAAGACAAGGCACTAGATTTTAACCCAAAATTAAAAACAAAACATGTTTATTTGGGAAAATAATTCCCAGTTCATTTGAACAAGATTGATTTTTTTTTTTTTCAAGAAATCCCTAATTCAGAGCTTCTAGTTCTTCAAATTTTCTGGAGGGTGTGCCCCCAGAATCGCAAGATTTTGCGTCGTCTATATGCTAAAGTTCTGGTTATGGCCTTGAGTTGATATCCCCATGGTAAACTTGTCAGAGAGAGTAACAATTAAACTCATAATCAGGAAAACCTCCTTACTAACACTGATCGACCTCCTTTCTTTTTGTTATTTACTCTTTCCTAGGTGGACTCGGTATTCAAAACATTTGACCAGTTTTTTTAACTTAAGACCTGAAGTGAAAGCCAAGTATGCCAAGAAAAAGATAACATCTCAAAATGTAACACCTCAAAATGGTTGGGATGCAGTAGAAGTAGAAAGGTTTGTTAGATTTATTACAACAGAGGTGGCCGAGCATTTTGGAATGTGTGTGTGTGTGTGGGGGGGGGGGGGGGCTAAGACTGCTGGTTTTTATATTTGGAGCAACTTTTTTACGTTCTAGTAACTTTTTGTTTTTTGAGCAGTTTCTAGACCGAAGATTTTTAAAGTTTTCGGAAGATTCTTTGTTGTTTGAAGGCCATACGAACGTTTCAAATCATTTTTCAAACTTTTCAGAAGATAAACACAGCTTCCCGAAGACTTTCGAAGATGTTTGAACTCACTCACAAGACAGCATATCTTGACAAACCAATTTTACACTACGCTTGCAATATTTCCGGCACCAAAATGTAGGGGGGCTGATCCCCTTCAAATTTTCGTTTGGGGTGCTACAGCCCCCCTCTGCCTCTCCTTGCTCTGCCACCTAAATTTCCAGGACTTTCAAATAACACTTGAAGCAGGTGGCTTCCCTTGTGTGGCAGAGTTATATAAAAAAGCTGTTTACAGAAAATAATCTCCCCTTAATAGGGAGCTGTGTAAATTTTAGCTTGCTATTTACAATGACCGTAATGATTTGATTTAGCGCCCTCCTTCCAGTAAGCACCCCCTTCCAAATAAACGCCCCCTTCGAATGTGTTTCGGTCAATAAGGGCCCCTATTCCAATAAACGCCCCGATTCGAATAAGTGCCCCATTCTTATAAGCACCCATATTCCAATAAGTGCCCCTATTGTGGATAACTGCCCCTACTGAAGTCATTGACGTTGAATAGATAAACTCATGTTGAGCATTTGAATCATTCTTATCTAAAGAAAGAATTTGATCACTACACTCAACATACAAAAAACACCCTGATAGGTTAACAAGAAAACCCTGATTTATCTCTCTTATGAACCAACAGGATAGAAAAAAGCTGCTGTTTTGTTTTTGTGTACAATCTAATGACAAATGGTAAAAAAACTGGATTTAATAAATCTGCCAGGTCTGTAGTGGTATGGCAGACTTAACTGAGAACTGAGAAATCTTACCTTAATTTGTCCAAAAATATTTGTTATGTAAATTATGTTTGGCAAAAAATTTAAGATGACCAATACATGTCTGAAAGCTGATCCAGATATTGTTTTGTGGAAGGGCATTTTTGAGATCTTTTCTCTTTTACAGAACAAGCCCAGACAGACCAGGAGACCTGAAGGAATCCTTTGATCTGGAAACTTTTGATGATGAGAATTTTGTGAGTTTGACATTCAGCAGCTGTTTTGTAATTCAGAATTTTATGGTCAAAGTTGAAAGTCTGTTTCCTCAATAGCTGTTATTGCGTGCTCAGCAGTTTGACATACAAATGAGACAAAGAGCCATTCTTCATTTTGCTGACTGATGTGTTAATCCTTTTGCCTCATTTGCATAACTTCATGACAAAAAAATATATTATTGCTGGCTCAAATGCAATGACAGCTATTGATCATTTGAACAATCTGATGGCTCAGAGCTGGTGCTTGTAGGCATCTGTCTGTGTTGGCCCATCACTGACCAAAGCTTATCTTGGTATCTGTAGCTAGCATGAAGCAACTAGCAGTATTTCTACTCCCCCTGGATGGGATGCTAGTCCATCACAGGGTCACCCCCAGCATTAAATTCACTGGTACCCATTAATATACTTGCTGTTGAGAGAGGCACTGTGAGAGTAAAGTGTCTTTCCCAGGAATACAAGGCAGTGACCTGGCAGAGTTCGATCTCAGACTACTCCATCCAGAGTCCAACACTAACCTTTAAGTGGCTGTGCCTTCCCTTAAGGACAATAGAGTAGTACTGTGCCAATGGTCAGAGTCAATTATGCAGCTGCAGTGCCTGGTGTGGCACTGATTGGAAGGCCTTGTTACATTTACTGCAGGTAACAAAAGGCTTTGGTTCCCATGCAGCTGTTGTCTTCTCTCCTCAACACTTTCTCCTGTCTTCCTGCTGCTTGTTCATTTTCTGATCATTCCTTTGCACACTAGGAGTGCTGATACTACACCTGAAAGTAGCCTTTTGTAGGTTCCCAGCATTTTTTCAGGTTGTCCCAGCAGTGCCCCAGACTGATGCAGCATTTATACTCCTGAGTGGAGAGAGGCACTTTCAGCGAAAAAAAAAAAGATGTCTTGCCTATGAGCACAACAAAAAGATGCGAGTCTTTTAACCTCTTGACCCAGAAGCAAAAAACTTTAAGACCACTATACCTGTCTCTACTTATATTATACAGAAAAAGCCCAAGTATTATTTTAGTTGAAAAGATGTACATGTGCTTAAAATTCATGCCGAACTGAACATTGTGTTACAATGTTCTAGGGTGTATCCAGATATTATATACAAGGGTTCATTGCAATTTTTATCAGGGTTGCACTGAAAACCAATGTGTGCTTTACTTTAATTTGATCTTCTCTTACAGAGCTGGCCTGATACAGAATTACCAAATTTTAAGAGCACTGTGAGTTCCTTTTACCAGTCAATAAAGGATCTTGCTCTAAGGGTGCTCACCGCAATGGCGCTTGGTCTCGAAATGGTGAGTTTGTGTGAGGGACATCTTACCTTATATTATCTTTGAACCTGTACACATGTACTTATTAAAAGGCTGAGCTGTCATAAGTTTGCCTTGAAAAGCGAGGCGTGAAAGTGACGTCACGATTCTGACAAGACTCAGACAGACAAACCGGAATGGTGGACGATTTTCTTTTTAAAACACTTTCTGACACAGCCGGTGTTCCTACAACACTTTTTTTAAATGAAAACTTCGCCAAGATTCCCTCTATTTCTCTTAGAACACGCTGATGTCGTCTGAGCCTCGTTCTTTGCGAGGAAAAATTGGGGGATATGTTAAGATGATTTTATCTTGTGAGATATGTCATGTGCATCAATGATGAAAGAGAACTTTGCAGTTTCAACGAAAGGGTTATGTATTTGACCAATTGAATCTCAACAGTAAAAACAAATCATAACATTCACTTCAAAAGAAAACCCTGCCAAACAGCAACAACAAAAACGGTCACAAATGTAGAAAGCAGTTACTGTCATTAAATTTTGCACTAATATAGTTCCTGTTTTTCCTCTTTAGGAGCCCAACACATTTACTCGTTTCTTTAACAAGGTGGGTACATCTGAAGGTGGGCTCCAAATGAGATACAACTTCTATCCCAAGATACCAGATCTGAGTGAAGTGAAGGCTGGGCAGATCAGGTGTGGAGAGCATACAGACTATGGTGCTATTTCAGTGTTGTTTCAAGACGACCTAGGGGGCTTAGAGGTAAACGTATAATGAAGCTACATGTAACAGTTTGCTTAAGTTATAGGGTATCAGAAGTTCTCTACTGATGGTGGTAAACTTAGTTTTAGTAAAAGAAAAAGTGAAACTTTATTAAGTCTCCCAATCAGGGCTTTTCAGACCTAATGTACAGTTTCGTGGGTTGAGTATGTTTTTTGCTCTCGTCCTTGCTCCAAGGGACTTTTTCTCCAGGTTCTTTTGTTTTTCTCCCTCCACAAAAACCAGCCCTTTGAAATTTCAATACAATCAGATATAAACAGACCCACTGTATTTTTTTTTTTTTTTAAAAAAAAAAAAAAAAAAAAAAATTTTTTATGGGGGGGGGGGGGGGGGTGGTCCTCAAAGAGGAGAGTCATCAGTGAAAGTGAGCACCAAAAGGGCAGGGTCACACATCTTTTCCAGAATTTTTTAATGAGAATTTTTGTGGTGTTGCTTTCCATTTTTCGTTAACAGATTAAGTTTTTCTTTTCACCTACTTTGATTTAATTTGGTGTTTTATTATAGGTACTAGGATACCTTTCTACATACTTATTATGCCATGGCACATAGTTTTCTCGAAAAACTCGTGTCCTTTTCCGTCCGTATCGAGACGTACTATACTTAGGAATCGTTTCTTCAGCTACTTGTTGTTGACTATCTGCTGCCTGAACTCCTGAGTCATTTAGTTCTGCGCTCTACCCTATAAAACGTGAATATCCCACACTGATTGTTCACGCCATGATCGTATTTTCTTGTTTCAGCGCACACGCATTCAATATCGAGATATATTCATATTTATACATTTTGCCGTAGTTCACAAGCGAAATGTTCTGACTTTCTATGACATGGAACATACATGTACCATGTAGTAGTGAGGGGAGGATCAGGAGTTTTTTTTATTAAAATGCAGGGGAGGGCCAACCTTTTTTTAAAAAAAAAAATAAAAATAAAAAAAAACCAAAATTTTCCAGCTCTCCTTCCCAAGAAAAAACGTACCTTTCCATTAGTATTCAATTCTATTCACTTTTACAATTTTGTTGAGATAATTAATATTCGAAAACTCAACGTGAGAACGTGAAACGCGAATTATAAAATAACCTAATACTCTTTTGGCTGCGTCACGTAACGTCCCCAGACCCATCGCGTGCGAGAAAAATATTTGAAGAATTATAACATTTGTTTTTCCTGTTACTGCAGAATTCATTCTCTAGTTTCTTTTCAATGTCTTCATTCAGGTTAGAAACGTTGATGGGAAGTTCATTCCAGCTAAACCAATGAAAGGAACAGTACTGGTGAATATTGCTGACTTGATGCAAAGATGGACTGCAGATAAACTCAAGTCCACGGTATTCAATTTAAAATTTCTTAGCATATCAACTTAAACGCAATGTAGACGTTACGAGGCTTTAGCCCTAACGGCAACGCAAATAGACGCAAGTTGAAAACTTACGTGTACTTGCGTCTCCGTTTGTCCAGGACTTGCGTGTACTTGCGTTGATCTGCGTACAATTGCGGTGACTTGCGTTCACTTTGGTCGAGATCAAATTTGCACTTAAGCTAACGCAATTTTTTCACCGTTTGGCCACCCATCGCAAGACATTTTTTGCAGTTTACTTCAAATACTGAATTGCACCTCGTAGCGTTTTAAATGACTTTTTGCAAACTTGCGTGCACTTGCGACTAAACCTGCGTGGCGCAAGTTGAACTTGCGACTACTTGTGTCCACTTGCGTTACTGTGTGGCCGGTGCTTTAGCGCTTCTTTGCACCTTCCATTTTTGTTTCCGACGTTAGCACAACAATTGCGTTAGAAACTTATCACTTTGTCCAATATAAAATTACATTAAGTAACTTTAGTGATCATTATGTACAATTATGTGACGTTATCTATCATTTCCCCCCATTTTAAAAACGCTTCAGTCTCGTCTAGAAATGTTATAACTCTCTTTGTTAATTTTGACAGTTGGTACAATATTTTGTACATTAAGGAGGTATCCCATTGTGTGTCTTACAAATTTGAAGGACATCAGGCGGATACAGTTCCTTTAATTATCTTTTAACTTCAAAAACCAAACTACCTATTCCAGGTCCATCGTGTGCTGATCCCAGAGGTTGAACTCAAGCATACGCTTCCTCGTCGCTCGTTGGTTCTTTTTGTACATCCAGACCACGAGGCACTCATTGAATGCGTGGATGGCTCAAACAAATATCCACCAATCACATCAGGAGAGTGGAAGAAGCGAAGACTTTTGGAAACTTACAACTATAAAGAAAGTACAACCTAGGGGTGCTTGCTAACATTCTCCAACGTAGAAAAGTAGAAAAAATTAAAAATTAAAATTGTAACTTAAGTGTCATGCACGATCGTTCGATTTCGCACTGAATATCCCCTCGAATTCATAGGGAAATTTTTAATGCTTTTGCTCAAAAAACAAATCAACACATTTGACCATGCTGTAATTTTTATAAAACGAAGAATTGAGGCCACTAAATTAATAAAACTTTGCAGTGAAACTGCGAGCTAAGTAAGTGGTTCCACCCGAAGTTTGAACATTTTTTAAGGCCATACAAGAGTGTATCACTTAGCTATTTGTCTTTTTACCATTTTACTGTAATTATAAAGCAGAAAATATTTGCCTAAAATGTAAGTGGAGCCCTAATAGCGTTGTAATTTTATGCAATGAAACCGTGCCATCATTTCTATTTCATGTGCGGTCATTTAAATTACAATTTTATCAATCAATTTTAAAAAGCTGTTATTACAGTTTGGCCTGCGACAATATATATTCCTTTGTTAAAAAGGTATGCGAACAAGGCGAAATGGTCAACACATCAGTTAAAACTATGCGAAATGACCCTTTCGCCTCGCTTGTATGTCAAACCGCTGAGACAATTAAGCCCGGGAGAGGGTGTAGGGGGAAGTCACTGTTTGAATTTACTTACCTGACTTTATGCGCAGAACGTATGTGGCCATCTAAGGCTAAATAAATAGGCCCGTTTAGTTTTCACAGCAGACAATTAAAGACCAGTGATTAAAATGGCGTTGTGTATGTGAACGAGATTACTTTATATGTGATAATTTAGCGTAAGGTTGAGCTACTGTTGAAATTGGTAAAATGGCTTTTACCTATAAACACAAGCCCATTCCTAACGTACTTCTTAAAGTTATGAAAATAGCTTGTCTTCATGAGCAGTTCTTGAAGATGCCCATTCTTTCCTTTTGTTACAGTCGATAGTCACGACTCTTTCCTTTGCCGTCTTTCCCCTTTGCACGCTTATAGGACCTATTATACCAGTTGCCAGTGAATTCGTATCGTTTGTCAAAAATCAGCTAAAGGAATGTGGTTACCAGCCAACCCTTTCAGCTGCATTTAACTTTTAAAAATTCAGAGGGAAGCCCATAGCAAAAGTCCCATTTTTGTTTGGCTTGTTTGTTTGTTTTTCCTTTAGTCGGGTATTTAATTTGATGTTACTCAGATCGAAGTTTTAATCCCGTGCACATGAAGGCATTAATTTTATGACTAAAGGGAAATTTCTCGCGTGACACCTTCGTTATACATATACTCATCAGCAAGATTTTATCTGAGATCATAAAACAAAACTTCATTTGGCTTCCTGTGTTTGAGCAATTCAATCCGTTAAAAGGAACTGTGGCATTAAACCGAAGTGGTAAATGTCAAGATGAAGACGAGGTATCTCATACGATCATTTAAACACTTTGGCAAAGACAAAACTTGTGAAAAAAGCCGCAACGTGAGACCTTTCCTCATAAAATGTAATCATTCTAACAATGCTGCATTTTCTTACTGATATTTCTTTTTTACCTTTAAATGCCAAAATCATATCGTCCTGTTGCAGGCTTGTCGTCGAAAGAAAGCCAAAAGTGTATTGGATTGCCACAAACGATGATTAATTTATTAGTGCTTTCGAACTTGATAAAATAATTTCCTGTGATGAATACATTACATTGGATTTTTTGGGGCAACTTTCGAGCAACTTTGATTATCAGAAGCAACTTTTTTGATTTTTGGAGTAACTTTTGAGCACCTTTTTGAGAAATTACTGGCAACTTTTTGGGAAATCTCGAGCAACTTGTGGAAAGCCCTAATCCACAAGTTGCTCGAGATTTCCCAAAAAGTTGCCAGTAATTTCTCAAAAAGGTGCTCAAAAGTTACTCCAAAAATCAAAAAAGTTGCTTCTGACAATCAAAGTTGCTCGAAAGTTGCCCCAAAAAATCCAAAACGCTGCTTGTAATCAAGAGAATTTCTCTAAATATATGCTGATTTTTACTTTGAGGGTAAGATTTCTAAGCAGTTTTGTGAAATTTTACAATTTAAGAAGTATCTAAATAACATATTAAGGAGAAAATTTGTTAAATAACAAGGATTTCTTTAACTGAGAAAAATCGTGAAGATATCGATGACGTCATGTTTTCTGACGAGTTTTGTGATGTTTTAGTGCAGAATGAGCCGAAAGTTGAAACGTCTTCAGATGTTCCTCGAAAATTTTCGGCAAACTTCGTAAATCTTCGGAAACGTTCGTATGGCCTTTGAACAACACTCGGATAATCTTCGGAGATCTTCGGTCTGGAAATTGCTCAAAATGCAACAAGTTGCTCGAGAGGAAAAAAGTTGCTCAAAGGAGAAAAATTTGCTCGAAATATGAGAAGTTGCCAAAAAGTTGCCGAGCAACTTGTGGGAAGCCCTAACCACGTTTCATGATTCTCTGAAAACGTTCGTGAAAAGCAAAAATAAATTATATTACGCACTCTTAAATCGAATATGGAAGTAAACCAAAATTGACAAATGACACTATGAGATTGATCTTCGATGGAGCACGCGTTTTCTCGGCCTGATTTATGCAGTTTAGGGACTAGTCAATAAGTACAGGGGGGGGGGGGGGGTGGGCCGGAGCAGAAAGGGGGTGGGTCATCAGTTTTTGAGCCCTCGAAAAGGGGTGGGTTATGTAGTTTTGATCTACACGTAGGGGGTGGGTCATCTTATTTATTCACTAACTTTTAACTGTTATAGTTCCAAGAAAAGTTGTATTCATCAGTATATAAAATTGATAAATTTCTCCATTTAAGCAGTTTTAAATAAATTTCTAGCGATTTCAAAAGGTCCAAATATAAAAATTTCCCGGGGGAGCATGCCCCCTGACCCCCCTAGATGGCTTGTAATCATATCACCAGTTTTACCTGACTCTCTTCAACCTTCATAGATTCAAGCTGGGCTTTAGGCCTTTTAATACCAGTAAACTCTTTTCTCAAATAATTTGCAAATATGAATGACTGACAGGGGTTGTATTTTATGTTATTAATTTCTGTATAAAAATATAAACTCTTCAGTAATTGATTATGAATAAATATCATATACTGATTCAGTTTCCCCTTTTTCACCAAATATTGCTCCTTGTGTTCATCCTTCTTTGTGTCTGACCGCACGTGTCCATCAGGATGTCTTGTGGTTCCTCCTGGACCCCCCTGGTCCCTATCGGGGTGGGTCGCCCCCGTTGGGGGGGTCGCGAGGGTGGTCACTCTTCGGCCACCACTTTCCATCTTCGGCCCCCCCCCCCCCCCTATCTTTTACCTCTCTTGCCTCCTTTTTCTCGCCTGGATCAGTCTGGGCTTGTCGGGCTGATCGAGGGTCCGACTGATGTCCCCCCCCCCCTCCCTTCCCTGGCGAAACGCTTTACCATCCGAACTTATCCCGCCCTTTAAGACGAAGTTGCTCGGGTTGCCCGAAGCCCGAGGCGCCCGGAGGCTGCCCTTTGGCAGGTAAACGGCTCAGGGGACTGAGGACAAGAACATAATCACTAAAGAACAACACATACAAGGTCTAGAGGAACATGTAGTACGTGACCAGCATTGTAAAACGAAAATCACCCAAATCAAGCGAAAACAAGACACTTAAGGTGGCTCGATCGGATTTTTGAGTGAAAATACCTTTCAACTTCGAGCAACTTGTATGTCACCGAAACAATCCTACTGAAAATCGATCAATACAGCTGTACTAAAGAAAGATGAAAAGATTCGAATGAGATAAGTTTCGTCGAAATCGGAGTAACCATAGCAACATAATGACGTCACCACCCATTTTACACGAGACAGATTTTCTTCTAATAGGGGGATAATTTTGAAAAAAGGCTTCTAGATCTTGGACTTGACATAGTTTTCTCAAGGTCTGCGAAGTTTGAAGAATTTTTATGAGAGCGTTTTCGAGAAAATTTTGGATGAAGTTTTCAGGTCCTAAAATACAACAAAAACAAAGCAGTCTTAAAACATTATTGAGAAAACGTTCACAAGGCCCGATCAAGTAACATTTTGGCCTTAAGTGAATCTTGTACTATCTAATTACCTTGGGAGAAAATCTCAGAGAAATCGTTTCATTTGATTTCTTGAAACATCGGCTTGAATATCAACTGGTGTGAAGTGTTATTGCGCTCTTTTATAGAAAAAGGGCCTTTGCTTACTAAAATGATCGCAAAATAAAAAGCGCTCGATACAATTTTTTTAAATTCGGCAGTCAAAAAGACGAATATATATGTAATGAAATGTCCGACTTTCAAAATAATTGAAACATTCTAAGGCAGTCAATTTAAAGCCTTAACTCAGGTAAACATTGCGCTGTTTTTCACCCTACATCGGATCGCTGCCTCATTATCTGTCTCCATTGTCTCAAGCCGCGTGCATTTGTAAATTCCAGTAGATCATGAATTACTAATTATTTATTACTGGAGATTTCTGTGACAATTTTGCCTTGGTCTTGAAACTGTTAGGAGACTGAAGATAATACAAGTGCTTTACTAGCATACTCCTCGTTGTTAGTGTATTTTGGCTTGTTAAATTAGCTTGTTTCTGTGCAGTTTTCGGAAAACAAGCAGTTGTTATACATATTCAAGATGTGCTAAAATTGACAAATGCACGGGGCACGACACAATAGAGACTTATAATGAGGCAGCAATCCGATGTAGGGTGAAAAACAGCGCAATGTTTACCTGTGTTAAGGCTTTAAATTAACTGCCTTAGAATGTTTCAATTATTTTGAAAGTCGGACATTTTATTACATATATATTCTTCTTTTTGACTGCCGAATTTAAAAAAATTCTATCGAGCGCTTTTTATTTTGCGATCATTTTAGTAAGCGAAGGCCCTTTTTCGATAAAAGAGCGCAATAACACTTCACACCAGTTGATATTCAAGCCGATGTTTCAAGAAATCAAATGAAACGATTTCTCTGAGATTTTCTCCCAAGGTAATTAGATAGTACAAGATTCACTTAAGGCTAAAATGTTACTTGATCGGGCCTTGTGAATTTATTAATGTATGTAGTACGATTCTTCGTTTTTCTTCTTCTTGTTTGTGTATTTTTCTTTGCTTGTTTATAATGTATAGTGTCCACATTAGTTTGCTTCTCCACTTTTCTTCTTTCGTGAACGTTTTCTCAATAATGTTTTAAGACTGCTTTGTTTTTGTTGTATTTTAGCACTTGAAAACTTCATCCAAAATTTTCTCGAAAACGCTCTCATAAAAATTCTTCAAATTTTGTAGACCTTGAGAAAACTATGTCAAGTCCAAGATCTAGAAGCCTTTTTTCAAAATTATCCCTCTATTACAAGAAAATCTGTCTCGTGTAAAATAGGTGGTGACGTCATTATGTTGCTATAGTTACTCCGATTTCGATGAAACTTATCTCATTCGAAACTTTCATCTTTCTTTAGTACAGCTGTACTGATCGATTTTCAGTGCGATTGTTTACGGTGACATACAAGTTGCTCAAAGTTGAAAGGTATCGTCACTCAAAAATCCGATCGAGCCACCTTAAAGAACACCAGGTAAGGGGCAGGTCTCAAATTTTGGGGGGATTGTGGCGACTATGGTGCGAGAACGTGCATCGAACCGCTCCCGCAAAAGTTTGAGTTAATTAAAGTTTACTGATAGCTTTAGCTTTAGCTGCTACGAAAAACCAGAGGAAGTGTAAGCTCGGACAGTGATATTTCCTCGCCAGAAGGAGAAACAAAATCTTTGCCAGAACAGCCCAACGCCGCTTGAAGCAGCGGTGTGCAAGAACTGCACCGAATTAAACCAAAGTGATCCAGAATAATGTTGAAGAGATTGAAAATGGAATGGTGTTAAGGAACTCCCAGATAGAAGGTTAAAAAAAGAAGACGACGAAAATGCACGCAGAATCAAGGAGCTGGAAGACAGGCTTGTTTACCAGGAGGTTTATAGCAGGAGAGAAAATATACGCTTTTTTGAAATCCCTCAAGCGACACAGGGCTACGAAAACACTTCAGAGGTGTTGTGTAAATTCTTCAGAGACGAGCTGACAATTCTTGATCCTAGTAAAAATCGAATTCCAAAGAGTCCATAATATAGGCTAGGGGAAAAATGCCTTGCCAATCACGACCGATCATCGCCCGTTTTCTAAGGTTCCAAGAACGAGAGCTTATTTTCAGGAGCGTAAGAGAGTTGGCAGAAGCGACAGACACAGATGGTTTAAGTCTTCACGGACTTCCCAGACGAGGTCAGATGTAAAAGAAAGATCCGGTGGCCTAGGATGAAAAAGGCCAGGAAGAAGGAAAAACGGCATTTTTGAGAAAACCCGAGCCAGATGAGTTATTTATTGATGGTGAACTGGTTCCGTTTTTAATTTTGCTTCACAAACATTTCCAAGATGAACAATTAATGTGCTTTTGTGCATACTATCAAAGCTATGTTAATTTTTCTGGTTAAATTTCTGTTCTTTTGTTTTAGTTTAAAGCGGGAGTGCGTCATTATACATATAAATAGCTCCAAATTCCCAAGGCAGCACTGTAGATATCACATGATATCTGCTGCCTCTTACTTGTTATATTAATAATTGAGGGGGGAGAGGAGGGGGGATTTTCGGGGGTTTCAAAAATTTTTTTTTTTTTTCCCTTCCCGCCGCCCTGCAAAAAATAAAAATTTTTTTTCTCCTTCTACATATTAAAATTAATTTGGTATCAAAAAAAAAAAATAGCGCGTATACCAATCAAAATAAGCTGGTGACACCAATGTATAATAATCAGTGTTAGTGTGTAATTTGTTTTGTCTTGTGTTACGAAATGATGTGTCAAAAACTCGCAAAAATGGGACCGAGGGCAGATAATTCATTTTCTTTTCACTTTTTCACCTTCTTTGGCATTTTCGCGCAGTCTTCCAATCCCATCTCAATGTTAAGTGTTTTAACCATTGTTCTCATTCGAGAAGAAATATGCTGATTTTAAACTGCTTTTCATTGAATGCTCGAGGGATTTGGTCTCCAAAGAAAAGAAAGGCTCTTTTTATGTGGTTAAAAGAACGCAAATATGACATTGTATTTTTACAAGAAACATATTGCACGTTGGAAGTTGAAGACATCTGGAAAACACAATGACAAGGTAAGCTCTTTTTTACGTGCTACTAATTTATCGTAGCTGTGGAGTAATGGCCATAGTAAGGAGTGATTTAGATTTCAAATTAAATTCTGTCAATGCGGATAATGAAGGGCGCTACTTAATAAGAGAAGCTTAAGTACAAAGCTCAGCCTTCCTGCTTGTGAATATTTATGCACCTAACAAGGTGCAAGAGCAATGTGATTTTTTTGGAAACGTTATTAAGACCATTGAAAATCTTGTCGCTGATAAAGAGCTCAAAATTTTTATAAATAAATTTAAAAAATACCTTTATTTAAACACGGTGGGATTAAAGCTATAAGCTTGTGGGGCCGTGTATTCCCGATCGAATTGGCATTTGGAAGTGTTGTTTTTTGTGGAGGGAGGAACCGGAAAAAACCGGAGAGAAACCCTCGGAGCAAGGACGAGAACCAACAACACGCTCAGCCCACATATGACGCCGAATCGAACCCGGGAATCGAACCCGGGCCACATTGGTGGGAGGCGAGCGCTCTCACCACTGCGCCATCCCTGCTCCCCCCGAGATGACTTCATATGTTGCTCTCTACTCCGATCTTGACTGCTCTGCTGACAACCCGTCCAAAAAAATATTCCACCAAAAATACTGCGATTTATGCTTAGATTTTGACTCAGTAGACATATGGAGAAAAAGAAACCCTGTAACTAAACGATCTCCTGGAGGCAAAAATCGTCCGCTTATTCAAAGAAGAAGACATTGAGAAAACTGGTATTATCTCCTCAATAAATTCTGATCATTCGGCAATTGTGCTCCATTTTAATACTGAATATAAAAAGGATAAGTAAGCAAAAACACGGCCCTTCTTTTTGGAAATTTAACATCAGCCTTGCGGAGGATGACAACTTTATCACATTTATAAATGAGAGTATGCAAATTTGGTTGGATGAGTTCAACACATCCACAATTACCGATAAAAGGCTTTTGTGGGACTAAATTATATATACAATAGGACAGGTCTCGATAAAATATGGCAAAGAAAAGGCGAGTAAAAAAAGGGCAAGGTAAATGACATTGAGGCTTCTTTGAAAGCCCGCAAAGAAAACTGTGCGAAACACCCATCCGATGGGAACCTTCAACAATTAAAAAATTTAAAGATTGAATTTGATGATAATTCATATTATTATACATTAGAATTACTTTGAAACATGTGATTGGTCGAGAGCATTCAGTCAATATACAGTAGCATGTGAACTCGACATGATAACCCAATATCTGCAGCAGATATTGGGTTATCATGTCGAGTTCAAAGTCCGCCTAGTTTCCAAGCCCCTCGTCCGTGTAGTGCTGTCAAATATGGCTGGGCGATTCGCCTCCGTTTCCGAAGAGGATATTGAAAGTTTTGATCGAGAATAAAGATTTTAAAAACACCAAGAGAACAACAAAAACAATTGTAAAAATTCTGAATGATTATTCGAGGGAGAAGAACCTGGAGGAACCACAAGATAAAACCGCTTTGGCCAATGTTCTGAAAAGTTTTACGCCGGCCCTAGAAAAAGTGATGGCAAATTGTTTGAAAACGTATAATAAAACAATTATTGAATTTGGTTTTCGCATGATATCGAGAATTATCAAAACCTCGTGTCTGTGTTATCTGCCGAAGCCGAAGGCTGAGGCAGATAACACAGACACGAGGTTTTGATAATTCACGATATCATGCTCAACCTCATCCAATAATTGCTTATGAAAATATAGCTTAAGGCGCAATAATGGGCAAGGGGAGTCGATCGATTTTGAAAGCGTATCTTCAAGAGGAAAAGATCCCTGATCCAGCCACAGCGGAGGACTTGGAGCGGTTTTACGAAAATTCTATGTCGAAGTAAGCAAGAACGATGGAAACCTGTACTCGAAAAACATCGCTTTGTGTCATCAGAATTAGCTTCAATACACACTTCAAGCAAGTGCTAAATATCGACATTATAAAGGACAAGAAATTTAATGAAGGTAACCGAGTTTTTGAAGTTTAAATCAAATTTAAATGCGAACGTTGTTGTGTATTTGTGCACTTTGCCTACTTTCAAAACCCTATTAAATTCATTTTGTGCATTTGGAGCTCTGGAAATATTTTGAATGAATAACAAACAATTATTGAATTCGGCTTTCCTATGATATGAAGAATTATGCAGATCTCTGAGGGTGTTATCCGCCTCAGCCTTCGGCTTCGGCGGATAACACCCTCCTCGATCTGCATAATTCTTCATATCATACTCAGCTTCATCCAATAATTGCTAATTAGGATTAGAATTTTTATGCAGTGAAACCCCGTTAATACGGACACCAAGGGGACAGGCCAAATTGTCCGTATTAACGGGGTGTCCGTATTAAGCGGGGTCTCAGAAAAAAGTCATGTATACCGGCATGTTTTATCGACACAAAGACGAAGGGAAACGTTTTTACGGCAACAAAACGTTATGTAATTGTACTGTAATTGTAGCAAATGCCAACTATAAACTCTCTTTTAATAGTTTTACAAAACCCTTAGGATCTAGTCAGACACTCGAACTAAACGTTAATAATTTCAACAGTGGAATTTTTTGAAAATGTCGCACGTAGATTTACTCGAACAATTACTAGACGTTGATAGTAACCCAGCATGCAGTATGAACAGAGGTTGTTCTTGTTAGTGGCAAGCAAAGGACCTCTTAGAGGAAGAAGAGTACAAGCTATAGCCATAGTTAGTAGAGTAACTATGCTATAGCTGAAGCAAAAAGCAAAGAAAGTGAAACTTTTAAATAGGAACAGCAGTCAGAAAACCTTGACTGTTGTTCCTTTTTAGAATTCGTCGAATGCTGTCTTTATTTGACCAGGGTCCAATGTCTTCAAGTTAGCAAATAAACGCGACAGAAAAAATTAACAGTCAACAGATAAACGTTGTCCGTACAGCGGGGTTGACAATGTATGACAGTTTGTCACTCGGGACACGGAAAAGTGTCCGTTGTCCGTATTAACGGGTGTCCGTATTAAGCGGATTATTTTTAGAGAAAATGTATGAAGTTTTCGTCGGGACCAACGAAACTGTCCGTAATACCGGGGTGTCCGTATTAAGCGAGTGTCCGTAAAGCGGGGTTCCACTGTATTGTTATTTGATATTTTACATAGTTTTAAATATTTTTTAATTGTCTTTTAGAATCTATTGATTTCGTGTCCCCAAATTAGTATGGGCTTTCCCGAGCTAAGTGGTTATTTTGACACGTTAATAAAGTTTCTATGTATCTATTTAATTCGATCAAAAGCAACCTGGTATGAAAAAGGAGAGAAGAGCAATTAATATTTCTAAGATTTTGAATCACAGTATCACACAAAAAGGCAAAAAGCTCCGTCCGCAAGGTTCTTAATAAGGAGGGTACTTTAATTACTGATCCAAAGAATGCTATGTATGAGATTGAAAAGTTGTACACGGATCTTTATAAAGCCGACTCCTTCAATACCCAGACTCACCGCTGATGATGCTCAAATCTGTGAAGGGAAATTCACAGTCGCCAAAAAAGTCTTCAATTTTTGTGTAATTGATGCCCTTCCAGCAGGATGGCGTAGATTTCTAAGAACGTACAATTATACTGGTTTTGAGCCCTTCAACTTACAAAATCAAGCCCATGTTTCAATTTCTAAAGCTGTTTCGAAGACTTTTCACAAGGAACTACGAAATTACTCCACCTGCCGCTCAACTTAAATACAACGCTTTGTCCCAAAATGATGGTGAATTGAATGGAAAGAAAATATATGGCTTTACACATCGTGTTGCTTTGGACACAAAATCGCGTGAACTTTAATATAAACTTCCCAACAGATGTCTTGCAACAAATGTCCTACTCAGCAAGGGTGGACTTACATCATCCCCAGCCTGCTCTTTTTGCGAGGAAGCAGACGAATCTCTCAAACGTATCTTTTCAGCTTGCCACTACATGCACTGAGAGGTTTTAGGGAAAGTTATTAAATGGATGGGCCACCAAAATATCCAAATTGATTCCTTTTCTCTTAAAGATATAATGTTAGGCATAACCGATGAAGAGGATTTGTTTGTCGACCACATTTTGTTAATTGCAAAGAAACATAGATATTGGTGCAGATGTATTAATGTTAAACCATCCATTATTATATTTAAGGCTCAAGTAAAGAAATTTTATCAACTTGAAACCAGCATTTCTAAATCTAGTAATAAATGGCCAATCCATGCAAAAATGGGGCAAGTATACCCGGGCAAGTATATCGAGGCGTAAAGATCATATAAAAACTGTCCTGCACTGCGCATAGAGTGTCATACGGAAAGTACGCCACTCGGGTCCCGGATGGAGTGGCGTATGGAATCTACGAGTGGTTTAGTTCCCAGTAAAAGACTTTCCTCCATATAATAAAAGTAGTTATAAGTTATATATCATAGTTTTTAAAGTTGTAATTTAAAGAAGGGAACCAGGTAAAGGGTCTCCTGTACTTGTAATGTACGTGTGGTCTTTTCTGACGTGTATGTAAAACGATAGTGTGTATTGTAAGATGTAAGAAACTATTAATATTAAATAAAAATATTAAAATACCCAAACAAGGTTTCAAATTTTATTTTAGCTTTCCGAAGAAAAATCGGAAACGTTTTCTTCGACCGAATTTCACTTGCATGATCTGAGCGTTTGTGTTTACGTATTTATCGTAAGTAGGTTGCAAGAATTAGGAATGCCTGGAAAAAGAGTTGACATCCACAGCATGAAAACATAACTTAACCGTGGTGTAAAGCTCAAATAAAGCTGGCGTAAATTTGGAATTTATTCAGCTATACGCTGACTTTACATTTTTTAAAGCTGACCTTTATCCCAGCTTTACGCTCAAGATAAAGGTAGATAAAGAGACTTCTTTACACCAACTTTAAATCACATTTACACACGGTAGCGTAAAGGTCTTTATTTTTATTTATTAATTTATTTATTTTGCCACACAAACAAAAAATATAATTATGAAAAAAAAATAATGCAAAATCAATATACAAGATAATAATTAATATACAAGACTACAATATAATATAAGACTACAATATAATATAAGGTCGGTTTATTTACCACCTTTAACAACATTTAATTGATGTCGTAAAGTTGGATAACCGACTTTACACCAGATTTAACCACCTTTATTTTAATGTAAATCCCAATTTTCATGCTGTGATGTCAATTATGCTTTGACATGACAGCACTGAACAGGGCTAAATGTTGCTTTATTATGCGTTTTAAACACCTATTTCGATCAACACTCCCGTGGCTCGTTTCGAAACTTTTTTTATTCCGCTTATAAGCCCTCCCGGATATAAGCCGCTCCGTTTAGAAGGCCACCCAAAACCCCTTACGAAGTTGTATAAGCCCAGGGCTTATAACCGGAATTTTACGGTATGTCTTTGTGAACGATATATAGAAATTAAAGATCTTCTTATGATCTTAGATTAAATTAACAGAGCTGAGCATAACGTTCTTGCATATACAGACTGACTACAATGTTCTCTTCTGCTCTATTTTAATACCTAGGATTTTGGGTGGGCTTTCAACGTTTTCCGCCAAGATGACAGAGAACATTTCAGGTATTCCCGTCGTGGATTTCAGTGCGATGAGTCTTGAACACAATAATCCCTTGAGCAAAAATGCTGACGATGTTAAAAAACTTGCTGATCAAGTGTATCAAGCTTTTAGTACCATTGGATTTGTGTATCTCAAGAATCATGGCATTCCACAAGAAATCGTAAGTGTTATAAAATTATGATAAGATAGATAGAGCCATCTAACCGAGACAAAACAGTGGGGTGGGGGGAGGGGCAGAATGGGAGTAAAAGGAGTCTATGGGTGATGGACAGAGGGAAATTGAACAAGGGAGTACACTGTAGGTAGTCACGGTTAGAAACTGGAATTAAAAAGTATGGCTAGATCACACACCTTGCTCTCCCCACCCCTTCCCCTCACACAAAATAGTGTCAGGAAAAAAACTGATCCATATTTATCTCCACAAGATATCATGACTGCAGAAGTATAAATTTACATTGGAATGTAGAAGGGGCCATCTCTTTTGTACCAGTAACCGTCGTAACTGCCTGTCTTTTGGAATATTTTACTTTGCAGATTGATTCTACTTTTGAGACATTTGACAAGTTTTTCAACCTAAGTCTTGATGTAAAACAGAAGTACAGCAAGGAAACTGGGACTACAAAAACTGGCTGGGATGAGCTTGAAAGAGAAAGGTGTTTACATTATGCTTTGTGTGTTACTTTTCTAAAGCCTTTCACTTAAACTTCAGTCTGATTCGTTTTTATCTTTTTTAATAGTTTAAAGTATGTCAATCAGATCCAGTCTAGAAAATTTGAGAAAATCCTTAAATAAATCATGTCAATCCATTATTGTCTAGGTAAAGTTCTATTCCTGACAATTATTAAAACTATTTTCTGTCGCGATTATTGTGCAGCACTAATATACAGAGACCTGGGGATCTGAAAGAGTCATTTGATGTGTCAATACTTGATGATGATGATGATTTTGTAAGTTGAATTCTCCTACATTTGCACTTTAATCATTATAAATCAAAATTCATTTATTATCAGCGCTAGCAATTGGTACGTTGAACAGTTTTTTTTAAAAGTCTGATATACGTTCTTGAAGGATCACATCTTGCATGACTAATTGTTTTCTTGCATGATGACAAGAGAATTGAAGAGATACAGCTGGAAAATAAGTCACCCCCATTTCTTCCCATGGCTTTGAATTTAGAAATTTTTTTTATAAGCCTAGAAAGCCTTACAAACGTAGAAAGAAAGATGTAAATTAATTACAGATGGCTTTCGACACACGTCTCTGAAATGAAAGAAAAATTGCATGCCCCGAGCAGGATTCGAACCCGCGTCTCCCTGTTACTAGTCAGGCGTGATATCCACTACACCTGTGGATTGACCGCGTTCGATCCGATACACATCAATAAGATGCCACGTATCCAGCGTGGTTGACCCGATGGTGTAGTGGATATCACGCCTGACTAGTAACAGGGAGACGCGGGTTTGAATCCTTCTCGGGGCGTGCAATTTTTCTTTCATTTCAGAGACGTGTGTCGAAAGCCATCTGTAATTAATTTACATCTTTCTTTCTACGGCTTTGAATTTGCTGCTATCATTTTGCCATCAGAGAGAAGGACCCTTATTAATAAATGACAATAAGTCACTTAATTCCAGCAACGTTTTTAGACCCAATGGTCTGTGTCTCCTTCTGAGAGGTAGAGGGTGACCCCTCAAAACTAAAATAGATAGATATTTTTTGTTGTTTATCGGTACCTCCAAAAGAGGTTTTACTAGTACTGGCAAGTAGTAACGAATTTACTAATATCCAAATCAATGACTTGAACATACGCTTTTTTATAATAGGAATGGCCTAATGCAGAAGTACCAAACTTCCAGGACACAGTGAAGACTGTTTTTAAGTACATAACAGACCTTGGTTCAAGGATGCTCTCTGTCATGGCTATTAGTCTTAACATGGTTTGTCCAAACTTAAATTACTTTTAATAATAGCTCTGGTGTTAAAATAGAAATAGTCAAATTAAGCTGCAAGTAACAAGTCGTCATTAATTAATCCCAGACTCGTTCCCAGTCGCTCCCAAGGCGGTTTTGACCAGAACGCATTGCATCAAGGGAAGGCCGGACGAAAATCGGGGAGCTTTTCTTCGCCCTTCCCAGCCTGCCGCGCAACCCTCGTCTCATTCCGCCCCAGTCTTTTATCGCCTTTAGGAACAAATAAATAGGGACTGGGAACGCGTCTGAGTTAATCCACAAGCCTCGGCATTAATTAGAACAGTTTCAAACGAGTGACGTACAACTAAATAAATTTGTAACAACTACAATCAATATACACAACGCAACAATCCAATGGGAATTGATGGTAGATACACGTAAAACAACCAAGTCACGATTGGTTTCGGTCTTGCATCTGATTGGTGGAGCAGGTGGCACAAGTTTTCTTAGCCAATCACAAAGTATGGTGAAGCCATCAAAGCTTTACATGATTACTTCTGACACTCAAATAAATGCCCCTCTAATGAACAAATGTTCATTGAAGAGCGGGTTTTTGAATCTACGACTTTTAAACATATTACATATTCCTTTCCAGTCTATCACCCTGTTCTAGAGAACTACCCCACCCTACCCCCTCGCCCTTCGTTTGAACTCAAAAACAGAGCATCTGAGGGTATGCCACTGCTAATTCCAAGACTGAAGCTGCCAGACTTTGTAAACGGTCATTTGGCTCTCGCAAGTTCGAATTCAGAACTCTAGCATAGTTCCCATTCTTTATTGTTCGTGTTGTGCAGTCTTGCTGGTTGGAACAAAAATAGTTAGCCTTAAGCTAGCCACGCACTAGGAGACTAGTCGCAGGGAATAGTCGCAGGGACTTATCCCTTAGTGACGATTTTGTGGGACTATTGGTCCCTGCGACTAGTCCCAGAAATCAAGCCAGCTTAATTCGTGGGACTAGCCGCAGGGACCAAAAATGTAGTCCCTGGGACTAGAAGTTCGATGCAAAATACAAGTACAAATTAGGGGATTGGTCCCGGAAGCAAGTCCCTGAAACTAGTCCCCTAGTGTGTGCCGACCTTTAGAGCAGCATGCAGGACACTGAATGTATTCTCTTTGTTGAAATTTGCTTACGTTTGCATGTGGTTTGCTGCTGCATTATTGTAGTAATTATAAGAACAGCGATTGTTTCCTGAACATGCATTTATGTAAAGCTGCATAAAACAAAAGTAGCATGTCTTGCAAGTCCATTTTCTTAAACAGGAGCCTGACACATTTGAATATGCCTTTGAAAAGAGCGGTTCATCAGTGGGCGGTGCTTCTTTACGATATAATTACTACCCAATGATACCAGACATCAGCAAAGTCAAGCCAGGACAGATCCGCTGTGGGGAACATACAGATTATGCTGGAATTACGCTGCTGATTCAAGATGATGTTGGTGGACTCGAGGTTAGGAGGAGAAGAGCATCTCTTTTTACTGATCGATATATACTTTGGTGGTGGCCTCAAATCTAGTGTTTTCCGGGGGTTTTTTTTTTAATTTACTTTTTTGGCCCAATTTTAAAAAAAAAAAAACCCCCGCCCCCCCGTTCATTCAGGATCATGATTTGTCGTGGTAGTGCTTGGTACAGGCAAGGCATATCTCAAGGGAGGGCGCTTATTCGGGACAGGGCGCGTATTTATTTTTTTGAGAAACAACCAAATGTTCAAAACAAAACTTCAATAAGTATTTAAATAACCAAAAATAACAGAAACTGTAACAGTAACAAATTATTGAAATTACAGTTACTTTTAAAAGAATTGTTCATTTTAGCAGTAAATATATACCGTACATGTTCGGTACGGTAAATGTTCATGAGTACATCTATTCGACGTCGATGACTTCAGTAGGGGCAGTTATCCACAATAGGGGCGCTTATTAGAATAGGGGCGCTTATTGACAAAAGCACATTCGAAAGGGGCGCTTATCGGAAGGAGGGCGCTTAATTGAATCATTACGGTATTAGTTTAACCCATCCAGGGGTATGAATTATGGGTACTGGTTAATCAGTGATTGACATTCCAACAAGGGATGGTAGCAATATTCCCTCTTAGCCACTTTATGCTGCCGAGACATAGATACATACTTTATTGGCTCGTCCCAACGGGGCTTTTCAGAGCCGGACTTACATGAAAAAATCTACCTATTGTAAGTTGTAATAATAAAGATGGTAAATTTTAAGCTCGGTGATAAATAATGAAAATATATTTTTCAACAATGACACGAGCATGGGACAAAGAAAAATTCTGAGTCCCCGACGGGAATCGAACCCATGGCCTCCCAGATACCGGTTGGGCGCTCTAACCAACTGAGCTACGAGAGACTCGTTGTGAGCTGGGCCATTTACTAGGTTGATATGTGACACGCGTCCTGCGTACTGCTAGGATCAGCAATGTCGAAATCATCAAGTGTGTTGTAATAATAAAGATGGTAAATTTTAAGCTCGGTGATAAATAATAAAAATGACAGCTCACAACGAGTCTCTCGTAGCTCAGTTGGTTAGAGCGCCCAACCGGTATCTGGGAGGCCATGGGTTCGATTCCCGTCGGGGACTCAGAATTTTTCTTTGTCCCATACTCGTGTCATTGTTGAAAAATTTATTTTCACTATTGTAAGTTGTTTATTAAATCGTTATGTTAGTTAGTTGAACACGTGTTCCCACTGTAACTTGGTACTTTACGCATTTCCACCGAGAGCTATTCATCTCTACTCTAACCTGCGCTGCACGGCAAAAATCATATCAAAATTAATACTCTTCGCACATTTTTTATCTGTTTCAGGTAGCTAACGTAAATGGTCAATTTGTACCTGCCACGCCCATGAAAGGTACAGTACTGGTGAATATCGCTGACTTCATGCAGAGATGGACGGCGGACAGGTTTAAGTCTACGGTATGTTGGAAATAAAACATAAATTATAAATACTTCAGAACGTTTATCTATTGGAGAGCTCAGCAGCAGTGGACGTTTTGAAAAAATAAATAAATAAAAAAAGAAGACAAAACGAGATCTTTGCTCTTACCGCTTTACAAAGGGACCGTGGCATAACAGTACTTTTATTTATGTTTGCTGTATATTATTGCGCGGGCTTTCAAATGGCATCCTAAATCCAAACCAAAATTAACACATAACAATCACAAGGCAGGCGAAGGCCTGGGTAAAAGCACTTTTAAAGTGTTGGTAATGGTTTGAGTTTGTAGGTACGAGTATGAGTACCACTTTTCGAATTTCAATCTAGTTACACTCCCAAAGCCCTCACTCCTCCCTGATGCTGTCCAGTTGAAAAGGAGAGAGTCAGTACGAGATTATTGAGAAATGTGATAATCGAAAGCATAAGCACTAGGTACTCGTACTCAATCTCCTACTCGTACCCTGATCTTAATACCGAGCATCTAATGTTAGAATCAGGTAGTGAAGACATTGGTTCTCTACTTCTCTATTTCATGGAATAGGGACGGGCATAGTTAGCCCTTTCGCAATTCGCCACAGGAGAGCAAATATGTGGTTATGACGTCACTGTTTGGTTCAAATCTGGTCTTGCAAAGATCTACTCAAACCGAAACAACCCCCCCCCCCCCCATACATAATATGGTGCACCACCGCTTGAAGTTTTGCAAATGTTTTTCTAAAATAATTTCATGGTCTCTAATAATTAATTTTGTTATGAACCTACTCGCTGCGAGCTGTAAAATAAGGCATAGTTTAGGGGTATACCTAATATATATCAAGATTTCCACTTTTTTGAACTTTTTTGTTCTTACTTTTTAAACCATTATTTGTCAAATCAGTCACTTTTTCTGTAATTTTTGATGCAATTTTTGGAATACACAGCTCAAAAGCGTTCAAATGGTATGTTATACATGGGCATCCTCAGTAATTTAGTGCTGAAAGGGTTAGAAGACATACCCACTGGCAGTATTCTTGGTTTTCATGTTACGTCATAAAATTCTGAAATCAAAATTCACTACGCCTGCTAAATTTTCGTTCTCATTAGACGTAAGATAAACAAAAAATATATCTTTTTGCAAATTTCCAGATCGATAGTGTCATTCGTGTTTTAAACAGAGCATTTTGAATATTTGAGTTCTCCGTCGTATATGACATCAAGCTGAGTGCCGTGACAAAGCTGTTTTGTTTGAAATAGGCCTTTCCTTTCCATTTTCAGCAGATTGAACATTTCAGATATAGTAAGTGGTGTTTATGTGAAACTGTACTAGCTCATGAGCCAAAGATTGCCGCTGTTGTAAACAGAATTGAGTTCCAGATGATTTCTCTGACATCACGGTGGCCATATTTGTGTCCCTCGGAAGGACACAGTTATGGCATCTCCATACTAAGCTTTATACATTTGCGTGGAAAGGTTCGGTAAATAACTCGCGAACGGTACACCGCACAGACCTGAAACTTGGAGAAATTGTTTATCTATTTATCGTCTATAATATTTGAAATTCATAGCTTCTGTAGTTGAATTGTTTCGAATTTATTTTTTGATTGCGTGACAGTGAAAACCAGCAATTAACGTTCTTTCCTCAGGTTCACCGTGTGCTGATACCGGAAGCTGAAATCAAACGCCGCGTTCCTCGCCGCTCTTTGGTGTTATTTTATGCCCCGGATGACGACACGATGGTCACGTGTTTGGATGGCTCTAACAAGTATCCACCAATCAGAGCAAGGGATTGGATATATCAACAACTGCATTCCACTTACAAGTTTTGAAAAAAACGTGTCAAGAAGACTGCCTGGTCCGTGGGATCTGAGTGCAACGTGATAATACGCTAACTCGTAATCATGGGCTTCTTATGATGTAGCCAGGTTTTCTGTTTGAGTATTAGGATTTCTCGAGATTTTGCACACACAACATGCTAAATTAGTAGTACGTGTTTTATGATATTGGACACAAGTAACCGCAAAGGCTAAAGAGCTTGGCGGCATTTAACGCACGTCTAGATCTTGTGCACCTTTAACGCACGTCTTGTGTACGCACGTGCTTTTGTAATTATTTAGTCCGTTTATCGAAAAAGTCAATTTTGTACATAAACTTTTTGCCAGTATTTGTAGTATTAACGATAATTTTTATTCTGATTTGCACTAAAAGAAGATATCCCATTGGATAAAATCTTTCGTAAAAAAAACAGACTTCTGTGTAGGGAAACTAAATTAATGACATTTGGTCAAACGTTTAAGAATAAAACAAATTACGAATGCACAACGTTTCGACACCGTCATGGCATCATTGTCAAGTGAGGAATAAAAAGTAGAAAAGTTCAATATACTCTGGTTGAGTGTCAAATAGTTTCGTTCAAAAGTGTTCAAAATTAATAGCTGAATGACAAAGGTGATGGTTCAAACGAATACTTTTTCACGGATCGGGATAGAGTCCGATTGTGTATCGAGTTTCGGTTTTTGCGTGCGGATGAAACACATTTCATAAATGAGACAGTCCAACTTTCCCTGACACTTTCTCAGGATTGAGAAGTGCTTATCAAGTTAAGGTCGGCGATCTCGACTTGGTGTTCATCTTGCAGCTGTTTACCAAAAGCGGAATATTTATGTTCGGCGATGCGTTGCTGGAGCCCGGGGGGGCACTCAAAAAAGTTTATACGGGGAGGCTCCGCCCCGAGGTCCAACCCCTTACCCTTTCATATACCAAATTATGACAGAAAAAAGGCACCCCTTTCGTATACCTTTTATAGAAAAAAGGTACCCCTTTCATATACCTACATGACATAAAATATACTTAAACAGAACGTTTTTTATGTAACGCTAAATAAATTAAGACGATACAGCCATCATTGCGTCTGTTCGGAATATTTAATCTAAAGGCCTTTTTAAATATCTTAATGACAGAATTTCTTACCCTTTCATATACCTAAACTTGTGAAATCCCTACCCTCTTATATACCTGAAGCCTGAAAAAGGTACCCCTTTCGGGCGGAGCCTCCTCGTATAGGCCATTATAGGGAGTACCCCCCCCCCCCGGGTGCTGGAGGTGGCTGGTCGTGTAGCCGATGTACTGTGCACGGGTATCACACAGATGACATTGATATTTGTTGACAACGCACTGTCGATTGACCAATGCTGGCTTTTCTTCACGTACCTTGAGTTTGTCACCAATTTTTGCTCTCTTGTAAACGGGTTGTACTTTTACGTTGAGGTTTTTCAGTTGTCTTCTAACGGCATCCGCAGACTTCTGATCCTTGAACGGCAGTACAACACGGGCAGTTTTGTTCCCTGGCGTTGAAGTTGTGGCTGAGATCGGTTCATGTGATTTCACTGAATCGACAGAGGTGGCGATGGTAGAGTCGATTAACCTCTCCTTTTCAAACAGATCCCAAGATGAAGAGAGACGAAGAGCATGGTATTCAGGAGCGATCTCTTATACCTTTGGTCCACGTGGCTCTGAAAGTGAAGAAGCAGACACGTGTTTGTTGGTTTCCTATAAACCATTGTTGTTAGGCGGGATCCAGATTTGCAAATTTTCATTCCGAGAAACGGCAATTTGTTATCATTCGCTAGTTCCATGGTAAAGCTTTACGCCGGGTGGTTGTTATTTAACGTATGACTTGACAGGCACTTGGCGTACGTGGCGGCTGGAATGTCGCTGAGCATTGCTAGGGTATCATCCATGTGTTACGTTACTGCTGCGTTACTCGCGTTATGATTACATCATCTGATCTCGAGTTCCCGGATGAACTCTTGCTCGCGTAATTCCTTGAGAATAAAATAGTCAACATGGCCGCCGGCGTGTCCTCATTCATTCATCGATAGAACCGAGCATAACACATGAACCGTTGGTAAAACTTTGGCAATTTGTTTTCATTTTCCAATTTTTCTTATACAGCGCAGAGGAACGTATTAGCCATCAAGGGTCCTAGTGATGAGCCCATTCCCACACCGTCTATCTGCTCATAATTCGTAATTTGGTTCGAAATTTGAAGAGAAACAGGCTCGTGATTTGTGATTATCTGACCCCCTCCCGGCCCCCCTCTCCCCATTCAGGACCCTTTTCCCAGAGTTCCCAGAAGCTAAGACCACTTTCGCCAACTCCGTCGCGCAACCTTGTCAGGTCTTGTCATGATACAAAATGTATGTCAAAAATGGAACGATCATGTCGAATATAGCAACGTTGCCAATGTTGAGACCATTGATGTATAGCTAAGGCAAAAAACTGGGAAAATTGGTTTTGGGTCACTGGCACTGGGAATCACAAACAAATAAACAATAGTCTTTAGAACTGGAGCCATCTGGGGTTGGGATTTGAAAAATCGGAAAAACAATGGAATGGGAAATGGAATTTGGGCAAAATTTCGACTTGGAAATGAGATTTTATACGTATACCCCCATTCAGAAATGGTATGTTGACAATGCGCTTCCTTCCACCCTTACATGATTTGCATAGGGACGAGGTTGCTCGGGGTGCCATAGGGATCTGGGGACGAGAACGTCGAACGTAAACACTTTCTAAAGAACATTATAAGAATGGGCCGATACAGGTTTTTCAAAACGATACGATATCGATACGATATTTGCCTTTTTTTTCGATATCTATACTATGACGTCACTTCCATACTGACGTCATTGGTATGTCACGTGATTTGTTTGACCATACAAAGGACAGTCCTGGCATTATAAATATTTGCCAGGAATGTTGATTTTTGGTCTTTTTGTTTCACTGTGGAGTGTGGACTATATCAAGTCAAGGACTCAAGGTCACTCAAGGCAATAGAAAAATCCAAATATTGACAAGAAAATCAATATTTGTTTGCGCAAAAGTGCATTTTTTAACCTCAGGTGCTGACCAGAAGACCGCAGGCTCAGATCACGTGTGCAGTATCGAAAACGTATCGAAAGTGCGATATTTTCCGAAAGTATCGATACTTTTCAAAATTGTCAAAATATCGATGTATCGAATATTTGGTATCGAGTATCGGCCCATCCTTAAAGAACAACACGTACAAGGTCGAGAGGAACAGGCAGTACGTGACCATAACTGAACGTTGAAAAACGAAGACCAAACGCCAACAAGACACAACAAAAGAACACCAGGTAAGGGGCAGGCTTCCAATTTTATTGTAGCTTTCCGAAGAAAATGGGATACGTTTTCTTCGACGAAATTTCACTTGCGTGATCTGAGCGTTTGTGTTTTGTATCTATCCCATCTATCATATAAAGAACAAGAGTTGACATGACAATTATGCTTTGAAAGAGGAACGTGAGAGTGTATGGTTTTTTTGGATCGGCATATGTCTTTGTGAACGATCACTTGACGAAACGAAACTACATTCTATTTGAGCTCACCTCAGTTAAGGATATAGAAATTGAAGATCTCATTTTAAGCTTATACTGAGCAGGCATCAGTAACGTTCTTGCACATACAGCCTGACTACAATGTTCTCTTCTGCCCTATTTTAATACCTAGGATTTGAGTGGGCTTTCAACGTTTGCCGCCAAGATGACAGAGAACATTTCAGGTATTCCCGTCGTGGATTTCAGTGCGATGAGTCTTGAACACAATGATCCCTTGGGCGAAAATGCTGATGACGTTAAAAAACTTGCTGATCAAGTGTATCAAGCTTTTAGTACCATTGGATTTGTGTATCTCAAGAATCATGGCATTCCACAAGAAATAGTAAGTGTCATATAGTAAGCCTGAAACTCTTAAATGAGCTTACAGCTTCAAATAAGCGTCCCCTTGTAATAAGCGCTCGTAACAAGACTAAATATATTGAATATATATAAGTGCCCCCCTACAACTTAGCACCCCCAACCCTCCCCCCCCCTGTACTTTCACGGAATATTACATATATAACAGTACAGATGTTACTTCTCGTTTTCTCAAGGGAAATATCCATGTGCAGCAATTAATTTATATAGGCACTACACGTTAGTAAGTTCCTCATAAAAGTTTGTGCCGACTTGACACCTTATTGTTATTGCCTTGAAATAAAAGTTCCTGAAATTACAAGACCATTTTACGTTTCCTGCTTCCAGTGCTTTAACTACCACTGAATTAATAATTAAGAACATCCCAGGCTTGAGTTTAACCAAAAAAAAAATACTTTAGTTATTACAGTTTTTTTGTGTTACAGTGTGGCCCAGGGGGGGTACCTGGGATCCAAGTGACGGGGATGTGCGAATGATTTTTTTGGGGTCGAAATTTTCGATTCCGGGATTTTTATGGGTAGGAGAATTTGGCAAGTAATTTTTTGGGTGACTTGATTTAAATAGGGGATTTTTTTGGGTATTAAAATCAAACTAAAGTGCCTTGGCGCGGCCTTGGCAATTTAGGGGGCCACTGGTTTGTCAGTTTTTTACTGTTATGTGTTAACCCTCTATAAATAAAGTTGATTATTATTATTATTATTATTTGACTAGGGATTTTTTTGGGGGGGCGTTTTTTTTTTGGTCCAGGGATTTTTTTGGGTCCTGAGTTTTGCCTCCGTTCGATCTTCCCCGTCACTTTGATTCCAGAGTACCCCCCCTGGGCAGTGTGGGTTCACTGAAAACAAAGACAATGATCATTTTGGGGCTGAAAATTGATAAACGTAATAAGCGCCTCCTTTCGAATTAGCCCACCCCTCACGTTAGAACATTAAATAAGCACCCTGAGTGCTAGTTTGAGCATTTACAGTCGCTGAGACAAAATGTGGGCTGGGTGTGTGTGTGTGTGTGCATGTGTATGTGTGTAAAGGGGGGTGGGAGGTAGGGGAAGAATTTAGAATGGGCATAAAAAGAAACAAGGAATAAAAGACTGAAGTCTATGGGTAGTGGGCAGAGGGATCATCAAGGTGGCTAGTCCCAGGTGGTGGAAAAGAAAATACAGGCTTAAACATTTTGCAACATTACACAAGGGATGACACTGCAGCTAGTCAGCTGCTGCTAAGGGAGATTGAGAGTGAAAAGGACAGCTAGATCACACACACCTTGCCCTCCCTTCCTACAAAATTGTGTAATGAAAAACCTGAATTTTAATTTTCCACAACATGCTTAAGTACAAAAGTACAAATCTGCATTTCGTACCCCGGGAGGGGTGAATGTAGGGGATGCCACCTTTTTTGTAGCAGTCATTAATTATTGTTATTCATAGTTTTCATGTGATGTCATAAAAAGTCTAAAATCTAGAATGACAAGACCCCTGAATTTTTATCCTTCACTGGCTGTAGATGTCCTTTATGAATATATCGTTAAAGGTTTTTAGGTTGATAGCATCTGCCGTCTTTCGGATAGAGCATTTGAATTTTAGAGTTAAAAGCCACACAACATCAAGATGGCCTCCAGAAGGCTGTCACGTATGCTTAAAAAATATCCTCAGACAAAATCACCTTCACTGTCTTACATTTTGGAATATTTTACCCTGCAGATTGATGCTGCTTTTGAGACATATGACAAGTTTTTTAACTTAAGTGTTGATGTAAAACAGAAGTACACCAAGAAAACTGGGACTACAAAAAATGGCTGGGATGAGCTTGAAAGAGAAAGGTGTTTACATTATGCTTTTTGTGTTACATTTTTAACTAAAAATCAATACTTTTTTCATTAAATAGTGTCACCTTGACACTATAAAATCAGTCTTATTTGAAATTTTAATTTTCCTTTTATTTTAGATTAAAAATTATTTCAAAAACTCATTAATAATTCATAAGCCCATCAACCTATCAACTGGTCGATAATACGTCACGTGGATCGACTTTATATTGATAAAACCTCTTCCTTATTAGTATGCGGTGTTTTATCAGATATAAAGTCACTGCACGTGATTTATGAATATTAATTACAATACATCAACTAGAACAACAAATGGTGGTGAATATTTAATGTTCTTTACACACGCAGTACATTTACTTTTGTACAAAATTAATAGTACAGTTGTTAAATACAGATCCAGAAAAATTCTGAACCTTTCACCATTCTCTTTGCACACTTCTTCGACAAATTTAATCAGCCAAAAGTTCAATGACTCAGCGCGCCGTCATACTGGTTATGTCAGTGCCCAAGCGTTGCACTTTAATGAGTTGTCAGTTCTGAAGGCGCAAGGCTCGATTGCTGGACTTCTGTTTTTCCTACCATTCTGCCATTCTCGAAAAATTTTCAAGGACCACTTTGTCGCTGCCTGTGTTGACTTTGGGGTAGCACTTTCTAATAATTTCCTCTCTTCCTCGGCATTTTTAGGTTTCCGAAAAGCCCTGGAAGTGGACGCCATGTCCTCTTCGTTCAGTTCAAAACACGTGTGAGATTTGATTTTCTTGCATACTTATTTTCTACGTAATATTTTTTTCGTATGCTAATTTCCAACGCCACAGAGGCATCGATGATATGAACTCTATTGGGACACGCTTATTTAGGAATGTCTTTGAAGCCGTTCAATAAACTCGCAGATCGTGCTTCATCAAGTCTAAAACACTCGGCTGCGCCTCGTGTTTTAAACTTGATAAAGCACTCCTGCTTGTTTATTAAACATTACATAAATGATGAAGTAAAACTATGACTATTGTGCAGTTCCAGAAAAATTATATCCAGACTTACCCCTTGGAAGCAAGGTCATTAGAAATTGCGAGCGTGTGGGAGGTCTCAAAAGCCAAAAATTTTTAAGGAAAGTATGGCTTAACTGAAATTTCTTGATGGGACTGGAAAATTCAAAACAATAAAACTTTCCATGGGGGTATGGATTCATATGTTTTCTAGAACAAAACATCAAGAAATTCTATCTCTGATTAGTGCAGTAGTCTAGAGATCCCTAAATAAATAATAATGGAAATCTATCCCGGGGGGGGGGGGGGGTACCCAAAAAAGTTTTGTATGGGGAGGCCCCGCCCCGAGCTCTTACCCCTTACCCTTTTATATACCATTTTGCCAGAAATTGTACACCTTTCGTATACCTTTTAATGAAAAAAGGTAACCCTTTCATATACCTGAAAGTCATGATATGGACTTAAAACATGATGTTTTCTTGTCATTTTCAAGTAGCGCTTAATAAATTGAAATAATACAGCCATAAATTGCATCTGTTCGAAATATTTGAATTAAAGGCCCTTTCAAAAACCTAATTAAATGACAGATTTCCATGCCCTTTCATATACCTAAACTTGTGAAATCCCTACCCTTTTATACCTGAAGCCTGAAAAAGGTACCCCTTTCGGGCGGAGCCTCCCCGTATAGGCCATTATAGGGAGTACCCCCTCCCCTGAGCAATCCATGCAGGGTACATGCTAAGTTTTGCAGACAATTACTGATTTTTTTTCCTATTATACATTGTGCAGCACTAATATACAGCGACCTGGAGATCTAAAGGAGTCATTCGATGTGTCTGTACTTGATGATGAAGATTTTGTAAGTTTATCCTAAATAATGTTTTGGTAGTATGCTCTGATAATTAAAATTTTGATTTATGTTGTAGAGAGAGGAAACCTGAGATATAGGCTGGGCATTTTGCCTTCAAAAGATATTAGTAGCCACTGCACTACATTATTGGATAAGAATCCGACAGTTGAGATACCATATATTATTTTTTGATTCTGCAAACACTAAGAATCCATGCATGTTTTACACAGCCATGGTATTAAAAACCTTAAAAAAACTGTGAAAAACAACCAGATTTTTTCACAGATAATTTTTTACAGGATCTGAATTTTGTAATTTTTTAAACAAATTTAGGCCATGGCAAAACTCACAGGTTTTTTCACACTGAGGTTCTCTTCCAATAGTGCTAGTCTTGTCTGCAGACAACTCTAGATCTGTTGCCGAGGGAAAGAAAAGGAATGAAGGGATGGGAGGTGAACGAGAAAGACTGGGAACGAAAGTGAGTCCTTCATTCCTAGCCTTACTCAGTGACAATCTTTTGTTCCTAGTCTTTTCATTCCTAGCTAGTCTTTTCTGAGTAACATTATTTAATATCCAAAGCAATTAGTGAATTATCGTATTTATTCGATTAAGCGCCCAACCTCGTATAAGCGCCCACCATGAAGGTAAGAAAAGTTAATAAGCGCCCAGCCTCGAATAAGCGCCCACCCCTCCTCCAAGAAAAAACTGAAGTGTGCAAGAGGGGTATTGATTGACTAAGTACTACTAAGAGACTTCCCTGAAGACCGGAAACTTTCAACGAAAAGCTAAAGTTCTGCTTTGATGTATCTTCTCATGTTGTTATATTATTTAATATTTTGCTGCAAAATAAGCTTACTGCTTGTTGAAAATGGTGAAAATTTAATAAGCGCCCAGCCTCGAATAAGCGCCCACTCTCAAGGTCCAAAAATTTAATAAGCGCCCAGGGCGCTTAAACGAATAAATACGGTTACCGTAATACAATTTCATTATAGGAATGGCCTAATGCAGAAGTACCAAACTTTCAGGACACAGTGAAGACTGTTTTTAAATACATAACAGACCTTGGTTCAAGGATGCTCTCTGTCATGGCAATTGGTCTTAACATGGTTTGTCCAAACTAAATACCTGAGTACTATAAATTTATGTATTCATAGTTAATGTGATTACAATATATAAGGAATAGGAATTAAGCTGCCGGTAACTTGTTAAAAACTAATCAACATACTTCACACAAAAATCAAATGAGAATTTAAACTAGCGGTAGACATACAAATAAAATAACCTGGTGGACAGGTGGTGTAAGTTTTCTTCACCAAATACAAAATGAAGTGAAGCAAAACCAGATCATTACAGAATTAAATCGTCGCACTCAGACAAATTAATTCCACTCAAGATTACTAATGAACGCCATTCATTTGAGTTGTTTTTTTTCTTATCTACAATTTGTACAACCTAAAAAGGCACTCTTTTTAACTCAAAAACTGAGCAGCCGAGGGTCTGCCAGCTGTTTGAAGGCTTATAGCTAGCTGCCAGGCTCTGTAAACGATAGGTCATAATTTATCAGCTGACTCACTCAAGTAGAACCCTAGAACATCATGGATTTGTGATTTTATTGTTGTATCTTGCTCGTACATGTTGTACAGTGTTGCTGTAAGAATAAAAATAGTTGACCTTTAGATCCCCCACATGGCCGTACCTAGGATTTTTTTTTTTTGCAAGGGGAAAGATTTCTGGGAAGGGCGCTGACTGTTTTTTTTTTAGGTTTTCTTTTTTTCTTTGTTTTTTTTTCTTTAGTTCCCCCTCCCCCGCTAGGTACGGCCTTGCCCAAGCTGAATTGCTTTCGTTTACATGTAGTGCACTGCTGCGTTGTAGTTTAATAGAACAGTGATTTTTGGCTGAAGGTAAATCTATCGATATAGAAATGCATTCAACACTAGCAGCATGTCTTGACGTGTCCTTTTTACAAACAGGAACCTGACACATTTGAGTATGCCTTTGAAAAGAGGGGTACATCTGTGGGCGGGGCTCAGTTACGATATAACTACTACCCAATGATACCAGACATCAGCAAAGTCAAGCCAGGACAGATCCGCTGTGGGGAACATACAGATTATGGTGGAATTACGCTGCTGATTCAAGATGATGTTGGTGGACTTGAGGTTAGGAGGAGAAGAGCATCGCTATTTACTGATCAATATATAAACTTTTAGGTGACCTAATTGTAACATTTAGTGATTATCCACTCAGGATCAAGTTTTGTCGTGGTAGTGGTTGGCAAGGGCAAGGTATATTAATCTCACTTGTAACCATAAAATGCTGGGGTGTTACCTGCACTTGATATTCCAACAAGGAATAGTAGCAATTTTCTCCCAACCACTTTGTTCTACAGAAACTGGATTTACATTCAAAAATCTGCCTTTGTTGATAAATAAATTAGAGTTCGTTGTGTGGCATTGTGTGTTAAGATTGAAAAGTAAATATATCACCATAACTTGGTAATTACACATTTCCACTGAGACCTATTCGATTTCACCAGCTCCGGCTACTCCAACCTACGCTCTGTTACAGAAATCACTTTAAAATCAATAAACACATTGAGTACAACATTATTGATCTGTTTCAGGTAACTAACGTAAATGGTCAATTTGTACCTGCCACGCCCATGAAAGGTACAGTACTGGTGAATATTGATGACTTAGTGCAGAGATGGACGAGTGACAAACTGAAGTCTGTGGTATGTTCAGTTGTAAATAATACCTAAATTAGATAAATTAGATACTTCAGAACGTTCGCGAATGCATGCTTCTATTGGAGAGCTAAAGAGCTGTAAATGTTTTGGAAAACTAAAGTAAACAGCAAAACAAGAAAAACGTTGTGAAACTCGGGGGAACTGAAACAAAAAAAAATGGAAAACGAGATCTTTGTACTTTCTGCTTTACAAAGAATCTGTGGCATTACCGTTCTTTCAATTATATTAACTGAACATTATTGCGCCGGATTTCTAACGTAATCCAAAATCCAAACCAAAGTTAACACAACAATCACAAGGCAGGCGAAGGCCTGGGTAAAAGTATTTTTAAGGTGTTGGTCAGTTTAAATCTGTACAATGTAAGCTACAGTACCTCAGTCTAGATAGCAGTACAAGCGCGATATCGAGTTCGGGAACGAATTTCGAATTTTAATCTTGTTTCGTTCCCAGAACCCACATACCTTCCTGTTGCTGAGCAGACAGTCGGTACGAGATTGGTACAAAACGATATAAACAAGAGCAAAAGCACTAGTTACATGTTCTCGATATCGTACTTATACCCCAATACAATACAATACAATCTTTATTAACGTGGTCAGCACGCCTAGCTAAAAAGCTAGTTCACGAAATGAAAATACAAAATAGACCCCGATCTAAAGATTGCTAAATAGAGTATCTAATGCTAGAATTGTAAGTACGCCAGTCACTGAATTTATCTTCTCCTGAAATAGACGCGGGTATAGCTGGAAGGCATAGCTACCGGCAGTATTAACGTTCTTTGTCCTTCAGGTTCACCGAGTGCTGATACCGGAAGTTGAAATCAAACGCCGCGTTCCTCGCCGCTCATTGGTGTTATTTTATGACCCAGATGACGACACGATGATCACGTGTTTGGATGGCTCCAACAAATATCCACCAATCAGAGCAAGGGATTGGATATATCACCAACTGCATTCCACTTACAAGTTTTGAACCAAACGTGTCAAGAAGGCTGCCTGGGCCGTGGGATCTCAGTGCAGCGATAATACGCTAACTCGTAATTATGGGCTTCTTATGTTGTAGCTAGGTTTTCTGTTTAAGGATTTGTCGTAATTTTAGAACTTGTATACAAAAACAGCTTACTAAATTACGTGTTTTATATCGGACACGAGTAACCGCAAATGCTAAAAAGCTTGGCGTCATTTTTAAAAAGCATGTTTGGTGTAGAGACGTGCTTTTTTAATTAGTTACTAGTCAGTTTATCGAAAAACTCGATTCAATTTTTTCAGTTTAACTATTTGCCAGTATGTGTAGTGCTAAAAATATTGTTATTTTGATTTGAACTAAAAGAAGATATCCAATGCGGGGTATGATATGTCGTAAAAAAGACTTCGATTCTGTGTAGAGAAAGCTAAATTGAAAGAGAAACTTTATATGTGGACATTATTACACAAGAAGACAAGATAGAGGGTCTCAATGGGGTGGTGGTTTTTACGGTTAGCGGTTAAAATTTGGCTTTTTTACGGTTAACGGTTAATTTATTTCCATTACGGTTAACAGAAGTTAAAAATTAATTTCCATTACTGAAAAACATATTTTAGGTCTCAGGACCTCTGGGACGTGGTGACCTAATCTGTTTAATTTAAAATTACTGACCGATTTTTTCCGGTTAACATATTTTACGTCTAACGGTTAAACTTTTCCAATTTTACGCCTAACGGCTAAATTTTTGGCCGTTTTACGGCTAACGGTTAACCCCATTGAGACCCTCTAGATAATTATATGAAACGTTAGCGTATTTTAACTTTCTTTTTAACTCTCGTAAGAAAAAAACGACAAAATGCCAACAGGGTAATTAAAGCGGGCTCTTTAACGAAATGGATAAAAAATACATGCCCAAGATTGAGATGAACACACTTGCTGTTTTTATAGTGTTTTATTTAGATCATAAACTATTATTATATTATTATAAAAATGGCTAAGGACCACGATCATGCCTGGTTTGTTAGCGTATTGCTTGATAGTACCATATGTAAGTAATGTAGGCACGTCAAACGTGCAGAGAGCTTAAAAAGCTACAATTTTAGTCATCGAATATAATTTGATATGCCATAAATAAAGATAACTGTTTTGTTTTTTCAATTCGTTGTTTAATGCATGCTCTGTTTATTCGAAGAAAGAGCCGTTTACGTTTTATCCTTCAAACTCAGTCAAGAGTTAAGACTTGTGTAAATTTCGCTGGCGTCACCAAAATATTCCATTGTCGCATGGTCAAGTCAACCAAACGATTTCTTAGCGTTGCCCATGGCCAGTTCTGAGATCAGGCCAGTTTCATGGCAAGCTTAACTGCTTCAGGAGCCAATGAACTCGGAAAATGAATTATTGTACGAGAACACAAACCCGTTCACTTTAACAAATAAAGTTCAAAATTGAACTGTGTTCTGATGAGTTCTATCCCCTGTCCGTTAAATTATTTGCAGTTGAACAATCACCATCTTCCAGCTAAACTTTCCATCTTTCTCATTCATTTTTTTTTTTCATTCTCGTCCAAGAGCCGCTTGTCTCTCTTAGCCGGCAGAGCCTGGGCCACGAGGAACAAGTGGTTCTGGAGATACATGACTTGATTGGCTAGATTTTTATCAAAGAGAATTTCAATCTAACCAATCAAATCAACCGAAGTACTGATCCCTTGCAGCAAAGGGATTTTGAAACAGTTGATTTTTTGAGACCACTGATGTCTGCGTAAGGCAATAAATTGGTGATAAACGTTGGTCATTTCGTTGGTCGTTTTTTTGGCAGAACGCAAAATGATGGTAAGCGGTTTACTTGCGGTAAGCTTTCATTCTGGTTTCTGAGGGTCTCAACTGGGTGGTGGTTTTTACGGTTAACGGTTAAAAATTTGGCTTCTATACGGCTAACGGTTAGTATATATCCATTACGGTTAACAGAAGTTAAAAATTAGTTCCCATTATTTTTAAAAGTTAAAAATTAATTCCCATTTATGAAAAACATATTTTAGATCTTAGGACCATTCTGACCAATTTTTTTAGGGCTAACATATTGCGGCTAACTGTTAAAATTTTCTAATTTTTACGCCTAACGGCTAAATTTTTGGCTGTTTTAAGGTGGATTTCCACTGAAGCGTGATTTTTTTTACGTGCGTTTACGTGCGTGAAAATTTTTAGAGACGATGTATTAAAGACTTGCGTAAACGCGTACGCAACTCGTTCATACATTGTCTCTAATTTTTTCACGCACGTAAACGTACGTAAAAAACTACGCGTCAGTGGAAATCCACCATTGTTTGCGGTTAGCTTTTATTTGTTGATTAGGGCATTATACTATCGCCCTTCCGTCACCATCATTCTACATTATGCAAAATACCCCTGCCGCTAAACGATACTTCTTCTTCTTCTTCTTCGGTATGGCGACGAGGTTGCTCGGGTTGCCCAAAGGCCTGGCCCGAAGGTCACCGAATCGTGAAGTTGCCCTTAGACCGGTTGACTGGTTAGCAGGGACGGCGGAGCCAGGTGGGCTGGGGGGGCTTTAGTCCCCCAGAATTTTCGAAAAAATAAAGACTTATTAAGAGAAGGGTCTTTTAAGCCCCCCCCCCCCCCCTCACTTCAAGTCACTAGTCAGCCCCCCCCCCCCCCACTTGGAAAATTGCTCCGCCGTCCCTGGTTAGGGATCTGAATACGAAAATGTAATCACTGTTTTCCAGAGAATAATTAGTCCCCTTCGCAGCCGCTATTTGAAATGTCACGAAAGCTCCCCTGCGTGACATCCCAAATAGCGGCTGCGAATAAGACAAGAGAACAATACACAAGGTCTAGATCGAGCAGGCAGTCAGGGCAGTACGTGACGGAACGTTGAAAATTGAAAATCACCCTAATCAAAAGCGCCAACAAGATAGTAAAAGAACACCAGGTAAGAGGCCGGATACAAATTTTATTTTATCTTTCCAAAGAAAAAAGAAACGCTTTTTTTTGTACCGAATTTTCCTTGCGTGATCTGAGCGTGTGTTCAAAGTGCTGTATGTACGTATACTGAAACGAAATTTTCGTATTTTTTATTATTTGCCCAAATATTTAGTTTTGAACATCGCTAATCATCATGGTGAAGTAAATTTTCGAAAATTCTTAACGGAAAGTGCTCGGTTTTGCTGCCGAAATCGGCTTTTTGGAGCAAAACAGCGTCCGGGTGGTGGAGACGAGTTTAGCGACCAAGTCATGTATTCACTACATTTACTGCTCATATTTTCGTGATCTTCTAGGTCTTCTAGCCCTCTCATAATTTTGGTCCAGAAGTAACAGAAAAACATATTGTATAGACGTTGGTGGGAGAAATAAGTTTAAATAAGTGCATCAGATAGAAACAATTACTGCACAACTTAGTTTACGATACAAGACATAAGAGACCAGCTTCAAACTTAATATGTAGTCCGCTTTGACATACTTTTTCAGTTGAAGAATTGCTGTTTGTTTAGTACTTTAGTAACAGCTGAGTTATGAATGTAAAGCAAGAATTAATTCTCATATTCTCGAGTACAGCACATCGGCTTTCCGACAAATTACGTCGGCTATTGTTCTGGTGCTGAGGTAAGTTTAGGGTGTTTACCATTTACAAAAATTGGAAATCCGTGGGTTTCCGGGGACCGCGCTCCTCTCTGCTCTCTGGCCCTTCGTTAACGGGCTGCACTCACGCCTGCACACCTTTGTCTTCTGTCGATCTTCACCTTAGAACCACACGGCAGTACGCATACTTGTGGATGCACTCCGACACGCTTCTTGGGGCCGTGAGACCCGGCGGTGAAGCTGGGACTAGTGAGAGAGGTCTGTATGGACACGTTCCATTGGGGTTCACCGGGAAAACGGGACTACCTTTTCAGGTTGTCCGTTAATTTCAGGATTTTCCAGTGGGACGAACCGAAAAGTCGTGTTCCATTTACATCCCACCCGGAATTTCCGGAAATTTTTTGTAAATGGTAAACACTCTTAGTTTTTACGGAGCTGTCATGCAATGTCTATTTTAGTATTTATGACATGATTTCCCCAATTTACGATCTGCAAGCCTTGAGTTGAGTTCTCGGAGAGCATACAAAAGACCATTAGTTGGGCTTTTGCCCGTGATAACCCAAAAGAATCTGTAAATCTGTGATAATCTACTGGACGGTAACCGATTAAACTCGCGCATTCGCGTGCATTCGGCACTCGCGCGGGATTGCACCTTCGGAGCTCGAAGAGATTCGACCACGTTGCGCCCGAATAGAGAGCCTGCTCGCAGGTTATTTTAACGTTCATTTAATACGTCTTTTATTTTAAAACCAGACTTGAGAGATTTGAATGCGTTCACAAATAAGCATTTTAATTTAGCGAAGTAGACGGATAAACAGGAGAATTTGAATTAATTTGCATGTATCATCTCGCTGTCACGCTTTCCACAGAAAAACAAATGGCTCAACATAGCGTTCCTTCTCCTTCGTAAAATGACGTTTATGATAATTGCTGCCATTTTGATAAGCAGCAACATTTTGCTGATATTACTTACAACGAAAAGCCAAGAGCGCTTTATGTTGGCGAAACAAGCAAGGACAATGAATAATAAACAACAGAGAGAAAAGAGCAGTCTGTAGCATGTCGACAAAGAAGTCTCAAAGCTAATTAACCGGGCGGGGCCTGGGTCAGGTTCATAATCTGGCCGGCGTTTCGGTTTTTTTAAGCGATGATGTCATCGCTTAATTCCGCCGCCAGATGGACAGTTTCAGGATTATCCAACCCTGTTCCCAAGAATGGAACCGAATAATACTCAGTAGGAATAAGACAATAGAACATGAGTTGCCCATAAAGACCTGTGAGGTATTCTTTTATTCTTTGCGATCCGTCACCTTGGTTGCAGGGATTACTAGAGGGCCGGTCCCCTTTTAACTATGGGTGGATTTATAGGTTTTGGGACTTTTATCGCGCTGTAAGCTCGGCTGAAAGATCGAGTCTTGCTTCTAGGCCTTTGTGCGGCTTTAAAGAGGAACGTGAGCGTCTTTGCTTTTTTTATAGACACCTATGCCTTTGGAATCGAATCACTTGACAAAACAAAACTACATTCTATTTGAGTTCACCTCAGCTACGTACTGCTAGTAAAGTATATCAGCTTATTGTTAAAATTAACTGAGTAGAACGTTTTTGCATATTATAGACTGACTGCGATGTTCTCTTCTGACCAGTATTTTAAAGACTAGGAGTTTGTGTGGGCATTCAACATTCTCCGCCAAGATGACAGAAAACATTTCAGGTATTCCCGTCGTGGATTTCGGCGCGATGAGTCTGAAAATTAAGGATCCCTTGGGCGACAATGCTGAGGCTGTTAAAAAACTTGCTGATCAAGTGTATCAAGCGTTTAGTACCATTGGATTTGTGTATCTCAAGAATCATGGCATACCACAAGAAGTCGTAAGTGTTATATGATAAGCTTGAAGCTCTTCAAATCAGATAGGCGCATCTAACTAAGACAAAACAGTAAGGTGGTGGTGGTGGTGGTGGGGGTAGTGGGGGGGGGGGGTGGGGAAGAAGGGGGGATAAAAAAGGCCCTGAGTAAAGGTCTAAAGTCTGTAAGTGGTGGACAGAGGAATTCTCAGAGTGGCTAGACCCATGTAGTGGAAGTCAAAATACAGGCTTAAAGCAGGCAACCAAAGTGGGACGTCTGAAATTAATGCTAGCCAAAGACTGCAACAGTACAAATTTGCATTTCGTACTCCAGCGGTGTGAAATGCATGACGTGCCATCTATTTTACAGTCAACTCTCGTTATAACGGACATGCTCGGGGCGTCGTTAAGTGTCCGCAATAGCGGGAGTCATTTCCAGTCAACCCTTTTTCGCCGGGGATCTGCGGGATTTTGTCCGTAATAGCGAGTGTCCGCAATAGCGCGGTGTCCGTAAGGCCAGAGTTGACTGTAATTTGTACCAGTAGTTGTTATAACTGTCTGCATTTTGGAATATTTTACCTTGCAGATTGATGTTGCTTTTGAGACATATGACAAGTTTTTCAACTTAAGTCTTGATGTAAAGCAGAAGTACACCAAGAAAACTGGGACTACAAAAAATGGCTGGGATGAGCTTGAAAGAGAAAGGTGTTTGCATTATTCTTTGTGTCACATTTCTAGCCTATATATATTGTCACTAAAATGTGTTTTAGATTTGAATTTCTTCCCTCCCCTCCCCCGACACTTTTAAAGCAGTATGGTTTTTATTTTCCTTTGTTTTGGATCAAAAGTGTTATGATGTTATGATGATGTTATGATGATTATGATAACATTAGCTTAAAACTGGCAGAGGGGGCGGAGCGTTTTTGAACGTGGGTGGAGGGGGGCTTAGACTGTCCCAAAAATACTCGGCAAGTTTTCTTATTTGGAGCAACTTTTCACCGTTCGAGTAACTTTTTGTTTTCTGAGCATTTTCTAGACCGAGGATTTCCAAAGATTCTACGATTATTGTTTGAAGGACATACGACCGTTTCTGATCATTTTTCAAACTTTTCCGAAGATAAACGAAGTTTCCCGAAGACTTCCAAGGAAGTTTCAAAGATGTTTGAACTCACTCACGAGACGGATTATCTTGCCAATTTTACATTCCCCTTGAAGTATTTTCAGCAACAAAACGTAGGAGAGAGGGTGCCGAGCCACCAAATTTTGTTTGGGGGGACTACAGCCACCTTGCCCCCAAACCCCCCTCCCCCTCCTCTGCTCCGCCGCCTATGTCTGGGTGGTTCAAATGAATTAAATTGTTTTTACTAGTTAGAAAGCATGACAATGTATAGTTATGGCTTAAGAATTGAAAGTAGTCAAGTTGCGAGTCACATAGATGTAAGGTTTGCATGCTTCACAGCCATCATCAATAATTATCCATAAAAAAATCCCTTTCCTGGTTACATGCCATCAATCAGATCCAGTCTAGAATGTTTGAGAGATCCCTAAACAAATCTTGTATATCGTAACCAGAATGTATATTGTTGGGCTATATTTTTGAAACTTTTTTTTTGTCATGAAATGTGCAGCACTAATATACAGAGACCTGGAGATTTAAAAGAGTCATTTGATGTGTCAATACTTGATGACAAAGATTTTGTAAGTTTTATTCCCCTTACAGCAAGGCGCCCAAAAGTGTGACCACTTTTAATTTATTCACATTCTTTCGTGCTGATTTAATCCAATCAAAAGCCGTGGATGCTTGCATTTGACTTCTGATTGGATTAAATCTGCACGAAGATGTGAATAATGTGGCCTGCCCCGCTGTAAAATTTGCACTTAAACCATCATAAATCATTTGTTATCAGCACACTTTAAACCCAAAAAGTAAACTCTTTAAGTCTTGCACACCTTAATGCTCTAGAAACTAGCAAGCGCCCGAACACTAGACAATACATTTACATTCTTTACATGTAATGTACCTATCAAAGTTGCAGAGGGAGGAGGCCAGGTATACACCGAATTCATAATGGCGGACGGCTCAGGAAATTAAAGCCTCGGTACGAGACCGACCATGGAAACGAAACATGAAAATTTAAATTTAGCAAATCAAATCAACCGTTTTAATTACGTTTCAAATGAACCGTTTTACTACGGTTCATTTGATTGGCTAGTTTTAAATTCTCTTTGTTGATAATCCAGCCAAATATATGCATGAAATCATGTGTCTCCGATCCAGTCACGGCAGTGCCACGTGTTTCGCATGCCCCAGGCCCAGGGACGAGTGGCTCTGGGGACGAGAACGCGTTCCCAGTCTTTCACATTGACGCTCTTTTTTTCCTAGTCGTCTTGTTTCTAGTCTTTTTGCAGTAGTAATACTAAATATCCAATTTCATTATAGGAATGGCCTAATGCAGAAGTACCAAACTTCCAGGACACAGTGAAAACTGTTTTTAAATACATAACAGACCTTGGTTCAAGGGTGCTGTCTGTCATGGCTATTGGTCTTAACATGGTTTGTCCAAACTTAATAATAGTTTTGGGATTAAAGGGGCTGTGTCACCAAGATATAGCGCGACTTGAAAATGAAAGGAAGGTGTTAGTCTTGATTGGAAATCTCTTAATAGTGACCCAACTCTTATAAAACATGCTGTACTAGTCACGAAAATTGTTTTAAAAAAGAGATAGATGTGACTACGAGCGAATAGGAATGAAGCGGCCGAAAACTTGAAAACGCCGTCGGCGTCCGACGTTTTCAAGTTTGACGGTGTCATTTGGAAGAAAATCGCAAAAAAATCATTGATTACGGTTTATTCACATCTTGAAGAAAGGATTTATGCTTTTATTTTATTTTTAAGGGTTATTTTATGGAACAGAGAGTGCACCCTGGCAGTTCTACTATTGTTTACATAAAAACTTAGATGACTTTCGTGACACTGTCCCTTTAAAAAGAATATTAATAGGTATTAAGCTGCAGGTAACTAATAATAATAAATAATAATAATAATAATAATAATAATAATAATAATAATAATAATAATAATAGATGAGTCAATGCACAAGCCAAGTTACAGGTAGTCTTCAATCAAATGTAAAGAAAAACTAAATTATATAACAAATACGGGTAACTTACACAACAATTTACAATGAGAATTCATAGTAGATACGCATAAAATGACCACGATTGGTCATTTCGCATAAAATGATTCACGATTGGCGACTGACTCGTCCCCAGTCGTCTTTTGAGTCCGTCTTGAGTCGACTGCTGAACACGGAGGGAATCATGCTCCTTCGCGTCTTGCAATTTTCGCATAAGAGACGACTGGGGACGAGTCAGGATTGGCGAAGTCTTGCATCTGATTGGTGAAGCTGGTGGTGCAAGATTTCTCAACCAACACTCAAATGAAAGCCACTCTATATGAACGTCATTAGTTAGAGCAGTTTTAATTTCTGAACGGCTCAAAACTTAATACTTATACTTTCCAGTTCCTTCAGGAAGTGGAGCGCTGAAATTGCTGAATTGCTTCCGTTTGCGTCTTGCACTGCTGCAAATTTATGCATAAAATACATTTAACAGTAGCAGCATGTCTGACTTGGACTTTTCACAAACAGGAGCCTAACACATTTGAATATGCCTATGAGAAGAGCGGTACATCAGTGGGCGGGGATCAGTTACGATATAATTACTACCCAATGATACCAGACATCAGTAAAGTCAAGCCAGGACAGATCCGCTGTGGGGAACATACAGATTATGGTGGAATTACGCTGCTGATACAAGATGATGTTGGTGGACTCGAGGTTAGGAGAGGAAGAGCATATTTTTCTGATCAATGTGTACTTTGGAGGTTGCCTCATCTAGTGGACTCGAGATCAAGTTTTGTCGTGGTTGTGGCTGGCAGGGGCAAGGCACATTATTCTAACTCATCTGGCTCACAATGCGTCTATCTAGCCAGGGGTATAAATTATGGGTACTGGTTAATTGTTAAGGCAACTAGAAAAATTAAATGCTGGGCTGTTACCTGCGATTGACATCCCAACTAGAGAAGGCAGCAATAAATTTCCTCCTAGCCACTTAATGCTACAGAAACTAGCAACGCGTGTTCGCACCATAACTTGGTAGTTAGGCATTTCCACTGAGTACTATTCACCTCTACTCCAACCTGTGCTGTATTGCAGGAATCATATCAAAATTAATACACCACGCACGAAATTATTGATCTGTTTCAGGTAACTAACGTAAATGGTCAATTTGTACCCGCCACGCCCATGAAAGGTACAGTACTGGTGAATATTGCTGACTTAATGCAGAGATGGACAGCAGACAGATTAAAGTCTGTGGTATGTTGTAAATAAAACATAAGTAAGATACTTCAGAACGGATACATGCGTTTATTTAAGAGCTCAGGTACGGTGAAGGGGGGGTTGTTGGGGGGGGGGGGGGGGGGGGCGGGGGGGTTGTGGGTGGTTGAACACTTTACACCCCCCCCCCCCCCCCCCCCCGAAAAAAAAGGCCCCCCCCCAGGGGGGCCCCCCCAAAAACGGAACCCGCCGACCACGGCCCACACAGGCTTTACCTTTACCAGGTATGGTGAACGTTTTGGAAAACTAAACTAAATAAGGACACAAAAAGGGTCCACAATCATACGTTGTGAAAATAAATTGAAAAAAAAAAAACCTAGAAAACGGAATATTTGCTCTTCTTGCTTTACAAAGAAATTGTGGCATTACAATTCTCTCATTTGTATTTGCTGAAAGTTATTACGCAGGGATTTCTTATGGCATCCAAAATCAAAACCAAAGTTTACACATAACACACTTTTCCAATCACAAGGCAGGCGAAGGCATGGGTAAACAAACTTTAGGTATATATGGTAAAATATTTCAAGTGTTTTAGAGTCGTTGACGTTGGGAGTGGTTTCCCAATCTCCTGATCATGAGCCACAGGCTAATGTTAAAAACGCACGACTATTTACAAAAAAACTACTTACATTACTATTACATTAAATCATTAAAAAAAAAACAGAACTTAAAAAAAAAAGATGCTAAGATAAATATAGAATTAATATATAAACTATTCCTTAATCCATCTACTCATCTCCTAATATTAAAAAAAATTGAGTTTACACTAAGGAGTTGGTCAGTTTAAATTTCTAGTACGGACTACGGGTACGACTGTTGAATTTCAGTCCAGTTACGTTCCCAAAGCCCTAATTCCTCCTTGTTACTGACCAGTTGAAAAGTAGATTATTGGTACAAGACCTGTGCCGAAACGCCGTGATAATCAAAAACATAAACATTAGGTACTCGTATTCGTACCCCGATCTAAAGGTCGCTAAACGGAGCATGCTAGAATCGTTAATGCATCAGGAAGCATAAATATCGTTTCTCTATTTCCATCTTCTTGAAATAGACGCGGGTATAGTTAGAATGCATAGCTACTGGCAGTGTTGTTACGTTTTTTTTTTTGTCCTTCAGGTTCACCGTGTGCTGATACCGGAAGAAGAAATCAAACGCCGCGTTCCTCGCCGCTCTTTGGTGTTATTTAATATACCGGATGACGACACGATGATTACGTGTTTGGATGGCTCTAACAAGTATCCACCAATCAGAGCAAGGGATTGGTTATATCACCAGCTGCATTCGACTTACAAGTTTTGAACCAAACGTGTCAAGAAGACTGCCTGGGTCGTGGGATCTCAGTGCAGAGAGTAATACACTAACTAGTAATCATGGGCTACTTGATTTCTGTTTGAGTATTAGGATTATTGCTCGAGTATAAAGGATTTATTGAGATTTTAGATCCTAAATACACAAACAATTTGCTAAATTAGTAGTATATATGTGTTTTCTTGGACACGAGTAACCGCACGTCTTGCTTTTATAGTTAAAAAAAGCTTAGTTTTTCCGACAAACTATTTGCCAGTATGTGTAGTTTAAAGACATTTTTTTTTATTTTGATTTGAGTTAAAGGAAGATTATGTCATTGGGTACAAAAAACAGACTTTTGTGTAGGGGAACTAAATTGAAAGAAAAACCTATGTCGACGCGGTATTTTTTACAAGCTAAGACGCGTCTTTTAGTTCTTCTTTAATAAGCATTTATCGAAGTCGAATGTGAATCATGTTTTTCGTCTGCTTATGCTACTGCTATGCAATATACGGTCAAGTGTAGACTGTTTGCAGCCTTTCTATTTTTCAATGCAAGAGAACGCGAAAGAAACTGCAAAGCGAAGTGAACGCAAGCACGAAGCGGGGTGGGGGTGGGGAACGAGCGAAGCGTTTTGCGCTGGCGTGCTCTTAGGATTCTTTTCAACTATCGAAGGACAGACGACAAAATAGAGCGCTTTGAACAGTCTAGGTAAAGCGGGCTCTTTAACGAAATGGGTAAAAAATCCTTGCCCGAGATTGAGATAAAGACACTTGCTGCTATAATTAATTATAGCGTTTTATTTAGACGCGCAGAGGCTCCATAGGGTAAACCCGTTCCTTTATGTTTAAGTGCCAAAGAGCTTTGAAAACAATACGATGACACACCTGACCTGAACAAAACGTTAGGTGACTCTGAAAAAGAAAAGTTAGGTCCCTAGACATAAAAGAACATTTCTTTTACTTTTCTTTGAGACAGTTTCACTGACACAAAACTCGCCTCCTTGCAATTTGAACTCCCATTCGTTTTTTATGTAAAACACTGAAAGATCTGTTGCTGCACTGAATAAAAACTACGCTTCAGGATCTTCGTTACTCACTTAGACTGCGAGTAGTCTCTCTTTTGCTTTAAAGTCCGTGGGGACTAACCCGAGGGGGGGGGGGGGTACTCCGGCTTGTAAATGACGGGGATGATCGAAGGATTTTTTGGGTTTGAAATTTTCGATTCCGGGATTTTTTTGGGTTGGAAAATTTGGCAAGTATTTTATTGGGTGACTTGATTCAAATAGGGGATTTTTTTGGGTATTAAAAACGAACTAAAGTGCCTTAGCATATTTATGGTAGCGTTAAATTTTTTATGATTTTCTTTGTGTTATATTATTGCCCCTCCTGGTAATTTAGGGGTAATTTGACAAGGGATTTTTTGGGGGGTCATTTTTGGTCCAGGGATTTTTTTGGGTAATGTCGGAAGACTTAGGGATTTTTTGGGGTCCTGATTTTTGCCTCCATTCGATCATCCCCGTCATTTACAAGCCGGAGTACACCCCCCCCCCCCCTCCTGGGGGACTAACGCGAAAGCGAACAGGAAAAAAGCGAAAAGTAGTAGTCGCTTCTCTCGCAATATGAGTGGCGTGCAATGCATCAAGGGAACCTCTTCGAGCGTAGCGAAGAAACGAGTAACGACTGGGTACGAGTCTGGTCTCTTTTCGTTTTACTTCCGGCGCCAGCGCTACTCTTGTATCACGCTCGCTCGCTTTTGCGTTCGACTGCTCGCAGTCTATTCGGCACACCTGTCGGCAGATCGGGCCATGTGCATGGTTACATTACCGTCAACTTCCATAAACCAACAGATATTTCATTCGGATGAGTGAAGAGGGAGAACCATGTGGTTGTCTCATCTACACTTTATTTCGGGTGGTGCCTTTGAGTAAATCGGATCTAATTTTGTTGAAAAGTTTCAGGATGGAGCAAGCTAAATTTGAAAATGCAACAGTGGGCGGAGGCGCGTCCTTTCACAAGTCACCCACGGGGTTTCCCAGAACAAAAAGACTGTATGTTAGAACGAAACGTAATCCCCAGGGTCATTTCCGCTTACAGTGTTTCATCAAGATATTCAAACACCGAGAAGAGAGTTGAAAATACGACGCGCAGCAGAGTATATAGTAAATAAACCCCTTCAGGCGGCTGGTATATTGGAGGATAATGCCCGAGGCTGAAAGATTGTCCGAAAAATAAACAGTTGGCCGAGAAGCGAAGCTTCGAGGGCAACTGTGAAATTTTGAGGACAATCTGTCAGCCAACGGCATTATCCTCCAATATACCAGCAAGCTAGAAGGGGTTTATTTATTTTATAACCCTCCGATTAAGTTCTACAACACGCTTTATCGCAGTAAATTTATAAGAAAAACCTACCTAATAAACCCGACGTAACTGTGGTTGAAACAAATGTAGTTGATTTGTTTACGTGATTGATTTGTTTATTAATATTTTAATACTCTGTGATTTCATTAAAAGTTAGAATTGAATAAGGTGACTTCATTCGTTTGTTTTGTGCTTGCCTACAAAATCGGACGACGGATATCAAATCGGACGGGGTATATTCGCTGATACCCGTCGTCCGATTTTGTCCCACGTGATGCGTTTTATCCAATAAGCGAGCGCAAAAATTACTGGGTGGGTTATAATTGACGATATTCGAGGTGTTTGGATAGCCGATGAAACGCTGTCTCTAGTGTTTGATATATCTTCTCAATCGAAACAAAAACTTCGGAGTAAACGGAGAAATAAAATCGTAAACCTCCTTCCCGGTTATGATTTTCTTTGTTTTAACTTAATGAATTATTAATGAGTTTGAAAAGGTTGGATGGAACGTTCCAACAAAGCCCAACAAACGTTACTACTTAAATTCTTTTTTGGGAGGGGGGGATTAGTAAATCAGGGAACAAGTGCAGATCTTTAGTGTAGAAAAATACTAATTATATTTTATTATTCTAGACAATACATATATTTTATAAGTATTTTAATTTACATTTGCGGCCGGACAAAATAAAAATTGGAAAACGATATCTTTGGAGTTCTGAAGTAAAAAATAATAATGGTAATAACTTAATTTGCTTTAAATCGTGTGCACTTCAATGACTATGCTGGTTGGCCAACACAGCGCATTTATTTAATAAAAATTACCCATACCCAATAGAATATCATAGATCTAAAATTAATCGTACCTAAATTTTAGGTACGATTTCTTTTCTTTCTTTGTCATTGTCAATATAATTGTTTGTTGGCTTGTTTTTTTTATCGTTGTTTGCACAATCAAATATATTTTGTTATAATAAATACGAAAAATCAGACCCTGGTCATGCATCCTATTATATCACTTATAAATTGTACTACAAATTTGTCCATGAAGCAGTTAAAAAATTTCTCCATTCCTTTACAATCAAAGCCACCCAAAGATTGTGTCACGCAGAGGCGGTTTGTCAGGATGTCATGCCCTGTGTCACGCCCTGATGTTAGTATGCCACGCTCTGTGTCAAAACTTATAAGTCGCATGAAGTTTGCCTTTTATCCATTCACTTGAACTGATTGGTGGGTACTTGTTTGAGCCATCCAAGCATGTGATAAGGGTATTGAGATCTGGATCAACAAAAAACACTAAAGATCGGCGAGGAACACGGCGCTTGATTTCTACTTCAGGTATGAGCACACGGTGAACCTGACAGAAAAGGAAACAAAGAAAAAGTGCATGACGTTCATTTTACAATCATCACTCGAGTATCTAACCCACCATCAGATGTTTACACAAGATGAAGATAATGAAGGCTAAAATATTCAACCTAAGTAAACAATGCACCTATCAATGTTAAGCCGCAGGAGGGGGAGGCCAGGCATAGGCCGGGCATTTGAACTTAGCAGAGACTTTCTGCAAATAGTTTGAGTCCAACCATTAGAAGAAACTTGGCCGCATTCTATTGAAATTCTGCGAATCTGATTGGTTCTCCCATTGTTTTCTATTTTCTTACAAGACATGATCTCATGCGGGTTACTCTTAAATGGGCTATTTTTTCTTGATTTTTGACTTAAACATACATAGCATTGTAGGTTTTTGACTGCAACCCTCAAGAGTATCTACTGTATCTACTCGGCTGTGCCTCACTGACTATTCGCTCATAGAAAACTGGGGCTCATAGTCCAATATTATTGTTAATTATTATGGGTACGCTAGGCTATATGTAACTAGGACAATTTTGGCAGCACTGGGTTACCACCAAAACTACCGTACATAATATTCAGGGGCGGATCCAGGATTTCAAAAGGGGGGGTGGATGGCAGACCATTAGGGCCTAACCCTAACCCTAACCCTAACCCTAAGTGGCGGCAGACAGCGAAACGTGGCCTAACAACAACCAGACATGAGCGAGAGCTAATTTTTCTTTATTTATTTATTTTCTATTTCAAATAAAGTGACATTTCGAATTTTTTTTACGGAAAAATGGGGGGTGGATATCCACCCTATCTACCCCCCCTGTATCCGCCCCTGATATTACATTTGAATTTTTTGTTTTTCTATTTTCAACATACTGTAGACTTCAGTTTGTCACTTGTCCATCTTTGCATCAAGTCACCAATATTCACCAGTACCGTCCCTTTCATGGGTGTGGCAGGTACAAATTGACCATTATATTTAATGTTGGAAACCTGAATTAAACAAAAATATGTCACAGATTACACAACTTATAGAATTATTTTAATCATTTCAAGAACATTTTAAAATTATAAAATGCCTAAAATGTACAGCTCAGAAACCTAAATCTGATTGGAAATTTGTTAAAAAGTAAGACAAGAAAAACAATAATAAAAGCAACTGATAACAAAATTGTAAAGTGAAGAAATGATCCTCGCAGTGAAATGAAATTAGGGACTGGTCAATAAGTACCAGGGGGGGGGGGGGTGGGCCGGAGCAATTGGAAAAGTGGTGGTGCGAAAATTTGTGACCCACCTCTTCCTTCTGGCTCAAAACTGACCGACCCACCCCTGATAGGGGGTTGAAAATTACATGACCCACCCCCTCTGCTAAAAAAGTCAAGGGACCAATCATTTCCTTATCATCTGTTAGGGGTTGGAGGTTTTTGATTTGACTTTAGCTTTTAAAGTGAAATTCCCTACATAGACATTTTCCTTGATGGACACTGCTGTTCCATGTACGTCTTTTTCCAAAGAAGGATGAATTTATCACTTCTTATACTAGCCTTTTGTAAGTTTTCCACATATTTGTATGTTAAGTCCATGGGGAAAGTTAGACACAAACATATCAAACATATGCAGGTTGAAGAGAGACAGGCAAAACTGATGTTATGATCACAAGCCATCTAGGGAGGCCAGGGGGCATGCTCCCCCAGGAAATTTTTATGTTTGGGCCTTTTGAAATTGCTTGAAAATTCATTTAAAACTGCTCACATGGAGAAATTTATCAATTTCATGTACTGATGAATACAACTTTTCTTGGAACTTTAACAGTTTAAAGTTAGTGGATAAATAGGATGACCCACCCCTACGTATAGATCAAAATTACATAACCCAACCCTTTTCGAGGGCTCAAAAACTGATGACCCACACCCTTTCTGCTCCGGCCCACCCCCCTGTACTTATTGACCAGTCCCTTAAAGAAATTGAAAAGAAAGAAACCAGAAAAAATTCTGGCTTCAACAGGATTCGAACCCGCGACCTTCGCGATACCATTGCGATGCTCTACCAACTGAGCTATTGAAGCCACAATTCCCATGAAAGCCTGAGCATCGCACCGGTATCCCGCAGGTCACAGGTTTGAATCTGGTTGAAGCCAGAATTTTTTCTGGTATCTTTTTTTGCAAATATTTCTTTAATTGCGAGGATCATTTCTTCACTTAACATCTCATGTGCAGTTCACATACAGTATATAAGTATTTCATATACTTTACGATAACAAAATTGTTAGTATAAGAAAATGCAGATAGCAAATTCTTCAACCTAATAACTAAATTTAAAATCTTTAACATCCCAAGGCAAATTAAAGAGTTAAGCCTCCTTTGTAAAAAAGGTCTTTTGGCCCATCTTAGTGAAGAACCCTGGTATGACAAGATTGTTATATTTGGCAGTGTGATTGATCCTTCACATATTTATCTCTCACCTCGAGCCCACCAACATCATCTTGAATCAGCAGCGTAATTCCACCATAATCTGTATGTTCCCCACAGCGGATCTGTCCTGGCTTGACTTTACTGATGTCTACCATTGGGTAGTAATTGTATCTTAACTGACTACCACCCAAAGGGGTGCCCATCTTTTCATAAGCAAAGACAAATGAGTCAGGTTGCTGTTGAAAAAAACAAACAAACAAAAACAGAAATAATGTGGTCAGGTGCTGATGTCTATTTGCACTTGTGCTGAGCTTAAATTATCTCAAATTCAGCCGAGGATGAAAAGTTACAGTACTTACTCAGAACATAGCCTGATAAAATAGACAACTTTTAAGTCATCTATTTTATTGCATGATGACTAGCACATATGGCATTAAAAAATGCCCTTTCTGAACTCAGACAGGCCATCTATTTTGTCATTGAAGCTGAATATAATCTTAACGAACAATAACATTGGCCACATCAACACATTCCCAGTTTAAATAGTTAAACTTATGTGTTGGACAAAAGACAGCTTACCATTTTCAAACCAATAGCCATAACTGAGAGCACCCTTGCACCAAGATCCATTAAACACTGATAAACAGAACTCACAGTGCTCTGGAAGTTTGGTACATCAGCATTAGGCCATTTCTGCATATAAAGAAGTTCATTAAGATTAGCTAATATTCTGAATGTCAGCTATATACAGTATAATATTTTATAAAATAGAGGAGGGGGACAGGGGGGCAGGAGCCCAGGAGAAAAGGGGGAGGGAAGTAGGAGAAGGAAGGATGGGAAGGGGAATTCTTAAGGTGGCGGGAACCGGGAGAAAACAAGTAAAATTTTGCAACATTTTGTTATAAATATTTCGCAATTGATATGGGACAAAGAGGAGAGAACGGCTACGGAAAGGGGCGGGAGGCGGGTGTTAAAAAATTTGGAAGGCGGGAGTAAAAGGCACTGGAGGCAGGAGGTTCAGGCCCTCTGTTCCCCTCCACAAAATACTGCCTAGTTAGTGACAGCCTATAGTCAGCAGGAGGCTGTGTGATCAAATTTTGACCAGTCCTGAAACACAGCTTCCAATGAGGTTCTTAAAATACAGTAACTGGCAAGATCATGCCATCTGCCCTCTGAAACACCTTTTTCAGTCTATATGACTACATGAGTACATCATTGGGTAGTGACATAATTAAAAGCTATATTTGTCTTGCCTATAACTACACAGTTCTCATACTGATCGACAACTATAAAGAAACAAATTTCACATCACTGTAGACAAAGTGTAGGGGAAAGAATCCTTGGTGTTGTGGTTATGTTAACATTCATTCATGGGTTGGTTGGGGGTCAGCAACCACCATCAGTGGACGGATAGGTCTGCTAGGAGAATTGAAAATCAAAATAAAAAGTCAAGTTATAAGTAAACACAAAATGCTTTTCTGTGAGTCAACCTTATTCAATATGTATACATGACGATCATGTGAGGTTGTTAATATCAAAATTTAATTAGTAAGAGGGAGAATGAACTTACAAAGTTTTCGTCATTAACTGCACCCACATCAAATGACTCCTTGAGATCTCCAGGTCTCTCTGGATTAGTGCTGCCGGATAAAATTCAAATAATAATTATAATTAACAGAAAAAAAAGGATTTTTCAATGACCGTTGGTATATGTACATGAGGGATCCTCTCCATTCCACAATTTCATTAATAACAAAAACAAACTGCAAAAATAGGATCATAAAGTTATTAAATTAAGTGAAAGGTGTAAGTCTTGGTTTGAGTCTAACAGTTACAAGGACCTAGGCCAGGTAATCAATCCTGTTTTATATTTATGACATGAAACCTGAAAAAATGCTGTTGAGACAAGGACACAAAGATCACAGCACAACCATTAGAGGATGTGTTTAGCCTTTTCTGTATGCTATCACATCATTCAATTGTCTCGTGTCAATTTAAAGTAAGTTATGCTATCACCACATTGTCCACCACTAAATTATTTACCTGTAGTACAGTGACAAAACTAACACATTGTGAACACACCTTTCCCTTTCAACAGCATCCCAGCCATTTGGAGAAGTTCCTTCTTCCTTGCTGTACTTCTGTTTTACATCAACGTTTAAATCAAAAAACTTGTCATATGTCTCAAAAACAGTGTCAATCTGCAAGGTACATACATGAAATGATAAATAAAAGAGATTTAATTGGCTTGATATAGCTTTTTGCATACCAAGACTAAACAGCAACTGAAAACAACTTTTCTCAATGCAATAATCTCTGAACAAAACCCCTTTACTCACCCCTGCCAAAAAATATATCACACCTCATGTCCCCCCCCCCAACTAAACACAAAACTTCTTCCAGTAATTTTAAAATCCTCCAAATATAAGCCTGTAGGCTTATACAGTTAAACCTCTCAGTGAAATTCCAATTAACTAACTTAATACTTTCCTTTAAAAAATTTGAATTTAAACCCCCTCCTCCACAGAATTTCCAATTTGACCCTGGTAAAAATCATTTTAAGATTCTTAAGGTTTTTTAAAGATCTGCACAAGAATCTTTTGTGGATGTTGACGAGGATCTTTATCCATATTCTCAGAGATCTCAAAAAATGGCTATCGTTCATGAATTAGTCAGAATTTATACCGATGGTGAAAACTGGCATGACATACAAAGCAAAGAGCCTTAAGGGACCGATCGTTAATTATGTCCCAGGGGGGGGGGGGGTGGTTTTCAAAAAAGTGTAGTGTTTCAAAACTGAACACCCCCAAAAAAATATTAGGTAAAAATACCCCCTTCCCAATTCTTGTTTGAAAAATGTACCCCCCTCCCCCCTCCTGAGGAGGCCATAATTCTCTCCGTCCTTCCTAAGACAGATTTTTTATCTTTTTTACTCTCTCGTTTATTGTTTGTATTATTTTACATTGTTTAAAATATTAAAGTTTGACTGTTTGTGCCTGTCAATGAAATTGTTGTCGTTTTTGCCTTTTGAAATTTCATATAGTTGTAGGTGGTCTAGTTAGGGTATTGTTGATAAGGCCCTGGGTACGAGGCTTGGTTACATAGCATTCAATATGGCTACTATTTGTAGTGGCAAATAATGCGAAAAGGTCAAGCAAACAGGGCGAGCATCTGACCATTCTCGTCCCCATAGCCCTTTCGTTTCTCTTAGCCGGCTGGGCCTTGGCACGAGGAAACAAAGGGCTCTGCGGACACAGAATTTCCAGTCCTAGATTCTAGGACTTCCGGTCTTCATGTATGCAGCCATGACGTTTCAAAAGAATGTATGAGAGAGTTGTTACGTTTTTGACTTCCGTTTATTAATTCCTTGTTCCAAACAGCCAATCAAAAAAATTCGAATTAATTCAAAAATCCTATTTCCCCAGAGCCCTCCGTTTTCTCGTGCCAAGTCGGCTAAGAGAAACGAAAGGGCTATGGGGACGAGAATGGCATCTGACGAGCAGCCGTCTGGGTAATTTTAAAGATGGCGGATTGAGAGCTAGGTTCCAGGCTCAAGCGCGACCATGTCAAACAACCCTTCCCTCGGGACCTGAAATCGCGTCAAATTCTTTTCTTTTGGGATCGAGGATAGATCACTGACGTCAAATTCCCTAGACTGCTGTTGCTGTGTCACAAAATTTGACCCCCCTCATGTTTTTTACCAGAGAAAATTTAACCCCCCCAGAAGGGGCTTGTTTTAAAATTGTACCCCCCCCCCCCCTTGGGACGTAATAAACGATCGGTCCCCTACGTACATGTAATGGTGTCTGACATTTGCAGACTGCAGAGGGCAGACTGCAGACTAAGAGTATATATCGTGCTACTATTACCATTATTGAGAGCTAACCGTAAACAGGCTAACCGGAGTGTTATTTAGGCTAACTGGAGTGAAAGTCTGCAGTCTGCAAATTATAATTATCAAATATGGGGGTGTACTTAGACAGACTTAGAGCATACCATTTCTTGCGGAATTCCATGATTCTTGAGATACACAAATCCAATTGTGCTAAACGCTTGATACACTTGATCAGCAAGGTCTTTAACAGTTGCATCATTTTCGCTCAAGGGATCTTTGTTTTCCAGACTCATCGCGCTAAAGTCCAAAACTGGAATACCGTCGACCGCCATCTTGCGCAAAATGTTCAAGGCCCTCGTTCCCAGACTCCACTCATAAATCTTTCGCTCGTTGATCCTAGGGCTTTCCACAAGTTGCTCGAGATTTCCCAAAAAGTTGCCCGTAATTTCTCAAAAAGTTGCTCAAAAGTTGCGAAACATGAAAAGTTGCCAAAAAGTTGCCGAGCAACTTGTGGAAAGCTCTAGTTGATCCGCGAACATCCAATCAAAATGGGTACAAGAACTCGTGATGTTCAGGGTAGTTGTACTAAATCCACGAAGACTTGTATTTCACAAAGATCTGCTTGATTGCGTGGTGTCTTCTACACCTCGAGCAGTCCATCTTTTTTATTAGGGAGTGGCCGGTTGGTGAGTGGGAGGGAGGTGGGCTAAAAAAGTTTGATCGCCTGTTTGTAGGGGGCAAAAAAGTTTTCGCATCACAGTCTGTCCAGTCTTCACAAAAGGGGTCAAGAAAGGTTTTGGTTGACAACCCTGAGCTGATGAAAAAAAAAAAAATTGTAACCGTTATTTTTTCCATTCTAGCACTGACCCTGAAGAAGACTAGTTGTACTAGTCGAAATATTGGCTCATTAAAAGTGCGCATGCCCTAGCGCCAGCCATGCATTTTAATTAGGGTCAACCTCACACACGCGTTTTAACCTGCGATCAGTCTTTCTTTAACGCCTGATCGCAGGTTACACGCGTTTTGGAGTCACCATTTCACATGATCTGGTCTGGAACTAACACTGTGACTCTAACACGGTCAAAAAGGCAAATTACGAATTCTTAACTTTGGCGTTGGAGTTGTCATAATTTGCAGCCTTGTCAGGTCTCCCATTTTCTTTGTTGGAAAAAAAGGACGTCTATGCTACAGTATCAGCAATCGTGTTAATCTAGGCGAGGACCGCTTTCTGATTGGATGCCTGACTGTGTTGGTTCTGATTGGCTGTTATTTCTTGCCAGCTCATTTTAAACGGTTTTTCTATGCGACTCCCTGATAACAGCTACCCCAGATATGAGCCCAGCACACCCGTGATAACCAGCAGCTGGGCTTCTTACAGCTGGGCCGGGATAAAAAGTTGATCGGGGTTTGAATTTCTCTCTTATAAACTTGTTTTTCATTGGTATGTTTTGTGAAGTCTGACAGATACTGACCTCACTAAAACAAAGTCACAAAACTTAAATTAAAATTCATGGTAATCCTGGATTAGTTAAAAGTGCTTTGAACAACCGGGCCCGGATCCAGACTTTACGGCATGTTAACCCTTTGTATACCAAGGGGGGTGGTATTTATTTACACTGAAATGAGTATACTTCACAAGAATGATTGTCAGGCTCTATATTTCAACAAAAACCCTATAAAACCATATATATTTAGAAAGTACATTAAAAATACTTTCACGTCACTTATAAAAATTATGACACATGTCAAAATTGTGACGTCATGACAGGCATAATTTGCATAATTATGCACATTTTTAAAGGAACTTTGAAATCCCTAGCTCAAAATAAAAAAATGCAACTTTTGCCTTCTTATTTCAAATCCTTATCAACTTTAAACAATGTTTTAAGGGATAAGACATATTACTGAGGACAAAACACCTCCCTTGGAAGGATTTTAGTCAGAATTATAATTGCCTAACTAGCATCTGATCACGACTGCCATACCTGCTGTCTAAAAACAGAGCTCAAATAAATCCAAACACGATTTCAGGTTTCTTGTGTTGACATTTATTCCATGTCTTTCACTGAAGTCAATATCTACTCTTCGTTCGACCTTTCTTGACCATTCTACTTCAACAAATTCCACTTCATTCTGAGCAGTGTGTTCTTTCTCCTCGAACTCTTCACTCGAATCCTCGGAGCTCGATTCCGATGCACCAGGATAAAACTTGTGATCAGAGATGCTCGATGTTCGAGTGGCAAATCTTCTTCGTCGATAAATTGAATTTTAACATTGTTTTGAGCGTCAAAATCTAGTGTAGTGCCATCGTGATGAGCCGCCATTTTTAAATCACCTCGTTCAAACATTTGAATGACAAAAACCTTCGACATTTGTGTAAAAACAAGCTCGATCGAAGAAATCCTCGAGAAAACTGAAAAACTACTTTGTGTAGTCTACACTAAAATGTAGCATTAGTTCCCAGCCCCTTAAATCCCTCCTCTAAGGTCGCCCGAATGGAGCCTGTATTTATGTGGCCATATATGGCCACTTGGTACGCAAAGGGTTAACTAAATTCACCAATTCCAGCCACTACGAATAGAACTTTTATTTCAGACATAACTCTGTAAAATACTATGGGTTTTATAGCACGCAGGCTAAGAGTTTTGCGGAGGTTTACTTGTTTCTATAAAAAGGAAAACTTTCGTAATTGAAACAATTTAATTGCCCATAAACTCATTTAAATTTGCTATTATCGTGACGAACTGTGACAAAAAACACGGGGCCAGTGTCATTTGTAGAAGTCCAAAACGTACCTTTAAAACAATTGTTTTTGCTATATTCACAGTGACAAAAGCTGAGATGTTCGAGATACACCTCCAAATCAATTCAATGTGAACGCATCGGTGTTTTTTTTTAACAGCGCCATATATTTATGTAAGCTATACAATTTTAATAATAATTAAAATATTAAAAGATCCTAGATTATCTGAGTTCACTTTTGCACCTTTGACAAAATTTCTGACTTTCACTTTGCCAAGACATTAACCGCATGACCAATACGTTAATTTTCCAGGCGTTAAAAACAACACAGTAGAAATTCCATTGTTTCTTCTTATTTTCAGACTGTTGTAACCCTTTAGTTAGTATTCGTATGTTGCGTAAAGCCTCTGCCAAAGGTAATCATATGCCGTTATAGGAGGGTACTTCTCCGACCCATCCAGGCACTTAATTACTGTGTCATCATCAGGGTGGACAAAAAACGCCAGGGAACGTCTAGGGACACGCTTGTGACACTCCTCTGCTGGGATTGAAACTCGGTGGCGCTGAAGATACAAGAAAAATGAAACGTTATTAATGACTTATGTTAACTGAAAAAGCTCAGGAAACTGTCAATTTACATGTTTAAAAGCAACCGCCCTTGTGTACGAGTGGCATCTATGAAAATTTCCACATACTATAATTGCTTTTACCTTGTTGGCGAGTAGGTTGGAGTTCAGAATACGCGACTATTGCAAAATAGGATGCTTAATAAAATTTCTCGGGGAACACAATAAGTTGATGCAAAATAATTACAGGCTTTGTGATCCTTTCGCCTGTTTGTTTTCCTGTTCTGCACCTGTCACGCGGTGACGTTTTTCAATAATACAGAGCCTTGAAAACTTACTGGGAGTAAAATGTAGGCATCACTTAAAACAGGCCCTAAAATTCCCCTAGTTGATCCTGACCAGGAAATAAAGAAGACTGGCTTTATGTGCCAGTCGGGTCATCTAGGAGTCGAATGTAAAGGACCTAAGTACAATGGGCACTTTTAAAAAAGCGGGTTTTCTGTGACAGCTATTTAAGAAACGTACCGTTGACTTCAGCTGGTCAGCGGTCCATCTCTGCATGAGGTCCGCCACATTGACAACTATTGCCCCAGGGATGGGAGGGGCAGGTACGTATTCTGTACAACCAAGAGGTAATACCTGGCAAGGGGAAACCAAAAAAGTAATCGATATATTTTTGTGATAACGACGGCTTCTATTAAGCTTCTATTATACCATTTTTGCTTAATGTCATGGGTGACTTCAGACATTTGCAGATATTAAACACGCAAACATGTCAACGGATATTAATGCTAAATGCTATGTGGGAACACAAGATTGCGTGTTCATGACATAAATATGGCAAAATTTGCTTGATCAAAATTTGCTAAAATTTGCTTGAAAAACCGTTTCGTTAAGGAATCTTCCGCATAATCTACTGAGAGCAAAAGTTAACGAAAAATGCCCTCTTTCTAAACATTCAGGATTCAGTAATATTACCCTTGAAGTTTTCAAAAGTAATAATTACATAGAACATAGTACCTCCAATCCAGGCATATCATCCTGAAAGAGTAAAGTGATTGAGCCAAAGTCAGTGTGCTCTCCACAGCGAATCTGTCCTGGTTTGACAATTGTGTCTTCTGAAATGCTAGGATAGTGCAACAATCGTAAGGTGGTACAGTTCTTTGTGCTCGCCATAATCTTGTGAGTGGTTGTAAAAACATCTGGGTTCTGTAGCAATAACATTAAGAAAATGACACTTTAAGTAAAAAACAATCATTCACGAGTACTAGATACAGACGGATACACTGTAATAATTACAATGTATCTAGTAAACAATTCCCATGAGTGACTGCTTTACATTGTAAAATGAAATCATCATTTTAGAATATCATCATAGTCATCATTATCATTATCATTATACGCTAATTAATATGGCATATGGAACTTCCAAAATTTAGTTGTTTTTTTAGGGTCTTGCACCCTGTGTTAGCTCTCAATATGGCTTCTCCACACACTTGTGGCCATTACGTTATTGATAACTATGGTTCAAATATCCTCTATCAAGCCTCCTCCCACATTCCACTGATAATGGCTTAGTTGTGGCCAATTTCTCACAGACTACGAAAACTAGTAGCCTGTGTACAGCCGTCCCGCTCCGTACACAGGCTAGAAAACTAGTTGTCAACAACTAAAAGAATTTTTTTTTTCAGAAAAGGAAATTGTTGTTGACAATTTCTTTTCAAGAGCTCTACTGGTTACTGTAGTTGTGGGTCTATTGACTGTTAGTTCTTGCTGTAATCGAAAGCAACAAAAAACTGGCACCCAGTCTGACCTCTCAGAATGGAAAAAACTAATGAAAGACAGGGACTGAAAAGGTATTTAGCAAGTGGATCAAAGAGGTGGAAATGAGTGAAAAGGCAGAAATCCGAAAAATGAAAGGAATCTTGCAATGGTTCAGAGAAAAAAAAAATTTTGTACCTCCATTTGCAGTCCAAGAGCCATAATGTGGAGAATTCTCAAAGAAAGGTCACCACAGAGGTCAAAAAATGAGGCAACCTCACTTTGAAAATATGGTATCTTATCATCAGGCCATGCCTGTAAATTAAAACATGTCAAATATATAAATAAGTAGCAAATACACAGTGGCAATCAAAAAAATATTGTAACTGTGAAAGTAAATGGCAAAGGCATACTTGGAAAAAGAAATTCCGAGTGCTCCCAACCCCCTATATAATTAACCTTCTGATTAGTACTTTGGACACTCTTTCACAGAGCTAATATTAATATAGCAGACCCATGATAAAGTATCAGACGGAGCTGTGAGGAGTGGAGCAGAAAACCACGCTAAACTTAAGCACATGGCCAAACAGATAACTGCATGTCTGCACATGGCTGATAAAGCAGGCATGTGAAGCAACATACATGACTGACACAAGGTGCCACTGGCGCGCATGACTTGAGTTTAACCTTGCCTAAATTTCATTTAGCCACATTAAAGTGAATAACTTACCCGTTGATCATTTTGTGGCTCTGTAATATTGAAGGCTTCCTTGTGATCAGCTGGTCGGTCTGAACTTACTCTGCCAACAAAGAGTAAAGCCCTGTCATATATACACATACCAAAAATAGCTGTATGACAACTGCGCTTTACGTTAAATATTTTAAGCTACATTTTTTTGCTTGATGTAAACTTGATTTCAAAAAAAAGTTTTGAAATCATCATTAGTTAGCCTCATGCACATCTTTTGACAAATAAATTTATTTCAGCATTTGAAGGTAACTGACAATAAACATTAAGTTCTTTGCTACTTTATAATTCCTGAAAAAATATTTTTAAAAATAGCCTACATGTCTGTACTGTAGCTCGCCACAAGTCTCCTTGTTAAGCTCAGCATCTCAAAGAATCCTGCTGGCATCGGCAGGTCATAGGGTCAATTTCCGTAAGGACTCAGATTTTTGGTTTCTGTCATGCTTATCAAACAGGTACTACTTCTTTCTCATAACAATAATTATTGTGTTGTTCCAGAAATTTTCTATACCCCTCCAATGGAAGGAATTTTGGTTTGAGTCCTCCCAAACATCCAGAAAATTTAAAACTTCATACTTTCCAGTAAACATTTTGTCTTTTGAGACTCCTCAATCCATTGGAATTTTCCTATGCCCTTTCATGGGGAGGGTACAGATATTTTCTGGAATACATTTATTTGCACTTACTGAATCAGCTTACTTTTCTCTCTCAAAGGCCACCCAGCCATGTCCACTTCCATCAGCTGATCGGGCGCATCTTTGTTTGACAGCATTATCCAGTTGAAAAAATTCATCACACAGCTTGAAAATGCCATCAATCTGCAAAACATATGGCTTGAGTAATCAAATATCTCCAAAAAATTTTTCATGATGGTGGTGTAGCTCGGTTCCTGATGCAGTACACGTCTCTGATGTTTGGCTGTTACTTGTACATGAAAATTTATCCCTGACCAGAAACCAATGACCTGATGGCTCTTAAGAGCAAATGCACATATCACCCACACCACTCTGGGTAAGAGAAAATTGTCAAAGGATTGATGTGGCAAGGGAATTTTTAAGATGGTCATTGAGGATAATTGGTTTCCATCACTATTTTTTACAGGATGGGGTCATTGGTACCACGCCTAACCCCCCATCAGGAGGGCCAGCATTTTTGCCAGGGAGGCCTTCCGTTAGCCACTAAGTCACGTTATTTGTAAAGGCGCAGACACTCGCATTATGCCATTGTCACTCAGCTGCACTAGGACTGCATTACTGGGTTTATGACGAGGACATGCAACAGCCGACTTTTAGTACGGTACGGTGAATGTTCATGAGTTTTTTACTATTCGGCGTCGATGACTTCAGTAGGGGCAGTTATCCACAATATTATTAGAATAGGGGCGCTTATAAGAATAATGGGGGCGCTTATTAAAATGGGGGTGCTTATTGGAATAGGGGAGCTTATTGACAAAAACACATTCGAAGAGGGGCGCTTATTTGAAGGAGGGCGCTTATTTGAAGAAGGGCGTTAAATCGATATCATTACCGTAAACCTGATGGCCCCAGAGCACTGCCACCGGGACCACCACCCTTCAGCTCCAAAAATTCCGTCCCATTTTCCCAAACGGGATGAAGGCCAAATGTGAAGTTAATAATGTCTGTCAACTTAAATTGTTAACCAGGAGACTTTCCCTTGTAAGGTTCTCCTACCCCTGAGGGGAAAAAACAAAGGTTGCTTCACCCTTTCTGACAAGCCAGGTGGCAGCACAAGGATAGATAGATATGCTCAAAATCATTGGCAATATTCGAATGCGATATTTAACTTGTGGAGGTCTGACATTACCTTTTCCTGCGAAATACCATGATTCTTGATGTAAACGAATCCAACTGTGCTAAACGCCTGGTATACTTCATCTGCCACTCGTTTCAATGCTTCAGAGGACCGATCATCAGTCGTCTCCTTCAAGGGGCCAAAGTCGACAACTGGTATCGTTTCCATTGTAAAATAACCCCTCTTAGCTTGAGACTTGGGCAGTCACAACACAAACCCTTTTTGAGACAGTGATCAATTGCAAAATGGTGGGTTTTCCTTTGTAAAAGCCATAAATTTATAACTGACAAACACTTTCGTGCACTGTCGAACAACAGCCTGATCAGTTACTTTATATAAGATGCATGGAACATCCCATACAAACAAGGCACGCATCAGTCACGCAATCGAGTGAACAAAATGCTCAGACGGCCAAGATGTTCCTGTATGGAGAAAGGTTTGTTTTCAAAGCCACTGATTACCATAAAACACAACTCCAATAAAGACCCTCAAAGCAAGAAAACGTTGTTTTAAGGAAATCAGATTGAAGCTCGCTGGATGCATGAGAAAGAGGATCTCCCAGCTGGGGGTAGGGGTCCTAAAATATCAGAAACAAGTTTCTTTGTTCCCAATAAAATTTTTCCTTGTTCCCTGAAAGCATTTTGTCGATTTTCGTGATTCCATTTTCCTAAAATTTCAGAAACACAGCTTTTGTTCCCAATTTTTTAAATTAATGATTCTGATTTGTTTTATGCGTGATAAACATTGTTCACTGAGGTTTACTGCCTTGAAATGTCCCAACGTTAACCATATTTGAAGTTTACTCTGTCGAATTGAAATAAGAGAACCTCCCGGGTGGGGGGACATGTTTCCTTGTTGGGACTAGGGGACAAGGGGCCCAAGCCGGCTCCCAACAAATTCCCTAAACGTATTTTCTTTTATTTTGGTGTTGTCTGTTCCCTCGATGAATTATGCTCTTGTTCCCACGTTCCCAAAGAGTTAATGGCTATGCTCCCTTGTTCCCTGAAACCCGTGGGAGAGCCTCATCAGACAGATTAGAGTACAGTCTGACATACAAATGCAAATCTTCAAAAAATATGGTATCAGGACATAGGACCCTCCTTTAGTGTTTACAAGAAAAATTGAGATATATAAGGTAACATACATGTAATTTGCTTTTGTTTATTGATAAAAGTTTTACAGTAAACAAATGAAAGAACACTATAGAAGATAAATACAAGGGAAATAGTCCAAAATAATATTTCACAGAAATGAAAGAAATAAAAATTCAGTATCCAACTTTAAATTAAAGTTACTAACACAATAATGTAACTATAAAATAAACAATGGTGATTGACAGAAAATTAAAGCAGAGCTTTGTATAAAATGGCTGCCCTTGCGCCAAAAAAATATAAGAAGCAGAAAAATTGAAAATATACCCCTATCACAGAAAGCTGAGTGAATTATAGCAAGGCATTCAAAACAAAATACCTGGGTAACAGGTCTTATTAAAAGCCATTAATATAATACAGTTACAATAATTATTTTAGTTCGTTCAAATGTGAAAGCAATAAACAAAAACATTTTTCTGTGTAAACGTGAAGATAAAAACCAAGCAGATTTTGAGCATTATATTTTCATAACAAAATCTTTTTTTTTGGAATGAGGTATTTGGCAAAAGACATACAATGAAAAGTAATTTATTGTAAGCAAATTAAAATTGGTGCTGCGTTAAAGCTGACATATAGAAATGGTAAATGGAAAATTTGTTTAATGCATGAGCTTTGCTTTTATTTATCATACAATTAAACTAATTAAATTTGTATACACTTTTAATTAAAAAATATTAATATAATTTTGTTCAACACTAAATGTAATATGTACAAATGGCAGCAAAAAAAAAATTATTAGAACTTTATATAAGTAATAAAGAGATATATATCAAGCAACTTGGTGCAGAGCTAGAATACTAACATGAAATAGGTGTCGATCAAATTTATGTACAATTTGCACAATGTCTGTGTAGATTGTAGGCAACAAGAATGAAAATAAAATTCAGAATTAAACTGAAAAAAGGATCAATTAAATTAATCGCAATTGTATTTGTTTTTACATTCCATTCATTGTCATTTGTTTGGTGGCAGGAAGAGTTGAAAGATCCAAGTCGTTGAAGTAAGGATGATCCAATGCAGCTTTGGCTGATATCCTTTTTGCAGGATTGTACGCAAGCATTTGCTAGGTGAAAAAAGAAGCATTAATTAGCATCACAACTTCAAAGCTATCAATATTAGTTTACTATACGGGTATCACTATGTGGAAAGACTCGCGTGTGATCGGAGTTCATAGTCAAAGTCAGGCTTAAAATCTCACGGACAAAACAAAAAGAATTTCAGCTCACTACAAATCTCCAACAAGAAACAAGCCTTCAACCATAGTTTACCTTGAGAGACATTTCACTGAGCTCAACAAGCTTGAAGAAGAAGGACAAACTGATATTTGAAAACAGCTATGGAAAGTGTAATTATTATAAGTGTTTGCTGTAGTTGTAATGCTATGTGCAGAGAATTAAGGATAGTTTTTCCATTACATTTCCACTTTCTATCATTCAGTTAAATTATTGTTGTAACAGTTCTTCCTGACCATGAACAGGGTTTCTGAGCACTTTGAATTCAAGGCTCTGGGAAAAACACAATTCAAGCAACTATTGTTGTATGAAACAAATAGATTCCAAATGTGCAATGAGTCTTTTAAGTAAAAGATCACAGAAGACATCAATAAAAATGGAGTCTATTTGATAAACATTATACATGTATACACATGTACCTCTAATAGATCAAGTCCATTGCTATCCAGTTGAGGAACTGCTTTCCTCAGCCCTTCTCCACTCCATTTTGGAAAGTTTGGTTTATAGTCTGGAAGCTGGGATACTCCTGGCCAGTTCTTGTCTGTTGGGGTACCTAGGATTCTGTGAAGTTCAAACAGCATAATGCAACCTTTTTTCACTATTACAAATGAAATTGTTGGTTGGTTGTTTCACTCTTTTTTTTTCTATTTAAGAATAAAATTATTGTTTTTCCAGCCCAGGCTGAATATTAGATTATTGTACTGCCGATTTTAGGCTAAAAATATTCTCTTAATATTCTTAGATATAGCATATGACATTTCTGTATCAATTACAAGTGTTTGGTGTATAACTTCTTGCAGAAAAGTTATGAACATATGACTAGTGCTGTTTTTGGTTTAGTTTTGCCATTTATTGAAAGGAAGAATCTTGTACTGTATAGTTGACACATGACTGTATTATTTTAAGCAAATGAAAGATTATCGCAGTAATGTACTCAACTTAAGCAGTTGAAAAAAGCAAGCCTGAAAAAAATTCACGCTTGAAAGGGAATCAAACCCATGACCTCTGCGATACTAGCGTAGTGCTCTAACCAACTGAGCTATCAAGCCAACTGGGAGCTGGTCACTTGTGAGTTCATAATATAACCGTGGATGGAGAAGATATGAAATTAATATATGAAATTCATATATTTGTACTGCGGATATACATTTTAAGCAAATTAAAGATCGTCGCAGTAATGTACTCAACTTAAGCAGTTGAGAAAAGCGAGCCTGAAAAAAATTCAGGCTTGAACGGGAATCGAACCCATGACCTCTGCAATACTAGTGCAGCCCTCTAACCAAGCGAGTCAAAATTTCAACACAAAATTATATTATTATTATTATTCTTATTATTCTTATTATTATTATTATTACTATTATTATTATATTCTTATTATTATTTAATGGAAGCAATTTCTCAACAGAGTTAACTAGTTCTGTCTGTTGGAAATCAAAAGGACTTTCATTTCAACTTGAAGATTATATTTATCCTGTGTGACATTAGAGAAGTCGAGTGTTTGATTTATTACTAACCTAAAAATACGGAAAAGTTGGTCAATTTCTGAATCTCCACGAAACAATGGTTGCTTTGTAACCATTTCAGCAAATATACATCCTACACTCCAGATGTCCACAGGACAGGAATATCTTTGACATCCTAAGAGAACCTCAGGTGCACGGTACCACAGGGTTACTACCTAAAATTATGGAAAAATGCAGAGAACAACATGTTAGCACAACAATGCATTCACAGGCATCTTTCTCAATGATCTTATCAGGAAGTAAATTTCTCAAACTCATTAATAAATCTAAACAAACAATTACAACCCATAATCATCTAGTGAAAACAAAGAAAATAATAACCATGAAGGAGCTTTGGATACCCAGAAGTAATTACAATGTAGCATAGATTTTTACAATTTTATTTCTCTGTTCACTCTCACTGTAGTTTTTGTTTTGATTGAGAAGATATAACAAACGCTGGAGTTTCATCGGCTATCCAAACAGCTCAAATTTCGTCAAAATACACCATGTGGTATTTTCAACTCTCTCCTCGAGGGAGGTGTGTGGCGCGGTGGCCTAATGGTTAGTGCGCCGGACTCCAGATTGAGCGGTCCGGGTTCGAGACCTGGCCGGGGTCATTCTGTTGGGTTCTTAGGCAAAACACTTTACTCTCATTATAGTGCCTCTCTCCACCCAGGTGTATAAATGGGTACCGGCGAATTTACTGCTGGGGGGTAACCCTGCGATGGACTAGCATCCCATCCAGGGGGGAGTAGCAATACTCCTAGCCGCTTAATGCTACAGAAACCGGGATAAGCTCCGGCCTGATGAGCCACTTGGCTCGACAGCAGGCTTTACCTTTTACCCTCGATGTTTGGATACCCCATAAACACAGTTGCACTGTCCCTTATGTTTGATCTATCACTTCAATAAACAAGCACAGCACCTCTCTGATGGTGGCTACACCAGGACAGGCATGTTAGGGCTTGAAAAAACTTGGCCAGGGGCAGTTGCTTGCTGGTCTTAGTTTACTTCTCTACAATTTATTCAGCAGAGGATTTCGATCCCAGCATCTGCTTCAAATCTTGTTGAAAGCCCTGGCACTGCACAAGATATGTAACTAGTAATGCATGGTGCAACGAGGATACAAGCCAGCGTTACTGAGCAACTTTAGTCTGTGATGATTTTTGCTGTCAACCGATACTTGCTCCCTAACTGCACTGCATGTATTGTAACAGCTGCCTCCGCCACAGGCTTTTCAAAGGCCGCGCGGGTTTTGGAGAGATCTCCCAACAATCGCGAGCGACTGGGGACGAGGCAGTTGTAACAGCATGTGAATGATAGGCAGAAGGCGAAAAAATAACCGCCTGAGGACTTGATTTTTCCGGCTAAAAGAATGTGTCTGGGTGGATCTTTTTTTAATGTGAGTAAGTGACCCAAATTTTCTGCCTGTGTTCAAGAAAATTTCAAAATCAAAATCTTAGCGCAGGGCTGCAAAAAACTTTTTTCACTTGAAAGGAAATATGTCCTACTAAGAGACCATCTTGGTCGGAGAAAACAAAATTGTGGTCGGACGGAGTTTTCTTCATCCTTGCCGTAAAATGATTTACGATACAAAAATTGTCCGGACATCATGTCCGATGACCAACTGTTATTCGCCATGTTAGCTACATCCCTTTGTATGTACTGTAATGTTCCTTTCTTACCTCATGAGTGTAAGCCCTGACAGGAATTCCAAATGCCCTCCCAAGCCCAAAATCAGCTAACTTGATCAGTCCTTGCTCGTCAATCAACAAGTTCTGGGGTTTCAAATCTCGATGTAAGATTCGGCGACTGTGGCAAAAGTACATGGCATTTGTAATTTGATAGAGGTAGCTCTGAAAAGAAAGCAACACAAGTGAGTATTAGACATGCTGTACTGATAAGTACCTATCATATCCCAATCATGGTGTACAATGTTACATTTATTTCTTTGCTTTCTTTTTTTAAGAAAACCACTCCCATGAATTGTTTACTATATTATTCCTTTTCTTTTATTCATTGCATCCAAACATGCAAATGAATTTGTGAACCACGTCAGTGCATGTTCAGTTTTGCTTTGAACCTGTGCCAACAGCTCAGGTTTGCAAGAAATTTTGAACTCTCTCAAAACTACTCAAGATTGACTTTGTATTTGTAATTTTTCAGTTGAAAAGAGAGAGGAACGATGGGGTATTTGCATCAGGCTAAGAGTGTGATTTATTATTTTTTTTGAAACTCTACATCACAGACCATGCCGCTTGAGAAATTATCCTGCATTGTAATTATAATTTCTTTAATTTTGCTGTTCACAATCTGGATCATTATCCACACCAATCTCAACATCAGGCTTTTCAAAACAAGTCGGTACCCGCCACAGTTCCACAGGCTACTTGATTTTACGTCACCCATTACTTTGGCCATAGCAATCAGCTTGTGAGAGACAAGCCCAGCTTGTCACAGCCACCTACACTGTACTCTTCCAGTTGCTGACACCTACAGTACTTCAAAACATTTTGAAATCCCTGCAACATATGAGATGTTTTACCTTGACTAACATATCGCTTAACAACCCCCGAGTTGTGTCCAAGTGCTTCTTAAGGTCACACATAAGAAATTCAAACACCAAATACAACTTGGCTTCTTCATGAAGAATATGTTCAAGACTAACGACGTTTGGATGATCTTTTAGTTCCTTAAGTAATGAAATTTCTCGCACTGCAGTGCTTGGAATTCCTTCATCTGCCAATTCCAGTCGAATTTTCTTCAAGGCAACCAGCTGGTTATTCTTCTTGTTGCGGCCTTTGTACACCACACCATATGTACCTGTAGGGGATTAGGATCAATTTAGGTTTCTGGGAAACTGCTCACCTACCCCTCCCTAAACCTAATATTTTGCCCAAAGCGATAAGTAAGGGTTAATGTTAGGTTTGGGGAGGGGTAGGTGAGCAGTTTCCCAGAAACCTAAATTGATCCGGGGATTACAACACAGATTTTTTAAAGCCTTTTTTTAAATTTTCACCAATTACAGCGGATTCAGGTTGAGCGTTTAATGATCCCAGTTGTTGCGTTCATTGTCACAGTTGATTGATTGCGTTGTGGGGCAAAAAATGACAGACGTTGTTAGGTGGAAATGACAACGTTCTGTCTGGGAAAAACCACGTTGTCACTTGACCAGCGGTATTCGTGTCTTGGATCTTATTAATCTTCAATTGTTAAATAAGATCCAAGACACAGCGCTAGTCGAGTGACAATGTGCTTTTCTCAGAAAGAACGTTGTCATTCCCACCTAGCGACCTGTCATTTTGCCTCGCAACGCAATCAATCAACCATGACAACAAATGCGGCAACTGAGACAAACACTCAACCTGAGTCCGCTGTTAATTTACTTGCTTTTACAAAAACAAATTCACAAATCATTAAACCTGGTTTGCATGATTTCAACTTGAAACAAAAGTTGCAGAATACCGGTAAGTGTGAATTCAGTCAGTTCTTGCCAGACTTTTTTTCTTTCAAGCTGGCAATAGGCTATTAATTTTTTGCCAGCTGCAAACAAATTTGTCATTGGTGACCAAACAATCCCAGGATGTCTTGGGAATTTTTGATGACTTTTTCTGACTGTTTCTCCTTTATCAAAACCATCTCTTTTTGAAAAGGAAAACACTGACACTCAAATTAAAAGTGTAAAATCCTTTTCTTTCAAATTCACAGTTTTGGTATCACTGCAAACACTAGGCCACAGTTGTTCAAGGGACAGATATTTACATATACAATCTTTTTATTTTATAAGAATCTTGTTTATAAGAATATCGAGGCTGAAATTTGCGAACTTTTAAGAATATTTTAAGAATAAACCCGAGGCTGAGATTTTGAAAAGAATGTAGTTTTTAGTTGAAACAAAATCTGGTATTTTCATTTCCATCACTTTATTTCTGTGAGGAATGCTTTGTTTAAAGCCAAAACGGCCAGGCTGCAACGAAAACCAATGGTACATGTGCACAATGTAACACGATACAGATCTGGACACCAAACACTTGTAATATATTGATTACCCAATACTTGCTAAAACGGAAATGTCAAACGGAATGTTCTAAGAATGTTCATAAGAATATTTTCAGCCTAAAATCGGCAGAAAAATAAGAATATTCAGCCTGGGTCGGAAAAACTGTATTCTTATAAAATAAAAAAGAGTGTAAATATACTCACCGGATACTATCCAGTGGATAGCCCAGTTTCTTTTGTCAACACTTCAAGGAAAGTGATTTACCAATGGATCTACTGTTATCCACCCTTTCAAAGGTCTACAATTTCAATACACATATTACACAGCCACTTTAGTTACCTTCTCCGATCTTTTCAATTTTAATGAAATCATCCATCTTCATTTCTCCAGCTTTGGATCCCATTCTGAATTGTTTGTAATATCCTGAACTGCGTAAGACTTACCTTGAAAATGTTGAAAGCAAAATGTTTAGAACGGTGTAACGTTTATAACATTAAGTCCATTTTTGAAGGGAACTGGCAAACTGTTTCATTGGCTGTTAATTTATACTCCGCTACCATCGAATTCCAGAGCCTCTAAACCACAGCAAGTGAAAATTTCGAACGAAAATTGTTTTTTTTTTCGTTACAGCTGTAGATGTTCATACATTTGTGGATGATTTATTTATCTTGTTAATTTATCTCTCCATCGCTGTATTGAAATACAGGAATATTTTATAGTCCGTTCCAGAACTGCGTGTTCGAACGAAAGCCAAGATGACTTGCATGCACGCGCGGTAACATGGCTTCCCTTGCCGAAGACAAAGACATTCGTAGTTCTTGTATATTGCTAGCCCTTGGTGTTATCACATTTCTCTTACATTTAAAAATAAGTTAACAACCGAAGTTGGCAGACTAATAAAAGCTTTGAAGGGTTTAAATCGTCTCCGCCACATTCATCGGGCGCGACATTTAAAATCTGTAATCTACATGCAAGCCCACGTTTAAATTAATCAAATAATCTGAGCCAACAGCTTGCTTTTTAAGCTAGCGAAGTATTTATTATAAAAACCGAAACAATCTACCAATACCTGCTTGGAAAATGCGGTGTTATGTTCTAAGAATGTGTCTATAAAACGAAAAATCGGCGCTGTTGGTCGGTTAGAATTCACAAGGCCAAACAACGCGTGGTAACGGAAAGAAATTACACTCATTTATCGTTGGAATAGTAATTTTTTTTAAATTCAAATCGACCTTAAGCAACTGATTACGTATAAGCTGAAATAAATTAAAATACGAGATGTAAAAGTATTTAGGAAAAGTTAAAATACAGTTAAAAATTGTCCACAAACCTGAAAGAAGCGTCTCAAACTGAAGGCCACAATGCGAGCTGTCGTGAGATTTGTATTTGAAAATAGCGGCGTTGGTTCCATTGACCAATCATATCGCAGGATTCAATTCAGCCTCAGGTCGCCGCGGACAATCTGCTACCTCGATAAAACCACAATTTTGATTGGATAACATATCGACACGCTGGACCAATCAAATTCACTATAATATCCCGTGATGTTCCTTTTCTTCTTGTATTCAAAATGGAGGCTTTGTATGGAATACCCTTTCACATTTTAGAAGTTCCTAACCTAAAATTAAAGAAGCCAGGATGGGTGAAACCTCCATCAGCAATGATCGTTTTCGCTTTTGTTCTCCTGTCGTATTTTTTGGTCACTGGAGGTAAGCTGTGTACATTTGATTTCTCAACAATGCTTCGTGACGAAAAGAAATGGTCTAAATAAAAATTCCATGCACTCATGCAGTGTTCGAAACTACAAGTTTATTACGTGTACACAGTATGGGATTTGTTTAAGGCTCACATGAAAATCGCCACAGTGTTTTGCAAGTTTACTTAACTTAGGAAGCATAACATTATGGGTTTGTGATTTATTTACCTGTGCTGTGTGCCCATGCTAGAGGAAATACGTGGCACTCATGAGTTGAGAGAAAAAATTAAGCTTAGAATTGACTGAATGCACAGTGCTTGCTATCCATGCCGCACTTGCAATCGATCAAAAATGTTTCATTGCTAAATCAGTAAAGCATTATTGTTTGGTATTATCAACATTGGGTTATATTTAAATTGATTAATATATGCATTATATGAAAAAAGAAATATTTTCGTTTTCACTACTCAAAAGGATATTATAATACATGTAATTGGAATAAGATTAACATGTCTTTGGCTTTTGGCTTTGGATTTTAATACTCAATATTACTATGTCCAGGGTATTTGTGTTCTATAATTTATTGCATTCACTGGAAATTCTATTCTTCATCAGCACTTGTGACCAATAGTTTATTACTGGATTCCAAAAAGAAATGTTACAAAATCAGGTAGATGCATGGGAAATAGCTTGCGCTAAGATGGCATTTGCTTTTGTAAAAGGTCTGCATACAAGCCTAGTGGCTCATCAGGCTGGAGCTTATCCCGGTTTCTGTAGCATGAAGCAACAAAGAGTATTTCTACTTACCCTGGATGGGATGCTAGTCCATCACAGGGCTACCCCCAACAGTAAATTCGCCGGTACCTATTTATACATCAGGCACTACAGGAGTAAAGTGCCTTGCCCAAGAACACAACACAGTGACGCAACTAGGGCTTGAACCCAGACTGCTTGATCCAGAGTCCAGCATGCTAACTGTTAGGCCACCACAACTCCCATATTTGCCTTTTGTGCCAATCATCTAATAGGTGTTTTTGTCTTGTGTCTGGGATCATCTTCCTTGCCACATGATTTCCAGGACTTCTTACTTCTCTGATCATTTACTAAATAGAATTTATGATTAATCTATAACTGAAGTTTGCATTTGCGTAGTTGAGAAAAATTAACATGCTAATTAATACGCGACTTCACCTTGCAGGTATTATCTATGATGTGATTGTGGAACCACCAAGTGTTGGAAGCACAACAGATGAGTTTGGTCACAGTAAACCAGTAAGTAAAGTTACTAGTTCTTCATGGCTCCCTAACTGGATCTTTCGTCACTGTTAGTGGGAATATTCCCAACATGCATATCTTTCTTCTAAAGGCAGAACAACAGACAGAAAAATTTATGTCAAAAAAAAAAATGCCTCTCTGCAGTTGTTATTTGGGACAGTAATCATGTGAGAATTCTCCAAAATAGAAGATTTCTATTCCATGTACACCATTTGATTTATTCAGTCAAAGTAAAGACAGAATTTAGCAATTAATCATTTGGAAAAGGGTTTGGAGGGCACTGGGCAAGTTACCCACCTGTGAACATGGTTTTTCCCAGCTGCTGTCAACAACCTCAACTGACTTTTATCTACCGGTATTTTCAGTATAAAGAACATCAAATAGGCTTCTATCTTTTCCACTGAGTGTACTTTCTTTTTGCCATCCTGCTCAAAAAACCTAATGAAGCCCCAGTATTTCTAAGATACCACAAATCTGTTAAACATGTATGCATTCAAGTGACAATTTACATGTTCCCTTATAACAATGTTTTGACACAGCATAATTCAATATTTGTCAGAATTGTGCTGTCAATCCTTATTTTCTTTTTTACAACAAAGATGTGAGATTTTGTTTTTGTGTTTCCCTGCAGGTTGCGTTCATGCCATACCGTGTAAATGGTCAGTACATCATGGAGGGTTTGGCATCAAGTTTTCTATTCACCATGGGTGGACTGGGCTTTATTATCTTGGATAAATCCAATGCTGTTGGCATGTCCAAACTAAACAGATTTCTCCTGCTGTTCCTGGGTTTTGTGTGTGTCTTAGTGTCTTTCTTTACATGCAGAGTGTTCATGAGGATGAAGCTGCCGTGAGTATAATTGTGTCATTATACTGTAAAGTATTGATAAACCTATGTTGTGTATGGTGGACTTTGTTGCTTTTTCCACTCTGAGAAATAATCTCCTGGGGAGGGGACTCCTTTTTAAAATTGACAAGTGCGATCTTTATATTTTAAATTAGGGGTGAAAATTGGTGTGTACCACTCACTACATACATTGTACACCACTGGAGTTATTCAGGGTGTTCCTTTTAACATTTCCAAAGTGGGTCCCTCTCGGTGACCTTTATAAGGGAGTCTCCCTCTGGAACAATTACCTTTCAGTTAGAATTATATTTCTGAGAGTTGACTGGGCCAGTGGTTTTCATCACAGAAGCTACAAACTACTAAGCAACATAATTTTATGTGATTTTGTGTTAAGAACAGGATGTTTATCTAGAATGCTCAAAAGTGCTTAATCTATTGTATTCAATTGCCATACATGTGTTACAAACACTTCTTTCCCTTATTTTCTGCTTGTTATTTATTTTACTCCTGTGCAAGGGTTCCCTTTGTTACTAATAAATCACATAAGCAAGAAACTAATACTGAAATTCGAAATAAATAGCTGTCACTTGATTTTTAAAAATTTTTACACTATTTTCCCAAGCACAAACTTTGCCATATTTTGGGGCTTTTCTCATCCAAGGACTTACTGTTTAGAATACATTTTACAACAGACTTGGGAGGCCACTATTTCTATGTTCACCAAGTAATAGTTATATTTTACTAATTGCTTTCTTTGTTGTTATTATTATTTTCAGAGGCTACATGCAAGTTTATTAGAAGCAAATATCAAGATTCTTTGCCTCGCCAGACAGAATCAGTTATCACATTCAATGTAGTTGTTATTCTCTTGTGAAATAAACTCTTTTACTAAACAAGACTTGTTTGCATTCTTCCCACTGTTAAATCAAAGCAATGTTTTATTATTTTTTGTTGTAGGTTTTTGTTTGAAAAAAAAAACGTTTCAGTCTTGCCAAGGTTTTCCTCCATACTTATAGGGAAATACAGCTAAAAGGGTACATTTACCTGAAGGAAGGTGTTTGCACAACATAATTTTGAATTTTTAGAAAAAAAAAATCCCTTCAGACAGCTGGTATATCAGTCAAGATCACTCAACTGGGATTCATCCAGGGAGGACTGAACTTCCTGTACCTTTGTTATCCTTTTTCTCCTGGTTCCCGTCGCTTTCTTAATGGCTGCCAGCTCTTTGTATTATTTCTGTTGCAAAATGTTTTGCACTGTGGCAAACGTTTTCCCACTTTCTACCGGCCCCCACCACCTTGACAGTCCTGCTTCCTGCCCTCTCTTGTCCCAACTCCCCTAGACTTCCCACTCCTCTTTTACCCCCAGGTCCGTGATCAGAATTCTGGGAAGGTGTTGCGCAAAAAATCGACGGCGACCCTGTTACACGAGTCAACTTTCTTAATATTCGTTTTTTGACTTGGGTTCAAAAACTGGCAACGTGTTGCCGAGTCAAAAGTTGCGCGAAAAATCGTCCCCGGTACCATGTTACACGGCGAACGATCATTGTTGCAAGTTGTCCCGTGTAACATCACCTTAGGTCACCTTTAGGGTGAAAAACTGGCGCATGCGCATGCAAGTTATCCTGGACTCTCTCTTCGCGCGCCTGGGTTCAACCCCTTTAAATGGCGCGCGGGAGGGAGAGTTCAGGGACTGGACTAGCTGTTTACCAGTTAGTAAGTGGTTTTCCAAAATCAGCAAACCGACCGAAAGAGATGGCGCTTACCATTTTAATTTTGCCCGTTTCTGTTTTTTTCCTGGATGGGAGACAAGGGAAATGAACAAATGTTACAGAATTTTCTGACTGTTCATACCAACCGGAATATAAGGACTAGCCAACGAAGTCCATTTCGGAAAATAACTGCTTCGCTTTCCAACCGAGATTTTAAAGATTTTTCGTTAAACTTTTAGTAAGCACCCATAGAAACGCCAGGAAACCGAGCAATAATACGATTTTCTCCGTTTTTGTACAGGCTAATTTTTATTCATTTCTACAAAACACTTATCCCGTGTGTATCACATAAACGGGTTAACAACATTCATTAATACCTTCAAAGGTCTTGTAGGATCATTATATTAGTGCTTGAAAGTCGTTGGGTATATTCCACCCTAAAATTATCAGTGAGGTCAATATACGATGGTATTGAAGTTATTTTTGCAGTGCACGATTGGTAGCACTTATGATACACAAAACGAGATTCTGAAGCCTTTCACGGAGTTTCATTCAAAATGTCTTGCCTGTTCAAGTCTTTCGTTTAGTTGGGGGCGGGCAAAAAAGCGGGTAAAAGAGAAACGGGGCGAGCGAGCCGGAAAAATAAATGAGACTAGGACGTTGACTACCATCTTAGACGAACTGAACTTAAAAGCTTCGACATAGGAGATGAAATTACCGACCCCATCTTGCAGAGCATGAAAATATTGCGTGACCTGGTTGTTTGTTGAAAATGTCACTTTTTGTAGTATTTCGAATTCATAAAAAGTTAAATTTCTTGATAAACTGTCGAGCCGCAAGCGACTTTTGAGGAAAACTGGAAAGTCAGTCGTTAGACACAATGTCTTGGGGTAATCGCCTACTTTGGCTATGATGGGAGTTGAGATAACATGTCACGCGTCTCTTTATTTCCTCCATTTCATAGAATTACGGTAAGAGTTAATGGACCAATCAGGGCATGATATGGAACTAAAAAAAAGATCCATGACCTTGTCTCCACAAACGCTTCGCTTGCTGAAGGCAACTCTATAATCATTCCAAGATTGAAACGTTTTTTTTTTTTTTTTTTTCAGTTGAAGCGCCTTTCACGACTGATTGGTATGTCTTCTATCGAATACCGTATTTTACTTCATAAAATCAGTCACTGTATCAGCTGGTTAGATGGTGGTGAAACATTGCTTTCCGTTTCGCTTTTTGAGGGATTGATAGCCGCAGACAGTGTAAACAACATTGAAAATGCTGCCTCGTTGTTCGCAGAAATGGAGAAGCAGAATAATTTAGGAATCGACCATCTATCGGTACTAAAGGAACTTTTCAGAGGTGTACAGAAATGGACTCTGATCGACGAAATCGAGAAATTCGAGGTCAAAAGAAAAAATTATAACAGATTACTAAAAAAGGTAATCCACAAACTCGGCGAGTATGATCTGAGTAATCTCATCGAAATATGTGGACGACATTTAGCTGCAGACAGGAAAGACGACATTAACAATGTTTGCGCTTTGTTAAAGGAGCTTGAAAACACGAAGCGTTTAGGAGCAAATTATCTCGATGTTTTAAAAGAGATTTTAACTGAGAAACGGGAAGAGCATCTGTTGAAAGAAGTTGAAGATTTCGAGAGGAAAAGGAAAGACGAAGACATTGCTGATAGGCAAAGAATGGAGTCTGAGACGAGAAGAGAAGGTGAGTCCGACCCTACCAACATAAGGCGTGAATAAGTTTGATCAGTAAAACACAATCGATCGCGAACACACAAGATATCTCGATAAAATTAAATGGAATCGAATGTTCGATGTCTGTACGGTACGTAAACGGTCGGTGGCGAGGGGCCACTTACACTGATGTGAATTCCCGATTACTAACTATGATCATTAAAACTCCAGTCTCAACTCAGTTTTAAGAAGACTTACACTGAACTTTAATAGAAAGATTACGAGCAGAAGTCAGAAGAAAAATGTAGAGGAAAATTTAAACATACAAAATCCATTATAATGTAATTGTGAGTAAAGTACTGGAGCGTGAATTGCTTGGCTCCAAAACAATTTATTCTATTTTGGCGAATCTTTAGGCACGGCCTCCCGAAAAGCGTCTGGGTGGGGAGTGTGTGACTATCGCACGGCCCTCGCGTAACGCGGGCCCCAGAGTGGATCTGTCCTTTTTCGACGTTTTTGCTTGTTTACAAGCTAAAATGGTAGAATAGGGGTTATGTGGTCAAGATTTGGAACCACATATTTGTAAACTCTCAAGGGACTTTTTTAATTCCTCAAGGGACTGTTTTAATTTCTCAAGGGATTACTTTCCGCTGTGTGCGATCTCGTGCTAAAAACGTGACTTGTCACATTTACAAACGTTATATAACAATTTTAAAAGTGACATGTCAGCTTTCTTATCTCAACGCACGTGTGTCTGAAAGGCGATCTATAAAAAGCGTCGCACAAACAATGGATTGCGTAACTAAAACACGAATAAATAATCACTAGCACTTACATCGTTTAAAAATTACAAACGTCAAAAATAAACCATACAAAAAAACTTGCTCTTTTCAAAGATATTATTGAAGTTAAAACAAATGCAAGAGATGGGGGCTTCTTTTAGCTTAGGAGCGGTTAAAAATTAGGCCAAATTTGGTCGCTACATGCATCATCAGCCTAGGTCGTTAGGGACGAGACCTCGCGTTGAGCCGTTGACAGCAATGTTGCATGAATCGGCTTTACAACATGCGATCGTTTCTACGCAGTTCGAGTGGAATTTCAGTCAAAGACAGTAAAATTCTTTCGTATTTCATCTTCAAATATAATTCGGAAGCATTCACTGTATATATGGCTTTTGTTTAATCCTGGGTCTTGATATCCGACCCTCGCAGAGCCTAGACAAAACGCAGCTTGAGTCCGGCTTGAGTGTAACGATTTGTTTACGCCGCAATTATATGCGCAATGTTTTCTCCGACAATAGTTAGCCTGCGTAGCTGGCGGTATTTTGGGGTTATAAAGCGCGTACAAGCAAGCGGCGAAGCCGCGACAACGAGCGGCGCAGCCGCGAGTGGCTTGGGGAGGAGGAGTTGAAATACCGCCTGCCCGGATGGGCTCCTTTTTTGGCTTCCGCCCCTTATTTGCATTATTTGGCTTTCCCCAAGCCACTCGCGGCTGCGCCGCTCGTTGTCGCGGCTTCGCCGCTTGCTTGTACGCGCTTTATAACCCAAAAATACCGCCAGCTACGCAGGCTAACAATAGTCGGAAATATCCGTATTTTTTTTCGTGCTTTTCCGTGGAGCAATCGTAACGATACGGTCTTAAACATATTGAACAGCGGTCTACCTATTACAATTCAAATATGGCGTGGCAAAAACAAAGCGTCGAACGCATATTTTGCTGTTTCATTTGCTAATTTCGCTGCCGTAATCGACTGCCTCGAAAAGTCCTTGCAATTTTAAAGTATAGAATTGTCAGATCTCGGTGAAATTTGCACTGTTTATTTGTGTAATGTTAAGGAATATGTGTATAAATACCCGGCGCGGACGAGTCATTTTTGACAAAATTATATGGCTGCATTTCCTCCGCGAAGATAGGAAATTGTTAAACTAAACTACAAAGAAACTGTAATGATAAGTTCGAAGAACAATGCACAGGATAAACCTTCGACTCATACTTCATGCAAAAACGTCGATATCTCGAAGAGACTTTGATTTTTCTTTTTTTGTATTTGTATTTGTTTGTTTTTTTCAGTTTACACGCACGCAAAAAGTCTGAAGGAGGAAATTGATGAGTATTAACTCAAAAGCTTTAAATATGGGGCGCATTTCGAAGCAGCTGGGTTATATAGCCATCAGAGCAGCTAGCAGGCGATTTGGCGAAGCAGATTGCGAAGCGAGATAAACGAGTGATCAGGATGGCCCAGCTCACAACGAGTCTCTCGTAGCTAAGTTGGTTAGAGCGCCCAACCGGTATCTGGGAGGCCATGGGTTCGCTTTCCGTCGGGGACTCAGAATTTTTCTTTGTCCCATGCTCGTGTCAAGTTGAATACTTCATCTTCATTATTAATTACCGAGCTTAAAATTTACCATCTTTATTATTTACTATGAATGAAGTGGTTTTAGTTTCTGTTGTCAATTCCTGTCAAATATGATTTCTGCAGTAATTATTTTTGAATTTCTATTATATATTGTTTCAGTTTTTGCATATGTTTATGTCTAAGTTTTCTCATGGACTTAACACGGAAATATGTGAAAAACACAAATTTACTATACGAAGTGAGAAATTCCTCCTGCTTTGGTGTGTTAAGAAGCGAAAGATGTACATAAAATTACAGTGTCCATTAGGGACACAGGGTGGTGTATGATTGGGATCGCACTTTAAAAGCTGATATCAATTCAAAAATCTCTAATCCATTACAGACAATCAAAAACACTTTTTCCTTATTAACTATTTTTTTGTAGAAAAGGGATGGAGCATGTAATTTCCAACCCCAACCAGTCAGTTTTAAGCTAGAAGGAAGGGGTGGGTCACATATTTTTAAGCCTCCGCTTTTCCAATTGCACCACCCCTTAACTCTCCCCCCCCCTTCGGTACTTATTGACAGTCCCTAAAGGATGAAATCAATGAACAACAGCATTTTTAAAATATTTAAACAATTAAGCAAATAATCAACAAAGCAACATTTGTCAAAAACATGGTATAAAGTAGCAATACATGACATTTGTCTGAAAAAAAAAACATTTGTCTAAAAAAAAAATTTGAGCAGAGGGTATCACCCGAAAAAAAAAATTCCTGCACAAGAAATGAACAGAAAAAAAAAATTCGTGCAAGCCGAAAATTCCCCCCCCCCCCCTATCACTTTTCTAATGGTCCGTCCCTTACGGACTCTCGCTATGACGACGAGCGTGTCCGCTTTAACGAGAGTTGACTGTACACTAAAACAAATCTTCTACGCATACAATGTTTCCTCTAGAGTTGACGAAACTGTTAACGAAATGATCTTGCTAGTGCTGAATAATAAATGGTTTGCACAAGATAGAATGAAAAGAAATAGTTCAAAATACCAGGCGATGGTGTAAGTAAAAAAATAAAACAAAGGGACCGAGCTAGCATTCAAGTGTGACGAGTCACAAGTTTCCATATCCAAAACAGTGGAACTGCTGGGCGTAACAATTGACATAGTTAGTTCCCCTCTACTAACTATGCAATTGATGACAAATTGAATTCAATCAAAGGTCTCTTCGAGATATCGACTTTTTGGATTAATTTAGGTTTCTGGGAAACTGCTCACCTACCCCTCCCCAAACCTAACATTAACCCTTACTTATCGCTTTGGGCAAAATGTTAGGTTTGGGGAGGGGTAGGTGAGCAGTTTCCCAGAAACCTAAATTGATCCGACTTTTTTTGCATGAAGTTAGTATGAGTAGAAGGTTTATCCTGGGCATTGTTGTTCGAACATATCATGAAAGAATTCAAACGTCTTTCAGTTCAAGCATTTTTTTTTATTTTCGCGGAGGAAATGCTGTATTTGTCAGTCGCGACGGCTGGGTGCTTTGCGACTCATATACTTTGGCTTGGTTAAAAATGGTAAACTTTGACTTTGCCTTTAATCGAAATAGTTGTTTCCTTTCGAGCTAGAAAGATTTCTATTCGGCTTATGCAGGGTTCCCGATAAAGGTTACACACGACAGAGTTACCTTTTGTCTCGTCACGCAATCCCACATTGAGAAGTAAATGTTCGTTTGGATATTACCAAAAGCCGCTTCTCCTCGCGTTATTCTTTACCTTACGGCTTCACATGCTGTTTATTTTTCTAATAGCGATGCATTAACTTCTGAACAGAAGCAAAAATGTTTAGCGTTTACTGTTTCCACCGGAAGTAATTTCACACCAGGTTACAAAAACACTTGTAAATATCACTTAACACATTTAATGATGTTGCAATTCTAAATTGTTTAAGAAGTTTAAGTTTTTAGGTAATTTAGAATAATTTGTTGTAATCTAGAAAGGGTCTCTTGTGCTTGTAATATGCGCGTAGTTTTTTTTTGTATGTGTATGTAAGTAATTGTGTCTTTTTTTTCTTTGTAAGATGTAAGAAACTTCCAATACTAAATAAAAATATCAAAATACAAAAAAAAAAAATTCTAAATTGTGCAACTCAGCACAAAAAAAAATAGTCACGAAATGAGTTCCCTTTGGTTAACTATTGCAACGTTTTAGTGTGTAAACGACTTGTACTAGTACAAATTTGTGTTGTTAATCGTTTTAGGTTAAATTAATATAAGCGCGTAAAGACTTGTACCAGTACAAATTGCGTTCTTAATCGTTTTAAACTTCGCTGCCTTCGAGCGCTGAACCCCTCACATTCTTAATTGGTTATGTGACGTAAGATTTGGGCTACTCACGTTTTTGATTGTTATATAACGTTTGTAAATTTGACAAGTCACGTTTTTTCTACAAGAACGGAAGTGCTGAAGCAACTCTATAGAGTGACACTTAACAAGTCACGCGCTTTGATCACCCACAGCGGAAAGTATTCCCTTGAGAAATTAAAACAGTTCCTTGAGAGTTAACAAGAATGTGGTTCCTTCCGGTTCCGGATTACCCCACATAACTGCTATTCTCCTTCCTTTTGCTTGTAAACAAGCAAAAAAAGTCGAAAAAACCACATCACCAAAATATGCGGAAAAGTCAGTCAACAAATCGCTGTACTAAAACGGATGCAGAAACTGTTGTCTTTCGGGATCAGGAGGGGCCTTCATACCGCCGCACTTTAATAAGAAACTGTACCGAAAAGTGCCATTGTTGTTGTAAGAAGTCAGCTGACTGGATAAATTAGAGATGGTAAACAAACTAGCGCTCCGATTTAACCTCAGGAGCACCAGAATAGTGGACCTTCCAAAAGTAAAATCGGAAATGTGGAACTTAATACCAGACGAATCAAGGAGGATAAAAATAAAAACATATACGGCTTTTAAGAACACTTACAGCTACTTACTGTGCTATCTGTCTATAAATTTCAGCTCGAGCAGCAGCAGTCTACGCGGTACCCAGAGCAGTAGGAAGAATGATGGGAGGTAGATGGTGTTTTTTGGATTTTTATTATTGGTACCTGTTATTTCTTATCTAATTTGATTAGTCATCTTCACGTTTGCGTTGTGTTATATATTCCATATATAAAAACATACACGGCTTTTAAGAACACTTAGAGCTACTTACTGTGCTATCTGTCTATAAATTTCAGCTCGAGCAGCAGCAGTTTACGCGGTACCCAGAGCAGTGGGAAGAATGATGGGAGGTAGATGGTGTTTTTTGGATTTTTATTATTGGTACCTGTTATTTCTTATCTAATTTGATTAGTCATCTTCACGTTTGCGTTGTGTTATATATTCCCCTATTTTAGGGAATTAAAACTCGATAAGCTAACGTGTATGTACCAAAGGATCGATGTTTATGAACCCCGAGAGCTGACATAGGACTTAAAAGGCGGAAGGAGTGATGCCTAGTCGTTGGACTCGCTGTTGCATGTTTGTAGTGCCATAAGGGATGTGGGGGACTTCCAAAATCTTAATTTTTTTTATCTGGGTACGAAAAATACAGTATACTGAGTCCACTTGTTCGATGCCCCAGAACCTTTTCCAACCACGTAAAATACAGTAAAAATAGTATTTCTAGCCGCAGAAAAGCAAAACTCGGCATTGCTTCAGCTTCAGTTTGTAGAGTAATTTGTAGCTTCTAAAGTCACTTCTTTTTCTCAACAGCAGTAAATGTGCATTGTAACTTCAAGACTGTGGGCGGTGTCGTAGTAGCAGTCGGTGCTGGTGTAGTGTTATATAAGTACTCCAGAGGTGATTCCGACATCCAGCAATTCGCAAATCTTTTTAATGAGACAATTCTTCCAGCAGCTACCAACTTATGCGCGATTGGCAACGGCTCTCTATGCTTCACAGTTCAGGTAGAAAATAGATCTGGTCTACAGTTTCTTTGGCAACAATATCAGGACGGCACACTACAAGAAAAACTGCAAGAGTTTCTGGTGACGGAGGAAATAAAACAACTATCAGACGGCGAAGACGTGATTGTGACTGTGCACATTGATAAACAAGAATTTCAAGACGCCTGTTTGGATTTGATGATGGAAGATGAAGGTAACACGGAAATTCAGAAGTAGATTCATACCTTGAACTAAGGGAAAGGGGGAGGGGGAATTTTTTGGGGATCTTTTTGTGTAAACACCCAAATCAACAAATTTTATCTGAGGGAAGTCACCAGACATAAAGAGGGGGACTCATGCTCATTTCGCATTCCAGCTCCATTTTCACGCGAATCCCGAATCCCGCACTTTTTCCATTGCTATCCCGAATCCCGTTTTTTCTTCTCTCAAAAATACACTAAAAGAATATTTTCTGCAAAAGCTAATAAAATATAATGTAAAATGTAGATATTGTTATGCATTTTGCTTATTGTTATCCATCTTTCATCTTCGATTACCCGCACTATGTTATCTTGGTTGCTTTGAAACCGTTGTCCCCCAGGACCCAGTTGTTCGAAGGGCGGATAACGCTATCCACCGGTTAAATCGCTATCCATTAGATTAATGCTAACAAAACATACTACGCCATCCACTGGATAGCGATTTGTTCAGCGGATAGCGTTATCCGCCCTTTGAACAACTGGGCCCAGGCCTACACCCCAGTATCCTGAGGGTCTCAATGGGGTTAACCGTTAGCCGTAAAACGGCCAAAAATTTAGCCGTTAGGCGTAAAAATTGGAAAATTTTAACCATTAGCCGTAAAATATGTTAACCGTAAAAAATCAGTCAGTAATTATAAATAAACCAAACTAGTTCACTTCATCGTTCCAGAATGGCCCTGACTCCTCTAAAAATATGTATTTCAATAATGGAAATTATTTTTTAACTCAGTTTTAAAACAATGAAAATTAACTTTTAACTTCTGCTAACCATCATGGAAATAAATTAACCGCTAGCCGTAAAAAAGCCAAAATTTTAGTTGTTAACCGTAAAAACCACCACCCCACTGAGACCCTCTATCCTTAAATTTCTTTTTGATTTGCCTTCTGGTAATAACTAGACTATAGATGTTGTGCCGGTTTAATTTTGTCTTTGGTTTAAAATTTTTCAAGCCAGTTTGATTTTTATTTTTCATTGTCTCATATTCCTTATCATAATCTAAGACAAAGGGAAATAAAAATTGCACCCTGCACAGTTATTGGAATCCTCGTTCCACTTGTAACAATGTTTGCCGAAAGACTTCGAACCACCAGCTTGGGAGGTACTTGGACGGGGACGACCGCGATTTTGGGGCCGAGTGGTAGTTGTCTTCACCGCCGACGAGTCGAAATGGTGGGCTTGCAGGTCATTGAGCGACGTATGATCGTCGTAAGCCGCCTCGCCACGCGCGACCATGCCACGAAACTCATCATCAAATTGAAGAATAGCAGTGGTGGTGAAAGCGATTGCTTTCTTGGATAAAAATTTCAGATAACGGCAGAGCTGTTGAGCCTGGATGTGCTCTCCGCTTTGCAGCAAGCCGTCCAAAATTGAAAAGTAACCCGCTACAAATTCAGAATAGCTTAGTTCAAGCGGGTTTACTTTCGCGTCCGTTTTGCCGGTACGGGGCTTGAGATAAATAGCCTCGTGGGCGCGAGGTAAAGACTTGGTCTTACCTTGGCCAGTCGTTTCTGAGTCCTTGTCGCCATCCTTGTTCTTCGAGAGGGCGAGAATGGACGATTCTAATTCGTCAAGTTCCTGTGCCAGTTGGCCAGAGGCTGCGGCACCGCCAGCGCCAGCTGTGGTCGGGGGAGAGGGCGCAGATTGTGCCGTGAGCACAGCTTTCTTTAGTAGGCAGCGTTGAGCCATTGAAAGGTCGAGGCTTGAGATAACTTCGGCCGTCATGGCCTTTATGGATTGCATGGTGAGAAATTCCTCTTTGACAAGAGATTTTACAGTGTGGCCAGTGAAGCCATTGGCCTCGCACCACGCCTGAGTTTCCTCATCCATGGATGAAAATTTAAAGTAAAGATCTAGAAACAGAAATCGAGCGAGCTAGTGAAAGGCGTGCGAGGAGAACTGACTGTTTCGCAACGCGGCGGGATAAAACTCATACTAGACAATTAGCGGAAGTACGTCACCGCACTGTCAATTATACCCAGATAAACCTAGTCGTTTTATCTTACACTTTTCATTGTCTCATATTCCTTATCATAATCTAAGACAAAGGGAAATAAAAATCAAACTGGTTTGAAAAATTTTAAACCAAAGATAAAATTAAACCACAACATAGACATCTATAAGAAGGCAATAAATTCTTGAGCATTGAATCCAAGGTAAAAGTAGGTTTCTATCACTTTGTCACAAGCAAGAGCGTTATCTTTGACTGCTGGTAAACAATTCGTATAAGTGCTGCCTCTGAAGTAGTGAAAATCGCTGCTAAAAGGACTGCAAAGGAAACCTTCATAGCCACGCGGCCACAGTGGAGGCCGAGCAGAGTGAACAAAACCAAAACTACGTGAACGACCAGTTGGTGCACTAGTTGATGCATTTGGTGAGCCTCGATATGTACACAAAAGCCGCGCTAAAAATGAAATGAAAAAGATATGTATATCCCTTATGGGGCTCCATAGGGTACAACTGTCCTCACAACCGTGATGCAAACAAACTATGGCATCCATGGCCAGTGAAGCTTGCATGTAAATATATATACCTGATTGAAGAATCGTTGACCCATGAGAAGCATAAACCATGAACGATGCAACCCAAATGTTTACTGGGAAATCTAAAAAATAGTCGTCGTCTGTGACAGAAAGAACATGATAATAAAACAGGTGGCATATCGTTCATGGTTTATGCTTTTCACGGGGTCAACATTTCTTCAATTAGGTATATACCATGAGCGGGATATAGCAAACCATGTTAACTATAGGCCTCTGGTTATTCTCTTTTTTGTTCCAGTCTTCAGCAACGAGGAAGATGATCGTCTCAAAGAAAGAATTCGAAGAAACTCTGATTCAGTTGTTTATGTCAAACCAAAAGAGAATGAGGTCACAGCGGCGCTGACGAAATTGAAACAAGCGGAGATTAAATTTCAGCAGGAAAAGATAGACTGTCTGGAAAAGGAAGTCAGCAGGCTTTTTGAAGCAAACGCGGAGGAGGAACTACCATTAGGAGATGCTCAACTCGATGAACAGAATACTGACGGGCTAAGTGCCGGTAAGGACAATTTTTGTTTTGTTTTGTGTGTTAATTATAAGCTCCCCTGAGTCGTTTAACATGCTTGCTCGCTTATGTTACATGCACCAAATTGAAGATACATTGACCCTGCAAAAAGCATGACCCATGAACGATAAGACCGAATGTGATTCTGGGTAGACAGCATTGGCATGCTTAGTAATGTTCCACCAGATATTTTCTTTCTGTGAGAGCTTTAAGAGCATTTTAAATATTCATGCAACCTGCCTTATTGTAACGTTCATTGTGCCATAGACGATGATTACTTTTTCTGATTTTCCAGAAAACGTTTGGGTCGCATCGTTTCTTCAATCAGGTGTAAACTGTTGCTCAGCTCTGTATTATATTTTGTATTGCCGACTTGGTTGTAATAAGTGATTTTAGAATAATGTCCCTGACGCTCCGCATAAATCACCAAAATAAACCCAATTGGTTTTGTTTATGTTGTCAACTGCTTGGTGGAGCTAAAATTTGAAATTTATTTAAATTTAACTTGAAATCGTTATCAGTTATATTTGAGTCTTTTTCAGCTCCTCATAACGACCCAACGGCTGCAAAAAGACTGATAGAAGTGTACCAAAATGAATCGCTTCTTAAAGGCTTCCTCATGTACTCAATCAGTTTTTGTTTTTTTGCAGTGCCCTGCAGTGAGGGAGGTGACCGACTTGATTCAGTTGTTTATGTTAAACCAAAAGAGAGCGAATTGTCATTTTTGCTCCCAACATTGAAACAAGCCGAGATTGAATTTCAGCGGAAAAAAATATCAAGTCTGAAAAAAGAAATCATGGAATACAAAGCAAAAGTGGAGGAACTTGAAAAGACGTCAGTGTCGTCAGATTATAATGTTAATCCATCAAGAGGTTACCATCAATATATAAACCTGATTGCAATAACGTTGTCGTTTTTAAATAAAATTGAAAAAGGTAAATACGAATTAACGTCATGATTAGTGTTTGTTTTCCTTTACCTAGTATGTAATAATGTCATTTTCCCTGAGTATCATTGTAACTTATTTGTTTATAAAATTTAAGTTAATTTCATTTTTTAAATGTTGACATAATTTTCTATCACCTTGTGTATATATAAACTGTAAGTATCTTCAAACTGATAAAAGATACAGAGTATCCGAAACATGTCTTTGAAATATTAAAACTTGTGTTTTTATTTTTTCAAATGTTAAATTAAAGTTCTCTGTTACACAAGACAGTTTAATCGAACTTTGATTAATACCATACACTTTTGTAAATTTCAGTTCCGAAAGTTGGATGGCTATTATTAAATTTCAATAATGACGTACTTTGTATTTGGATTTTAAACAGGATTTGTTACCTCATCCTTTATTTCTTCTGAAAAATTCCATGTTTAAGAAAAAATGTTCGTTTTAAGCAATAAGAGTTGCCCTATTCGTCTAAAACTGGGTTTCATATCTTTTTATAGGCATTGCATTCAACAAGGGATTTGATCTCGTCTCGGGTTGGGATTCTCTCCCACCAGATGCTTGCAGCAGTGTGTCATCAGACACTGGTATTTGGTCTCAGAGTGCGTCCTCTGTACCTGGAGTCGAAAACCTGGAAGGCAAGTAGATACTGTTCAGTTCTATTCTTTTTTCAAATGTTCGGTTTACTTCCTTTTTAACTCGGAAAATGGCAAAGTCATTTCCGAGATCTGGTGAGCAAAGTCAATTTAACTCCTTCGCTCCTTCGCTCCGTCCGTCACATGGTCCGTCAGCTCTTGTTATTCACTTTGTTAATCCGCTGACTAGTGTAAAGCGCTTTTGCGTATGTTGTGAAAGCAGCAATCGATGTCGTCTTCGATCGAGGGCGAGAAACCGTCTTACATTTCATCTTTTTTATTTTTTCCTCCAATAAACATATAGTGTAATATTCTGGCCTGAGTATTGCAATTCATGACACGTAGACAAGGTAATGGGGAAACGCTCTAGCCTGCTGGGACAAGCCCAAACTAGGCTCATGATTGAAACTACCTCACGAGGTAGTTGAGGTAGTTTCAATCATGATCAGACTAAACAAGTTAAAAATGGCGGACAAGCGTTGAAGACGCGAGTGCCTAACAGCTTCAAATTTAGGCCTTCGATGTGATCAAATGTTTATTTTAAATATGGGCTAATATAGCGATACAATATGAATTATCGGTGATGGATAGAATGCAGAATATTTGGCATTATTAAATTCTCAACCTCGGATATTGCATTTCTAGCTTTCTGATTGGTTTACTAAATCCCGGTTGTCAGCTCGTATACCTATGTTTGACCTTATATGGGAAATGAGTGCGGCAAGTGCCGCTTATAAGGGACGGACCATTAGAAAAGTGATGGGGGGGGGTGGGGAAAAAACAAAAAAAAAATTCATGCAAGCCAAAATGGCAAGAAAAAAAAATCGTGCAAAGGGGAAGGCAAAGAAAAAAAAATTCGTGCAGAAGGAAAGGTCCTATTAATACTGATAATACCTGCCATCATTTAACACTTGATGAGATCTATTTTTCGACGAAATGTATGGTGGAGAACGCTGAAAATAGTATTTCCGACCCTAGAAATTTCAAAATTTTCTGAGGTAGCATGCACACACACACCCCGTTAATGGATTGTGATCATAACATTCCTTTAGCTCGTCTCTCTCTAGCCTGCGTAGATTGCTTACTAGTTAACTCATTTCTCAAACAGATTGCAAACATGAATGCTACGATATACAGTGGTCTTAGCTTATGTTGTCAATTCCGGTCAAATAGGATTTCTGCAGTAATTATTTATGAATTTTTATTACGTATAGTTTTAGTTTTTTTATATGTTTATGTCTAAGTTTTCCCACGAACTTTTCACAGAAATATATGAAAAACACAAATCTATTATACGAAGTGATTGAGGAATTCATCCTGCTTTGGTGTGTTAAGAAACGAAAGAAGATGTGTAAGAAACTAATGACAAGCTTAGCCCTCAAAAAAAATTCTGTCCAGGAGGTCTTTTAATCTTGTACATAACTTGTCACCGCATGCCAGGAAATGTGAAATGAAACCGGTCCTAGCTATGTGTACGTGATGTTTCTTGTGTCACGCAGTTTCTGCTTTTGCGGTTTCGAAACGTGCTGGTGTATCTTCTTTAATAATATTCTTTGCTAAACTGTCGATATCGGTATTGTTTGCGACCTTAAATGATTCAGTCCAGTTTCATAAGTTTTCTTGGCAACACGGTCAAGTTTGAGGCGGCGTTTTGGTGTTTTTGTATCAGCTATATGAAGCTATACGACATTGGATATCCGACGGACAGCCGCAAGTATGAGTCGACTTTGGTAAGTTATAAATGTAAAAGCGAGTCGACGAAAATGATATCGTTAAGAGCGAGATCAACAGTAATTCTGCACGCGGAAACAAGTTGAATGTGTGAAGATCGGGGCTTTCAAGGAGTCTATTGTTGTAGTAGCCAGTCTTCACGACATGAATTGAGTATCATTGTTACCAATTTAAGACATGTTTTTATTTCATTTTTTGCTACATGGTACTCGCTACACTGCAAAACTCGTGTGGATGAATGCGAAACAGGAAAGCCCTGTTAGATTTTGCAAGGGTTTCGCCTAATAAACGAAAAGAGATTCGGCATTTTCGTCTAAATGATTACTGTTACCGGGTTAATTTATTCTGGCGGGAAATAATAAGGTAACGCAATTCGCAAACAGCGCGGCCCGCCGTTCATCCAAGATAGAAGCAAGACAAACACCGCACAATGGTAAGTTTTATTTTTTTTTATTTGTGGAATATAAAATTTAACTTGGGTTTTCAGTTTCACAATGATCGCTTATGTCAAGCACTGCTATAATAATCAGCTTGCGGTGCTTAAACCTTGCTAATCGCGCGTTGACTTATTTCGCTTTACTGACCTCGCGCTAATTTTTTTCTGCCTTACTTTGGTGGTGAGTTCTTTACTGAGCTCTTGTTAACTGTGGGCAGAATATAACCTCGCGCTAAATTATTCTGTCTTACTTGGGTGGTGAGTTCTTAACTGAGCTCTTGTTATCTGTGGGCAGAATATAACCTCGCGCTAAATTATTCTGTCTTACTTGGGTGGTGAGTTCTTTACTGAGCTCTTGTTATCTGTGGGCAGAATATAACCTCGCGCTAAATTATTTTGTCTTACTTAGGTGGTGAGTTCTTTACTGAGCTCTTGTTATCTGTGGGCAGAATATTAACCTCGCGCTAAATGATTATTCTGTCTTACTTGCCTCGATGTTTGCTGTTTTCTTGTTAGGCAACCCCGTACTCCAGTTAATATCTTTTTTTTTCTTTCTCTACAGAGAAGCCGCGACGTTTATGACTGACACTTCACTTCTTATGTCTTATGTTACCAATCTAAATTAGCTTAGCGGAGATTCAATCTCCGCTAAGCTAATTATTTGCATATTTTTTTTCGAAGGCCTGAGCTCGTCACAGAATTACAGTGTCAAGAGAAAATGAGGGGACAGAGAGGTAGTCTTCCAGTCAAGGCTTTGGGATATGTCAAAGACAGAAAAGTTATTTTTAGACGGCCCCTGGGCCCCGGAAGTCGGTTTTCCGTGACGTCAACATAAAGCCGACCTCGATTTGATGTTCAAAAAACATTCAAATTTTGCTTGCAATGGCGGACGATGTCGAGCTGCGTTTTGTCGATGAAAACGACTTTAAAAAACAAGGGAATTGGTATTTCGAAAGCAGAGATTCCGAGTGGGAATTAAATTCCACAATATCTTCGAGTTCTGATGACTCGCTGGCGGGAATTTCCGATTTTAACGAAGAATTTCAGTCCGACTCGCCTGCTTCTTGGCGTGATGATGAAAGCGACGACGCGGATGAAGATTACATTGAGGAAGCCTCCACGTCTAAAGGAAAGAAAAAGGGCAGGAGATCAAACAAAAATCAAACCAATGCCAAACAAAAAGAAAGCTCAAGTGGCAGTAAGCAGCAGAAAAGTGCTCGACCAAGCACTGACTCGAGCAAAGCGGCGTCTAAACCTAAAGCGAAGGCCAAGAAAGCACGTGGGAAGAAAAAACAAAAGGCGCTCACCAAGAAAGAACTCGATGATCTTGCCAACAAGTTAACAGGAAAACGCCACATGTGTTGGAATTTTGTTTCGGAAAGGATTGGAAAACAGTACGTAACGAAGCATTTCGAAACGCACCGCAAACTTTTTCAGGAAATTCTCGATGTTCGCTACAATGAACTGCGTGATCTTGTGCAGCACATGTATTCCCTTTACATAACACTTCTGTCAGATATCACCAAAGAGGTTAAAAAGGACAAAAAGGCTCGCTTGACATTGCGCTGGATGGAAAGTTTGAACAGCTACCTGGATCGTTCGAGTGACATTTCCAAGATTTGCAGTCCGGTGTTCAGCGAATTGGAAAATGAACATTCGTCGAGCACGATCAGGGCAGTAACTGGCATTTTGCATTCATTGGTTTATGATTTTGCACAAACAGAATCGTACCACCTTGCTCAACCGCCTGCTATTGAACAAGTTATCACGCCTGAGGATGATGTGTCGCTGTACAGAATGTCTGGAGCAGCACTTTGCAAAATGATAAAGTTGAGAAAAGATACCTTGGCAGAAAAGAAAGGGAAGAGGAAACCAACACAGGTCAGCAGGGATCAGATGGAACTTGAACTTGATCTGCTGGTAAAGCTAAGGGAAACTGACAAAAGCCAACTTCCCGAGGCTCTTAAAATACTCGACGAGGGTCATTTGACTTTTGTCAAGAAAGACTTTCTTGACTTTGTAAGAGAGGCAGATATCAACATAAGGGAATATGTTAATGAGCGATGTTTGAACAAACACAAGAGTAACTTTTTGGAAGTTGTTCACTTCAATGTTTACAATGATGAGCAGTTGTTGAAATCGTTCAAATGGTCAGCAAATAAGTGTGGAGTGTCGATTCAGGATGTTAGCTCAAGTGTAGTCGACAAGGTCTATAATGACATGCTTCACAAACTGTGTAACACAAGAACCAAGGAATTCTTTAGAGGCAAATTTGAAAAGGACTTGGCATCATCTGGTAAAGTTGTAGAGGCTGATCAGTCTCTGAGAGATAATTTGAAAACATTTAGCATTTGTAAAAAAAGATAGACAATATCTGTTTTTTAGAAATGAATTTGAAGCTGTGCTTCTAAACCATAGCTATCTTGTGAACACTAGTCAAGCAAAAGAGGGTAGTGGAATGTTGAGGAGAATTTAGAGTATCCCTTTTTATTAATCAGTTAAGGTGGCTGAACAGTTTTCCTCTTGATTTGAGTCAGTGTGTTTGCGCTCGAGGCTTTGTGACAATCAAAATTTAAATGCTGCGTGTGCGCAGTTGATCAAAAAGCTGCGTTCGCAAGTTTTAAAGTCTTTACAGAAAGGCATGATTTCTAATGAACTTGTAATTAGAATTTAAGAAATTTTGCAAGTCTGTTTGACTTTAGATAGCAAGAAAACTGTTGATAACATAAAATCTGCAATTTAACAAAGGAATTTTAATCCATTCTAGGACATTATGAAAAAACATAAAAGCTGTGGAAAATAATATTTAATTCCTTCTGTCAAAACATTTCTACTCCAGTGCTAAAACCTCAGAATTTGCCAGAGTTTGTTGTACACAAATGATTAAAAATGTGTTGACTGAATTTTCTGAAATTGAGTGGAATTCAACTCTTGATCTTGCTTCTTAATTTGCTGGGTTGCCATGGTAACGAAACATGCTCTTACATGACACAAAATTTTTTTAAATACAGTAGCTCATCAAGTGCTTTATGTTGCGTTCTCCGAAGATTGGAAAACTGTGTTCAGCCACCTTAATGTGCTCTTTGTATAAATATATTTGTTTTGTTGATGTCACAATTGCGTCAATGACACAATAGTTTTTGATTGGCAGTTTAGATTAAAGTGGGCCAGCACTGATCTTAGATAGCAAAGAATGATATGCGAAAAGATACTCACAGTGGCCAGTTAGAGATTGTGAACCACTGCCTTGGATGCAGAATTTTGTCATTATGTGCACATTTTTAGTACCCATCAGAATTCAAAACACTTTCAAAAAAGTCCATTCTTGCCAGTAGATCAGTAAATCAATACAGTTGAATCCCAATATAAACTTGAACAGACATAAAAAAAAAAGTCCAGAGTGTGATTTACCAAGGGTTAATTTAGGGAGGTTTGAGCTACAGAGGGTTTGAGTTATTGGGATTCAACTGTAAAAAATGCAAATATCTTAGAGTTGTTAGCCCTTTCAAACAAGTAATTTATTTTGGGACAGCAAACCAGTGAAAAGTTGAATCACACATGACTTCATACATGTATTTATATTTTCTCTTGTTTTATTTATAACTATGCATAATCACCCTTGAAAAGTCACTGGCGGGTGAAAGAGTTCATAAATTTCCAATGTTTGCAATGAAACATGCTCATACTTGTTCTAAAAATTCTAATTCCTTTAGTGAGAGCCTTTATCAATAGCATTCTACAGGGAAGTAGTGTAAACTTAATTTATGTATAATACACTACATTATCGCATTTAGTTTTTTATTATTATTCACAGATAAATTTTTAATTCAACAATAATATCAACGATGATATCACTATTAGTGTACCTGTTAGAAGGAACTCTGACACGGCGCTCGCAGAAGTTAAGAACCTTGAGAGCTGGGCAGCCAACAATAGGATGTCTTTAAATTTGTCAAAAACGTGGGAAATGCTACTGCATAGTAGAACTACTCAGCCTGCTCCTCCTCCAGTGCTTGGGATTGAGCGAAAAGAGTGGCTGAAACTTTTGGGAATTACCTTCCATGAAGATCCTTGTAACTGGGACCTTCATGTTGACAGTTTACTTTCTAGAGCTGCTAGCCGACTATATATTCTTAGGGTATGCAAATATTATGGGTACACTAAAGATCAGCTTAGTAAACTCTTCGACTCATTAATAATGTCATTATTTTTGTATGGATTAGAAGTGTGGGGCTCCGCCTATCAAGGCAAATATTTAGATCGGATTGACACTTTCTTTCGGCGAGCCTATCGTTTTGGCTATACAAATAAGATCATTTTGATATCTGATGTTATTAAGAATAGGGACAGTGATCTTTTCAACAGAATCACAAGTGACACTGGCCATGTATTATATGACTTGCTCCCACCCAAACGGAACAGAGCTCTTAGAGAAAGGGGCCATGACTTTATACTCCCTAAAGTAAAAACAGAACGTTTCAAACGCACTTTTGTAAATAGATGTCTTTTTAAATTTATTTCTTAAAATCCTTGTAACTGATACATATAATAGGTTCATTTTACTAGTTTAGCTTATTTTAGATTGTTTTTTTATTGTAAAGCCACACGTTTGTTGTGACTAGCTTCTTAATAAAGACTTCTACTAAAGTATGATTGACCTGACAAGTTATGAGTAGGTGTTCATTAATTTTGTGTCATAAAACTGTTAGGACAAAGGAGCTGCCCATAGACTGGGCACAATAATATTCTGTACAAAACTAATTCAAGCAAGTCTGTCCTAACTGATACCCTCCCCCTCCCAACCCACATCTTAATAGAACTTTTCCAGTACACTTGACAACGTTCACAGCAAAACAGAAAACCAAAACTTTGGTTTCAAGTGGGAAACCTGCAAAAATTATACTGTACATTCATTTTTCACAAAGATACAATTCAGAAACTATAGATACCATAAATTATTTCCTCTACTAGTACTATGACAGAAAAGGTGTTGTCAACCTTGCCTACATATATTGTAACATCACTTAGTGTTCCTTAGAAATGAACTCAATGTACAGTGAGTTCAACCATTAACAAGAACAAACATATTATGAAACAATGAACATTGGTGACCAGTCATCTCTTCTTGTTTTCTTTAAAAATTGATTTTTGCATGTTTACGTAGACTATTTCCTACTCATACATGTAGAAAAGCGTAATAAAAACAGCAAAAGATATTGAGTCAAGAGTTCAGGTATCTATTCCAGCAAGAATTACTCTAATATTACACTTTCATTTTCAAAACTTTGGTTTCAAGTGAGAAACCTGCAAAAATTATACTGTACATTCATTTTTCATGAAGATACAATTCAGAAACTATAGATACCATAAATTATTACCTCTACTAGTACTAGTTGCACATCAAATGCTTTTGTAGCTGATTATTCATCAACACTTGGCTTTGCTAAAGAAATATTTTGAAGATTTACAACAGAAACCTTACTACTTTTTTAAAACTTGTAGTACTATAAAATATAACAACATGGCAAATGATAATTGAACAAGCCCACTATTATCTCAAGTCATTCAGGTACAGTCATATGATACAAATGTTAGAGTGCATAGCCCTAAAGATCCATTAAAGTACTTTCGTACCATCTTGGAAAGCCAAGTAACAATGTCATTACTGCTTGTCGGGCCTGCTGGTGCAAAGGACATTATGGCTCCATACTGACCATGCATGTGTGAGTCGACGATTGCAAAGGCTCCATTCTCCCAGATCAATAATGCAACACTTTGGAATCCTGAGATGAGGACACTAGCTTGCCTTTGATGGAGGGTTGCTCGCATTTGCAATGTCTGTACCAAGGGTGACAGATCACCAGAACGCAAATCGAAACCAATAGGTTGATCATACCTAGAAATGTGCAAATCATTTCCACAGATCTCAACAGCATCTTCGATGTCAAGGTTTCTGGCCTCTCCATCAAAAAGAAGATCATGCAGGGCATTTCCCTCAAGCATCGAGTCAACAATGACATCGAACCACTGACTTGGCAAGGTACTTGAAGTCAACTCAGGCAGCCTTAGTTTCACAAACTGATAGCCAACCAAAGATGCTATGATGGTGCATGCATTGCTTCCTTGGCGTCCACCAATGGAGGACTGACTGAGGTTTGATGAAAAGCAAAACTGCTTCATCTCATTAATTCCAAATGGATCATAAGTAAGTCGAACTGAGTATGACGCCCTGGATCCTTCCGTACTTGAAGTGATTGTACCAGACACCAGGATGACATCATCACGGTAGCCACGTTCCGAGTTGCTGTTGGTGATTACCTCTCTGCCAGTAATTACTCTTCCCCGGAAAGATCCATAATTGCTGGCAGAAAGGTTGCCACCAGCAGTAAATTTGAGAACGCTGAAAATAGATTCAATCGCGCTTCCATTTATTCGCAGTGGACTGACGAAATAATCAGGATAGGCTGCAATGAACCATGTGCAGAAGTCGAGAAACCCATAAACCATTAACCTTAACAGATCCCATGTCTGAAATAAAGGAAACAAAGAAGTCAACAAAAGTCTGCTGTAATGCATAACAATAATGTATTTTAATGTATTTTACAGTTGTGATTCATTTAGCGACTCTACTTGAACAAGTGCCGTTCTCAAATAAGCGCCACACCTTTACCAAAACTAATTTTATAAGCACCACTATCAAGTAAGCTTCTAATTTGAATAAATGCTACACCTTAAACTGGAAAAGACTACTCTTCATGACTTTATTTACCTGCCATGCCAAGAACTTGCTTTGTCGAGCTTGCTTGGTGTTGTTGGGATACTCTGAAAAAGAGAAACATTAATTAATGTTAGATAAATAAGTGAACTTAGTGCAGATTGATATTTAATCCCACTGTCTCACTGTACATTCAAGGCAATAAAAAAAAAAACCTGCGTTACTAATTAAGCTTAATAGTGTGACATACCGTATTTATTTGATTAAGCTCCCTGGGTGCTTATTAATTTTTGGACCTTGAGAGTCAGCGCTTATTCGAGGCTGGGCGCTTATTAAATTTTCTCGATTTTCAACACAAAGAAGTTTATTTTTGTAACAAAACAAAGCAAAATTTTGACTGTTCATTGAAAGTTTTTGAAAAATAGTAAGAAAACTTGGTCATGAGGGAAGTCGTCTTAGTAGTACTTAGCCAATTTCAAGAATCAATACTCCATTGTGCACTTCAGTTTTTTGTTGGTCGGGGGTGGGCGCTAAATCAAATAAATATGGTAACTAAAAGTTCCATTGCATATTGCAATACCCTTCCTTCTTTACAAAACATGGTACACAGTCCATCAATTTATCAATTACTTTCTGACAGTTGCAACTTAATTAGACATACACAACTGTATGCATTTTTTTTTTTACTAAACCTACCAGTGTTTTGATGACATGTGGACCACTCTTTAAAAAAGCTGAATCCCTCCTTAATGTTTTCCAGTACACGTTGATATTTGGTTGAAATGGTCATGTGGCTCAATATGCCTTTCTCAAAGATGAGATGGCAAGCCTCCAAGTACTCACTGGTCATTTCCACCATTGGAGCATCAGCAGGCTGTGGGGTCTTTCTTGCATGTTCTTGGAGAGCACTAATCATGTACCGTTGCTAAGGAAAAAAAATCATTTAAGAAAAAAAAATTTTGAACCAAATGGCAACTTCGATTATAACTAATGCATGCAAAATTTGCAACATTGATTTTTTCAATAGTCACATGTCTGCTGACCAGCTACATAGAAACAATGCAAATACATGTATGGCGGCTGTTAATGTACCATTTGTCAACAAAATTAAAATTACTCTCACTTAAAGATAAAGTCCAAGTAAATCAGTGTATGAAGTTTAAAGGCTATACTTTCATCTAATGGGAAGTTACAGGGACATTTATATTGCCAAAACATTAAAAAACAAGGCTAGGCAGGACAGGGCGACTTTTTTCCATACAAATCTCTAAAATTTGAATGAGTCAAAACTTTGCAGCTATTTAACCCCAAAACTGAAACTTCTCAGAATAAGCATAATATTTCATATATATATTTAAGTGTCAACATCAGCGTTTTAAGAAACTTGACCAAACAACAGTAATAAATGACAACCATTTATGCATAAGGTCTATGAAGATACAACCACTAAGTCAACTCATTGATATGTTACCAAATTTCATAGTTTGAGTATGGGACGGTAAGGACCTTTGAATAGTTTAAAATAAAATTTCAGTACCTGCATGATCTTCGCTGGCAGAACATTTAGTCGGGTCCAGCTATCCCGGTGAACAAAGCTGTACCGGAGTCCAGGAACTCTCCGTGCCAAATTCTGATCGACTCTCTCCTGGTCTCGCTTGTATTGGTCAAAAATGGGTTGCCAGCCAAAACTAACTCCATCTTTTTGAAAGGATTTTGTTCCTGTCTGCCTCGAGCTGTACAGTGCAGCAATGTTGTTTTTGAGCTGTAAAAACAAACAAAAATTATTTACTCCATAAAGTACAAAGAAATTTTGCCCTTAATACAGTATTTTATGTATCAAATTAAGTTTGGTTTCTCAGTTCTATGCAAATCCACTGATACCGTGGTACATGTATGTTTGTCTGCATGCACATAAAAGGCACTCCCTTATGACCTAGTAGCACTAATATCCAATAATAAGCAATGAAACAGATTGAGAACAGGCAGACAGATAATCAAATTTATAAGACACCTTAATTAATTCTAGGTTACCATAAATAAAATTTTATAAATTTATAAAATATGTATTTCAGTGGTCAAATCTTCATCATTTGCACCTTCGCAAAAAAACACCTATCAATCTGTTTTTCCTTACATCCAACCCTGTAAATTGCTAAAAAAAAACAGCAGCAGCACTGAATCTTAGAATTCAATGTTGAACAGAAATTAATTTACTGATAGGAGTTACCTGATGAGAGGGGCAAATTACCACAAACACTCTCTTGTCCTCATCATCTTCGTACGGATTTTGAAACCATGCTGAAACAGCAAATTGGTCATCTCCATCAGCAAGTGGTAGCTGCTCATGTTCATAGCCACAGAGAAGTTTTATCAGGGCAAGATTTGATGAGGCTCCATCACAAACTAGCACTCTGACCTTGAAGTTGTACAAGGTGAAGGCCTGAATTGTCTTCATTACACAATCAAGAAGAAATTTGTGGTCCCATGAGCCAGCACAGGTGAAATATGGTCCAATGACATCATAGCGTGAAGTAAGATCTCTCCACAAAAACTGAAGGACATATGATGTTTTCTGTTGATCAAAGTCCTCTCCAATACTCATAAACACATCATGCAGCCACGGCAGTTCATCTGGACTCATCGCATAACCTTTTATGGTTGAATTTGTGGAATTCCAGACAATCTTTGACTGGACCTGTGTTTAAAATTATACACATTACTAACGATTGTTAAGATAGTAAAAACATTCTTTGCGATCGAATGGTGAAAATCAGGGTTGTCCTCTATGGAAACCACAATAAAGTGACATTGATATTTTGATTAACCTCTATATGTACATAAAAACCTGACCCAAAAAAGATAAGGTAGCAAAAATTCCAAAAAAATAACACAGCCTCACCAGAAAGAAATATAAACATATCTTTACCACCGGGTACCGGGGTTGGAAATAAGAAAAAACAGATTGACAGGTGATATTTTTGTGAAGGTGCAAATGCCTTAAATAATTGACCACTTAATTATGTAATTGCCAATCACTGACCATTATTTCCAACCCTGAGTACTATGTCTATATCTGCTATAGACATTTTGAAATTAATGAAGGACTTCCCTTACCTTTGTCTCATCAAAAATAAGAACTCCAATGCCGAGGGGTCTTTTCTTGCCACCACTGACCTGTTTAGCACAAAATTTTTCATACTCTTGACTCTGGTGTGCTATATAGGGCTCATGGATTCCTGGCCCATCTGCATTTCTACCAACAATTCGTTGCAGCTCTTTGCAGCAAGGGAGTTGTAGGATGCCGAGGCTGCGGACTGCACGGAACGCGGCAGGACTTCTGGTGTAAATAGCCAGGGCTGTGTATACAGAAGACATAAATTTACAAACAAAGTTACACTTAAACTGCAACAGGTTTATTTTTTTTCTGTGAGCTTTGTTACTAGCATATCAGCATCAGTCAATTTTCTGGTAGCCAGTTATAGTACGACTGCTCCAACTAATGTCACCAGACTAAATTTTGTGGAAATATTATTGATAGATGAAAACATTGAGCGTTAAAAATAGATATGCCACAAATCATCAATCTTAGTAAGCTGCACACTACAGGAGCAGTATAATAATGACTTGTTTTTTATCTTTTAAATCTCACACAAATTTGGTCAATTTGCGACTACTGGCTAATTTCCGACTACAGGCTAATTTCACAGGGTGAAAGAAATTACGGTACATCTGACTGACTTAAATCTGATAACAATGACATTCAGACATAGGACTAGCATAAAGCATTATTATTTAAGAAATTTATTTCTATATGGTTATCCATACATCAAGGGTAAACACTGACAATTAAACACTTAAGGCCAAGTAAAATGATACAAATGATTCTCATCCCCACTCGCTTCATTTTCTGTGGCTGCCTCTTTTTTAATTGTTATTAGAAAAATTGGAAAAAACCAAGTGGTGTTGCTTTCAATTTTATGTAAGACGTGGCTTCACCTGTGTTTAAACTCAGGCCAAAAGTTCAAAGCTAAGTCCATACAGGATAGGTCAAATCAACTTGCAGAATTTTTTCAGCGAAAAATTTAAAGAAATCTGGGCAAGAAACATTTGTATTTTTTTTTTACTTGGTCTAAAACATAACCTAATCATCATACTAAGAACAAGTTACCATTCAAAACTCACCAATTCTGATTGTTGCTGATGACCACCTGTTTCCCTTTTTTCCTGTTTCTAAAAATAATGAGATAAATTAATAATGGGCTATCAACGTATTCAACATTCATTTTTCCCACCCCTATAAATTCCATATATTGATATCTTCCCTAAAACCTTCTGGACGTTTTCCAAGTTTGGTTCTCAAAAATGCACTATTACTAATCATAACAATGTTTCTAATCGATATCTCCATGTTCATCAGATTTAAAATGTCGAGATTTTGTTATAATTTCGTTTAGAAATCTAACATTACAACTTGACAAATATTTTTGAAAGAGGGATTTTACAGTGTACATGTATGTGTAAATTTCAACTCTTCTAAGGAAAAAAATTGATCAAATAATAAACCAAAAGGAAAATTTGTAATAAATGATCTAGCTTACCGTTTTTTCTCTGGTCTTTGAAGAAATCTTCCTTCTCCATCTGCCACATTTCGCGAATCACAGCTCCACTACCGGGCTTGTGATTTTCGGCCTCTTCAAATACTTTATTGAGCTCTTCTTGGCCTTCCTTAGAGGACTCAATACAATTGATGAGTTTTAACAGTTCGCTGTTTTGATTCTCATTCAGAGAGACAGATGTCCTCTTGATCATCCTTTCGGCCGTTCGGCGAAAATTCTTTCGTTCTCTCCTCACATTCTCCTGCCGCGCTTTTTGACTTGCTGGGCTCAAGATGGACAAACGAACTTTAGAAGAAGCCTGTTGTCTTTCTTGTCGAACAGTTTCGTCCAAGTTTTTCCTATTCTCACTCAAAGCTAGCAATTTCCTTCGACCTAGCTTGCATTCGCCGCACATGTCTTCTCCATTTTCAGGCATTCCTTGCTGCTTTCGAGGTTTGTGCCATAACTTGCACTTCACAGCACCTACGTGTCTCCATGGCCAATCCTCTATTTTGACAATCGATGTTTGAATTCGAATGTCTGCATCAATGGCATCGTAATCCACGATGCCAGGGCACATCACGAACCCAGAATTCGCTCGTAATTTACAAATTACACTTTCTACTGCCTTGTTGTCACTCAAATCGATGTCTCCTTCTTCGAGTGTTTTGTACACGAAGACTTGGAATTTGTAATGTCCTGTAGGAGTAAAAAGCACTCGAACCGGTCGAAAACTTCCGATGTCTTCTCTGTAGCACTTTTCCTTTTTAGGAAAGATACTCAGACTTGCACTGTTTTTATGCCCGGTTAAAACTTCAATTTCACAATGCAGTGAGCCATCGAGGTGAGAAATTCTCGCCTCGAGGTCTTGCAAGGTCTGCACTTCGTTCGATTTGCGAAGTTCTTCCATTGCCTTTTCATTTGAACGTTCTTCCGTTCGCTTGAGTCTTTTAGACAGAACGCTCTTCAAAGCTTTTACGGCAAGTCTTGGACTTTTTCTCTGGGCTTTTACAGTGGGAGAAACGGATGGCCCAGATTCTTCGCCGGGCAACACATCTTCAATTTCACGCTTTTCTCCTCTCGAATGAGGACTTTGTAAACTCTCGGAAGAAACACTACTTGCACTACTTGCTGGCTCGTCACTTGTAATTCCGAATTCTAAACGCCTGTATATTGCGCGTGGAAGAGACATACTGAATATTCAATAGCCTTCCACGCGCTTCGCCATTGTGATTAAAATTTTTCTTTAGCTTACAACCTCAGAGCGAGGCTAAGCTGCATGCGGGCGTTTTGGAAACAGACTTCCGGTGAATCTATAAATAACTTTTCTGTCTTTGACATATCCCGGCCAACGCCCCCTAACTACCTCTCTGTCCCCTCATTTTCTCTTGACAGTGTCCATTAGGGACAATTATGGTGGCGTATGATTGGGATCGCACTTTAAAAGCTGACATCAATTCAAAAACCTCTATTAAATCCATTACAGACAATCAAACAGACTTTTTCTTTATTACCGGTAACTATTTTTTGTAGAAAGGGGTGGATCCCCGGGTTGGATCATGTAATTTCCAACCCCCGCCCAGGGCTGAGTGTTTTGAGCTTGAAGGAAGGGGTGGGTCTCCACTTTTTCCAATTGCACCGCTCTTTGACCACCCCCCCCCCCTCGTTACTTATTGACAGTCCCTTAAGGATGAAGTCAATGAACAACAGCATTTTTATGGTATAAAGTAACAAAACATGGCATTTGTCTGAAGAAAAAAAACGTTTGGCTAAAAAAAAATTCGAGCAGAGGGTTTCACCTGAAAAAAAAATTCCTGCACAAGAAATGGACATAAAAAAAATTCGTGCAAGCCGAAAATTCCCCACCCCCCCCCCCCCCCATCACTTTTCTAATGGTCCGTCCCTTTAATAAGCGTAAATTAAAATTTTCAGGAAGCGACAGTTTCTATCAAAAAAATGGTTTTAAACAGCAAATTTGGCGAGCTTTATGAACAAGAAATAATTAGCGGTGCCTAGAATAACCACAGAAATGCCATAGTAAATTTAACTACGCAAAACAAAAGGATTGATGCGAAAAGCTTAATTAATAATACTTTTAAACGCACAACAAGAGCGAGTGAATAAAGTAGAAAAGCAGCAAATAATTTACGAAAGAACGGCAAACTGACACAGTTTCATTCAGTGTACGTCATAAAACTAGGCTCAGCACTTCAGTAAAGTTTGTTACCTTTCAATCTTGGTTTTGTACTTTTACACTTCAATAATCCTGTTCGACTTTGAGTTCAATTTCGCTTCAAATAATACATTCGCTTATCATTCTATCTTTGGTATTTGAAGTCAGAATATAAGTGGTAGCTTTTTTTGTGTGCGAAATTCGAGCCAATTTGAACACATGTCGCACGTCAGTAGCGACCAAGGTTTCCTACCTTGTCATATTATTATGTACGGTAAACATGTTACAGTAAATCGACGTAAAATAGCTCAAAATGGCTTGAAATTACGCTGTAACAAAAGCAAACGACACTATTTCATGTTCCGTCAACTTTATTTAGAATTTGCGCTTTTATTTAGCTCTCAAAATTTTTCCGTTTTAAACCCATATAAACTCTTATATTTTTAAAGGCCGCCATTTTACTTTAATATATTAATTTTAAGCTTGTGCCACCTGTGGTGATACAGCGCCGTCATGCGATATCGTATTTGTACCCTCATGCGACATCCGCAGACAGCAAAGTTTGTGGGCGTTACCAGAGAGACCAGCAGTAAGAAAGTTTCTTCTCGGCACTTCGTGCCTCGTCGGAAAGCTTTGCTTTCCGAAAAAGAATCGTCGCCCTTGGGGCGACGATATTTTCGCCCCAGGCGACCATTGTCAGAATTGGATCCTGCCACACAATATGTAAACAAAGTATCGCATGACGGCGCTGTATCACGCCAGGCATAACTAATCGATGATCAATGACATCAATTGGTAATCAATAAGTAATCGATGGGTAATCAGTTGATTAGTCATTGACTATTGGCGATGATCAATGAGTAATCGATGAGTAATGGCCTATCGATTACTCATCGATGACATCGATTACTCATTGATGTAATTGATTACCTATAGATGTTATTGATTACTCATCGATGACCCATCGATTACTCATCAACTATCATACTGCACACTGTTTCTCTATGTTAGTCATATTTTGCTTTATAACTGCCATTCTTGTTGACGAAATTACGCCCTCACAAAAGGTCAAATAACCTTCCGACATATCAAGACGTGAAGGGCTAAGCACAAATACAGATGATATTTCAATATTTCACTTTACCCAAATCTTTATTTAATAACGAAACAATTGAACAGGAAAACCAACCAGTCTCGAAATGAAGCTAACAAGTACGAAGACAAGAATCGACTACGTGGTTATAGATTTTGGTCGGTGGATGTTTGTCAGAAAAGTAAAACTGCTTCGGCTTAGGGAGACTGCCATCATAAGCACTTACATTACGCACCGGAACAGATGCAAACACTTTTACTTTATGTACTTTTTTCACGTGTAACGATGATATTGTTAGATTGTTATAGCGTGTTATACTTTTACAAGTTCCGGTTTTCAACCACGAGACTATATCGATGAGTAATCAATGCAATCAATGACTAATCGATGCAATCGATGACTGATCGATGCAATCGATGACTAATCAATGACCAAAAATTTTGTGGCCTATCGATTAGTCATCGATTACTCATTGATCATCGGCAATAATCAATGACTACTCAACTGATTACCCATCGATTACTCATTGATTACTCATTGATTTTATTGATGTCATTGATGTCATCGATTAGTTATGCCTGGATCACGTACGCTTACACGATCGCTTTGAAGGTCGTTTTGCACGGTAGAGATTTTGAATTGCGGACACACTTGACTCCTCTGTGCCCTGTGAATACTGTCTTCTTGCTAAACGCTTGAGAGCCCTGCTTCATCGAAGGGCTTGAAAATAGACAGGAAGACAAAGATTTAATAGAAAATTTATTGTAATTTTAAGCTATATTTTTACGGTGTTAAGTGTAAAGATTTAAGCAAGAACCGTGAAACCGCATAAATTACACACCAAACATGAAACGTGTTTGAAACTGACACGTAATGTGAACAATGCAATAACAAGCATGTTTAGGTGAAACATGTTTCGTTGAAACATGTATATTCTTAACAGAGGGTCTCAATGGGGTTAACCGTTAGCTGTAAAACGGCCAAAACTTTAGCCGTTAGGCGTAAAAATTGGATAATTTTAACCGTTAGCCGTATAATATGTTAACCGTAAAAAAACGGTGAGTAATTTCAAATAATACAGACTAGTTCACTTCATCGTCCCAGAATGGCCCTGAGACCTAAAAATGTTTTTGAATAATGTAAATTAATTTTTAACTGCTCAAAACAATGGAAATGAATTTTTAACTTCTGTTAACCGTAATGGAAATAAATTAAACGTTAGCCGTAAAAAAGCCAAAATTTTAACTGTTAACCGTAAAATCCACCACCCCATTGAGACCCTCTTAACATGTTTCAGGTTTAATGTGAACGCAGCTTAAGACAAGACAAGAAGGCAAACGTGTTTGCGGTGCATGCTTTTAGAAGAAAGGTGCGGTTTAAGATGAAGAGGGGAAAGGGGGGAGGGGGGGGGGTGGGTGGATTCATTGCTGCCCTTAAAAAAGCAAAAGAGGTTCCTTATTCTTAATAATTTTTGCGAGTACTAATTTTCGCGATTTTCTCGATTTTAAAATCGCGAAATTTAGTACGCGCGAAAAAAACATTGCGCGAAATTTAAACACGCAAAAATTAATACCATATTATATATATATCAAAACAATAAAAATTTAAAATGTTTGGGACTGCAACTATCTACCTTTAAAAATATATTTCCGTCTTGTTTTTGCTAGCACCCTACCTCTGATTACAGTTTGGAGCTTGTAAATTAGTTCAAAATCTCTTTAGTACAGTCCCTTAAGCCTCCGTTTGCAGGCTCCTTGTAGTTACATTGAGCCCCTGTGTATGTATTTCCAGTAGTTCCTTAGTCTTTGACTACTGGTTCATAAAAAAACTGACGAAATCGCAAAATTTAATACACTTTTTCTCCAATTTTTCTTGTAATCGCAGGGAAGTAACTAGCAAGAGGCAAGACGAGGCACTTGCCTTGTCTTAATTTTTACCCGAAATTAAAACCAAAATATGTTTAGTTGGTAAAATAATCCCCAGTTGAACAAGATTGATTTTTCTCAAGAAATACCTCATGAAAAATGTATCTGAAAGAGATTCATAGCTCTTAGATTTCAAACTTTTCTGGAGAGCATGCCCTCAGAACCCACTAGCAAGATCTTGCCTCGTCTATGGCAAAGGTCCGGTTATGGCCCTGAATCGCGAAAATTAATACTCGCGAAATTCGGCTCCCGGAATTTCGCGAAATTAAGTACGCGCGAAAATGAGTAAGAATAAGGTAGTGTTTAAAACGGAAGAATGGAATCAAAGTTTCCAGAGAGGCAGAGTGCAAACGGCCTTTTAACAGGGTAATCGAGTATTCAAGTCAGTCACTTCATTACATACACAATCGTCTTCCGCCATATCTGGTTGACCACAAGGTAATCGTTCCCAGATCTCGCGGGTTTCGCGCATCTCCTGCCGCTTTCTTTGCTTGTTACCGCCGCAGAGCTTGACGCTGCGGACCTGTGCGTCCGTTGATCTGTGTCCGTTTGAGCTGAAATGCTCTGGGAGGCCGGCGCACTATTGGTAATGCTACTTAGATGTTCCCCAAAACGTTTCCTTAGAGTGCGCCCAGTTTCGCCGATGTAAATGGCAGGGCAGCGGCGGCAGGAGATGCAGTAAATGAGTCCTGAGGACGAACACGTGAACGACTCCCGAATGTGAGGAGTGCGGGAGTTTCCACAAGGGTAAGACCCTGAGCGTGTGGTAGCTTGCTTGGAGGCTGTGTGTACCAGTGTTGAACGCAAGTTTCTATCTCGGCGAAACGCGACCATCGGCGGGTGAGGGAAAATGTGAGTAGTCGCAGGGTCGTCGGTGACTACTCGCATTTTCATTCATCAACCGAAGGGAAGTTAAAAGAGGCTCTGCTCGCAGGGTGATTCGACTATAGCACGCTGTTAAAATTAAAACCTTAACTTTACTAGCTTGACGTATCATCGTAAACTAAGCACAATCTGCAATCATGTTTAACCAAAAACGATGTTCAAACTCAACTTGAAGATTTAAAGCTTTAAAAGATAACACTCCGCGCGCTTTTTAAACTATTTTACTTACAGCTGAAGAGGCCAAGACTTTGTAAGCTTATTGCAGGCCTCAACCTAACTAGTTGTTTTTTCGTTTTGCTTCATTAATTCAACCAAATTTCTGATTGAATTTTATAACGGAAACGTTAAACAGTGTCTACACCACAGAAACGTTTCGGCTTTCCGCAATATATTTTGCGTGGAAAGTAAGTAAATGAAAACCTGATAGCAAAGGTTTTCTTGGCTATCACTGCATAAACATTGCTTATGCCTTCAGAACTTTTATTACCATAATATGGCATGGGCATCACAACAAATGTGTAATTATAATAAATTATATATTGTTCTAATAGGTCTTGATGTCAATACGTCTGGTGCATCGTTGGTATTTTCCCCAACCAGAGAGACGACCAATTTCGCACGTCTAGTTGTTCTATTAAATGTTTGTACCCAGGTCCTCAGAGAGACATTTGATGCCATCCACCCACCAGCAAATCTTCACACAGTTTTGGAAAGATATTACCCAATAATACAGAGCCTCATAAGAAAAAACATTATTAATCGAAAGCATTGGGGACAGCTGTACCCTTCCGATCCTGCTGCAGTATCATCGTCAAGTTTTGACATCATTCTTTTGGTGCTATTGTTGCAAAACATATGTGGCTTACCTCCTCCAGTAACTGGCTGGAACAAACTCCCTGCTGTAGCAGACGTGAGTCGTGAAGCAGATATCGCTCGTGTTAAGTATTTTAGAAACACCGTGTACGCTCATGCCGAGCACGCTTCGGTTGATTACGCAACGTTCAACACATACTGGCAAGACATCCGGGATACTCTGGTGAGACTGGGAGGAGTTCAGTACAGAGCAGCTATCGACAACCTGGAAACTGAGTGCATGGACCCTGAAATTGAAGATCACTACAAAGAACTTATCAGGAAATTTAAAGAAGACGATAAAGCCATGAGGGAGGAGGTTGACAACATTAGGCGTAAATTAGAAGAAGTCGAAAGACATCTGAAGGTTACAAAAAGAGTACTCGCTGAAAAAGAAAACAGCGTTAGTGAAGGTTAGTTCGTGTAGATGGATTTGTTTATTTCACGTTACTTTCTTTTGCTTGTGGTACACCGAGGGGAGAGTAAACTACATTTTGCAACACGTGGATGTTGAGCGTAAATCCCAAAAAAACCAAGATAATGGTTTTTCAAAAACGTGCGAAAAAATGTACTGAACATGTATTTTACATAGGAAATCAAACAATTGATGTTGTACAAGATTATACTTATTTAGGAACCAAAATATCTTCTACAGGAAATTTTAAAATCTCACTTGATCACCTAAAAGAGAAAGGACTTCATGCACTTTTTAGTTTGAGACGACACACAAATTTTAGTAGATTGAAACCTTCTCTTGCCTGTAAAATCTTTGATGCAATGATATCTCCAATTCTGCTCTATAATAGTGAAATTTGGGGTGGTTATGTAAAATCTGATTTTAAGGCCTGGGATGGTTCACAAATTGAAAGAACACATCTACAGTTTTGTAAACGCTACCTTGAAGTAAGTAATAAGGCTTCTAATGTTGCATGTAGAGCTGAGCTTGGTCGATTTCCTCTCCTTATCACCATTAATCAAAGAATCCTCAACTATTTGATATATCTCCAAGAAAAGCAACCGGATTCTTTTGTTAGACAGTCTTTTTTAATTTCATTAGAACTTCACACCGCTATCCGAATATTTTAATTTTGGTAATTTTAATCCTGATTTAGTAGACACCCGGCATAGCTAATCGAACGTTCGAAAATCGAACTCAATCGAACTCAATCGAACCCAATCCATGGATTGAGTTCGATTGAGTTCGGCAATCGAACGAAATCGAACATCGGACTTTCAGTGAGTTCGATTTCCGAACAAATCGAACTCAATCGAACCCAATCAATCAGATTGGGTTCGATTGAGTTCGGTAACCGAACTTATTCGAACACAATTAAATGGATTGCGTTCGATTGGCTCTGGGAAACCTATACATACAAAGCAATCCCGTCGAAAGCAGGTTTTTTCTTGCGCTTTTTTACAGTTTATTTAATAACAGCTAATAACAGAAAGCCCTGCCCGCAGTTAAAAGAACAGAACAAACACAAATATCGTTATTCCAGCGTACGTATTCAAGAATTATTGCACCATTTCCTTTTTAAGCTAACTTACAATTGCAAATTGACAACTCCGAGTGTTACTTACCACAGGGAAGAAAACTAGTTCACGATGAAGGTGACCTAATTGTCCGCGCTCGTTTGCAATTCGGCCGGGAATGCACGGCCTTTCGCGCCGATTTTTCAAAATAGATCACGGAGGGTCGTGGGTTCAAATCCCATCTGAAACCCGGATTTTTATCTTCGTGTTTTTCAGTCAATGCAAAATTTATCACACGATTTTTTTAAAACATTGAAATCTTCGCCATCCTTGACGTCAAAGCGGCATTCCTGGTAGCCTTTTACTACGCATTTGAAGCTTACAACCCACGTGCTAAACTCTGGGCTGAAGTAACTCGATCTTCTAAGATCTGGTTATAGTTTTTCAATGCCGGCTTTACAAAAATCAAGAGTTCGAAAATCGAACGTTCGATTAAGTTCGATTGAATATTTTCCTTTTCGGTGAGTTCGATTTGGTTCGATTGCCGAACTCAATCGAACTCAATCCATGAATTTAGTTCGATTGGGTTCGATTGAGTTCGATTGAAATTTAGTTCGATTGGGTTCGATTTGCTATGCCGGGTAGACACCGCAAAAGTGACAATGTTTCTGCAGTCAATGAAACAGAAATATATTTCGTATTGGCAGCATACTCTACAGCATTCCCAAAAACTAGAATTTTATAGATCTTTTAAGAACGAATATGCTACCTCCAATTATCTAGAGTTAACTAGGAGAGTTTCTGGTAGGAGAACATTAGCTAAATTACGTATTAGTAATCATAAGTTAATGATCGAACTAGGCAGATATAACAATACACCCAGACTTAATAGGCTCTGCCCGGTCTGTGATTGTAATAAAACCGAAGATGAAATTCATTTTCTCTTTTATTGCTCCAAATATACAACAATAAGAGATAACTTTTACAAGACAATACAGCCTATCATCTTAAATGTCAGCCAACTACCAGTGCCTGACTTGATTTTAGAATTAATGAATTCTTCCGATAATTTTGTGACCATGCAATTGATTAAATTTATATCATCTTGTTTTGATTTACGTAACAAAATACTATCAATGTAATTTATTTTATATGAATCATTTTTGTTTTTTACTATATATTATCATTTTATTATTTTTATTATTATTACTACTAAATAAGTTTACGCTTTTGCAATATTGTAACAAATTTACAGTCATGCAAATAAAGCTTGTTGTTGTTGTTATTTTGCGTGGGAATCTCATTAATAAATCTTTTGATGACGACATAAGATTATTGTCGTAAGGTATTGATCCTGCTCCGATACTAATTTTAATTTTTATCCTGTATTTTAATTTAAAGGACAATCGAGTGACTTTTTAAGGAAATATTGTTTATTTGCGCCCGCGTAGCGCTAGCGTCATTTGCGGCCCGAGCGTGAAAAAATTGTCATTCTGTCTTAAACAGAGTAGGAAAATCAGAGGTTCGTGTCTTAAACAGGGTCAGGGTTTAGGAGGCCGGGCCCACCTCCCTACCCGAGGTTATGTCGAGTACACCCCCCCCCCCTCTCCACCCAGCCGGAAATACACAATTCAAGTGAACGATGTTTCGTTTCTCCCAAGACAACAAGAAGTTGCTCTCTTTGTCTCTTCGCCTTGTGCATTTCCTTCTAAATCCTTTTTTTCGCTGCATTTTTTCCCATTTACAAAAAAATAGACTGTTTTTTCATTCCAAACACAATTCGCTCAGTGAGAAACTGTTCGAGGCTGCGTTAACTTCAAAGGCTGTCAGACAGTCTGACATCACTTAAAATGGCAGAGTTGCTATTTCGTAAAATCTACGGTTAGGATTTTCACGTAACTTGCTGAGAGTGATCCTTGCAGCTTGTTTGAGTTCACAACAAATCTTAAACAAATCTTGCTTGATCGCCACAATTTTTATGATTATACATTATTCAGGATTCTTTTCTCAGGCTTTAAAAATTCTAAGAAATCGCTTTCCACCGTTTGCATTGATAAGCGACTTCAGAAGTCACACACGGTAACGTTTCCAAGATTTCCGTCAATCAAAGTTTAAAGGGGTTCCTGAGAACGTTTCGCACGAGCGATTACGAAAGTGAACTGGTAATAAAAACTCCTTAAACTGTTTCTAACTGGCGTAGATTAAAACCATTTTTAGCTTGGTTATGAAAAAGGGCTTTGTTTAATTTCGCTAAACCTTTGTAATAAAACACCATAAAAATAAAAGGCACAAAACTTTAATTTTCAGTGAACTTCGTTTAAAATTTATTTTTCGTAAAATCCTGGAAACCGTTCAGTTTTATCCAGTTTACAAACGCAGAAGACTTGAAAAATGGAAGGTTAATAAGTCTCAAAGGAGAATATAGAAGGTGCATGGCTCTAAATTTCTATGAGTTGGGAGAATTAACACAAACCAATGGAAATTACAATTTTTAAGCCACAGTCTAACTGTTTGCAGAAAAAGACCGAAGCTTATGTCAACCCTTTCTCTTTCTCCACCCGCCACCCGCACCCATGTAATCGTCTCCCCGACGAGCAGAGAGTCGATATGCCAGGTTTAATGGCATAGCAAAACAATAATGAAATATGGTTCAACAGGTCGAGATGACGTACCCAGAGTCGTGACACCAACGACCCCTTCTGCACTGGAAATGATCAATTATGCCCGGCTTTGTCGTCTTGTGATGGATGTGTGAACAATGGCCCTTAGAGATACGTTCGACACAGTTCATTCCCCGGAGAGCCTCCAGACAACTTTAAAAAGACATCTTCCAACTTTGCAGTCACTAAGGACAAGAAGGATCATAAATGCTACCCAATGGGGAAAGCTGTTTCCTCCGAGTTCTGCTGGAGTATCATCGTCAAGTTTTGACATCACTCTTTTGCTGGTTCTGTTGCGAAACATATGCGGCTTACCTTCTCCCACAACTGGATGGGACAAACTTCCTGCTGCAACAGACAGGAGTCGTGAAGCAGATATCGCTCGTGTTAAGTATTTTAGAAACACCGTGTACGCTCATGCCAAGCACGCCTCGATTGATGACGCAACGTTCAACACATACTGACAAGACATTCGAGACACTCTGGTGAGACTGGGAGGAGTTCAGTACAGAGCAGCTATCGACAACCTGGAAACTGAGTGCATGGATCCAGAAATTGAAGATCACTACAAAGAACTTCACAGCCAATGGAAGAGGGATGAAGACTTCGTGAAAGATCAGCTCAATGAAGCGGTATTTGATTTAAGTAGAGTCACTGAAGAGCTTTACGAATTGACAAAATAAAGCGCGGAAGAAATCTCATAAAGGCATAAAGTGCCATTGATTCAAACTGGTTTGCATGTTAACTTGGAAGGAATGGACCAGCCCAAATTCCACCGTACGAAATTAGATGGCGACCGAAAATCTTAGCGTATCAAAACCCCCCCAAAAACACTCACTAAAACGCACATAAAGGTTTTGTAAACTGCAAACCTCGCTTACGTAGTACATGTTAGGTCGGCAAGTTATTGTGGTAAAGTGTACAGCTGCCATCTTTTTTCCTTACGGTGGATTAACGTTTGCTGGAATAGCATGCTCTAATACAATAACTTTATTAACCAGGAATAGTAGCTAAAAGCAAATTATCAAACAAAAGTACAATCTCTGAAAGTAACTAAAGTGATGTATAAACACGATAACAGTCTTGTAATGAGCGAATATAGAAATCGTTTCCCGTATGGTGAAATTAACGTGAGTCGGTACCGCACGCATATACATTTACAAGGAACATAACGCCGAATCGAAACCACTCAGAAGAACATCCTGTTTAACTTTATGATTAAGTATACAACAAGAAATGCGATTTACTGCGTTTATCTGAGCGGAAAATAAGTAGGATTGATTGTTTTTTTTTTTTAAATTCGCCATTTATACAGCAGCTATTCTTCAATTTTCTTGCAGTTTTTTATTATTATTTGTTTCATTCTGGAAGAAAACGCAAGCTGGCGTTGTTACGTGTACGTTTAACTTTTAAAATTGCTGTATTTCAGACTACTTGTTCTTGTAATTTCACTTTTTGTGATTTCTTCATCATTACGGTACATTGAGCAACTAACATGGTGAACATGAACACAAGTGTTTGACTCAGCGTCGTAGCCAGGTTGATTAGGAGGTCAATCAAGAGTATGTAATAAAAAAAAATGCTAATCACTTGTAGTATGTTATGTGTGTAATGCTATTTGAAATCTGAAGTACGATTAGAGTGTAAAGCCGTGTCCAAACGGACGTAAAGCACAGCATGTTGCACTCGTTTGGCCACCCTGTTGCAACATGTTAAATGATGCTGGATCAAGTTTGAAAAGGGTCGATTTTTCTCGCAACATATTTGGATGTTGCATGATGTTGTGCTCGTTTGGTCACGTTCGCGCAACATTGTTGCGCCGGAGCATGCGCCCTAGTTCGATTTGCTATTTTAAAGAGCCATCCAACAAGTTGCCGACTAGGCTGTCCACAGCCTCTCTATTTTTCAACGCAAAAAAAGCGCTCACCGCCCCCCCTCCCCTTGCTTCTTCCGTTTTGCGCTCGCGTCCAGTTCTCTCGCCGTTCTTTCCTCGCGCTCATTCGATCGAAAAAATACGAAAAAATAGAGGGCTGTGAACAGTCTAGTTGCCGACAACAGCTGGCCAAACGTTGGCAACAAGTTGCGTCCGTTTGGCCAGCCCCTTTACAACATCTCTCAACATGACCCAACAATGTTGCAATATGTTGCGTTTAAATGTTGCGTCCGTTTGGCCGGGCCATTAATGAGAAAATGGATTCTCGAACCATTTATCGCATTAACGCGATCCTCGAAATTTTTAAGGCTTCTGCAACGATGTGCATAATTCCAAATAGCTTTTATGATATTTTTATAATATTATTATATTAAAGCCAAGAAACTTCTATAATGATACATTGTAAGGAAGTAAATCTCAACGACTAGGAGTTGCAGTATGAAAGTGAGTGCTGGCGAGGGGAAAGCGGTCAATTTGATAGTGCAAAAGTACGTAGAGAATTACGTTATTGGAAGAGAAGTATAAGCAGTGTGAAAGTATCAAAGAGTTTTTGGAGAAAACTCAAAGAGAAACATCAATTTTTAGGAACTTAAGAGGCTGCAGAATAGAATAATACATTTTTCATAGATTTGCTGCGACTGAATCACAGTAATATTTTGTTTTATTAGTTATTGTGATTTATTACTCTTTATGTACCATTGTAAACATTAAAATCGCTATGACCAAATAAAATACAAAAGTATTTTTATTTTTTTACATATATTTGTTTAAAGTTCTCGTTGTTGTTACAAAAGTTGCAATGCATTGTAGCGTGCATCGGCGTACGGGCACCTTCGGACCTGGGGGGGGGGGGAGGGGGGGCGGAAACCTTATTGTCCGAAAAAAAAATGACATGCGTTGAAAGCGAATTAGAGAGGCATATAGAATGGACAACAAAACGTGCATTGAAATAGTTGTGCACCTTGCCTTCATAAAGTTCTCTAATTAATTTCGTGGCGTTGTCCGTAGATGTCAATGCACAACCTCGTTCCCAGCATCTCTCATCTTCCCGTCCCCAATGCACTGAATCCTTTTTCTTCGGAAATATTTTATTTATTCACTCTAGTTCAGAAAAAAAAATTAAAGTATTATTGGGGAGCCAATTTACATAGTTTTCGCCCACTTGAAAGTTATAGAAAAGTGGTTGAAACGTTCAGGCGTAAATGGGTTAAAACATTTCGTTGAAAGTTTTAGGCTAGCCATTAGAACTAACTAAACGTTTGCGTCAAAAGCATTATCAGAGCATTAGCTTCATCACATCTGTAACAGCTTTGTTTCAAAGTCTTACACTGGATCCACCGTGCGCAAACTCTCAAGCTATGGAAAATCCTAACTTCTGGTCGCCCTCGCCAATTTCCCACTCACTTCAAAATGATTACAACTGAATCAAGCTGAGGGGTCAGGCAGAATTTTCGAGAAAAATCGAACATCATTATAGCAATTTGCGAGAGGAAACGAAAGCAGACAAGATATGGTATGCGGTATGAGAAATTTAGACTTCTGAACCACAAAGTTTGGTATATTTCCAATACTTTTCTGCTGATGAAATTCGTTTTGAACATAACTTTGAGATTTGTCGGCTTATTTTCAATTTTTTCTCTGGCTTATTGCCCGAATTCTGAGCATTTTGCCCGAACAATTTCGGCGCTGGGGGGGCTGCAGCCCCACTCGCCCCCCGCGTCGTACGCCTATGGTAGCGTGATATCCAATTTAAACATCGTCTGACTTGATCATTTTGCAGAAATACCCAGAACTGCAGTACTTTGGATTTTGTTGTTACTCTGGAGTAGCAAGATGCGAGTGTTGTAAACTTCTGAGAAAAAAAAACCGCATACGTGTCTAATCCCTCCCCTCCCATCCATCGCAGTATAAGCCTTACTTCTTCAACGACCTTCAACTTCTTCTTTCAGCGAGTCTTTGTTACAATATCCTCTATCAGATCTTTTTATAAGACTAGGCTATTTTAAAAATCAGCTAGTTTTCTGTATAAGTACAAAGTAGTCACTGGATTAGCCTGAATTTCCGTCCCCCTCTCTGATCGGAAGCAAGTGACCAGAGAGAGAGTGAACAGCATTTCCTTCTATTTTTTTTTTTTTTTTGTGATTGTAGGCTCCAGAATTTTATTTTCGTTTAGTTTTTAATGTCGTTTAGTTTCATGTTAGTTTTCGACTTAATTAGTTCCCTTTGTTTTCAGTCTATTTCTGTACATGTTACTTTTATTTGCATATTGGTCTATATATATTCTGTTCCTTGTTATTTATTCAAGCAGTCAGTTTGTTTACGAGTTCCTAGTCTAGTTACGGGTTTTTCAGTCTTTCTTCAATACGAGCGGCCCCGGGGGGGGGGGGGGGAGGGGTACTCCATATAATGGCCTATACGGGAAGGCTCCGCCCGAAAGGGGTACCTTTTTCAGGCTTCAGGTATATAGAAGGGTAGGGATTTCACACGTTTAGGTATATGAAAGGGTAGGGAAATCTGTCAATAAGATATTTAAAAAGGCCTTTAAATTAATTATTTTTAACAGACGCAACTTATGGCTGTATCGTCTTAACTTATCAAGCGCTACATAAAAAAAATTTCAAGAAAACGTCCTGTTTTAAGTATATTTTGTGTCGTGTAGGTATATGAAAGGGGTACCTTTTTCTATAAAAGTTATACGAAAGGGGTGCTTTTTCTGTCAAAATGGTATATAAAAGGGTAAGGGGTTGGACCTCGGGGCGGAGAATCCCCGTATAAAACTTTTTTGAGTGCCCCCCCCCCCCCCCCCCTAGAACGAGCGGCTGTCGTCGACGACGACGACATTCATCTCTTTACCATGTTCATCTTCGATTAAATGTGTGTCTATTGTGCAAGATGGATTACGCGTGAATTGAGTTTGCGACTACAGTGATGATATTCCGTATGTCAACTTACTAGTAGGAGACTAGTATTAAAAGTCATTTCTTGTCGATTCATCTCCAGCTGGAAATAACCCCACCAGATATAAGCCTACCTAATGATAACCGAGATATTTTTATTTCGCCAATTCAAGCATCGAAAGAGTCCGAAAGATTTTTCCTGCTACGTTATTATAAGCCCAACCTCTCCTTCCGGTCAGCTCTTCACACTACCCCGACACATTTCAGTCTCTTCGCGGCCGCTACACCAATTTTCCTGTTGCGTGACCAACCAATAGCAGACCAAACTTTGGCGTGACCTCCACATATTACGAGTCATAAATCTTTCGTCCTCTTACCCGTTTACTATGTCTGCCATCGAATACCGTAACCTAATGTATGAGATAAGCCGGCAAATCGATTGGTTAACTGAACGACAGCGGTTACTATTTATCTGCGAAGAGGAAGTGAAAGCAACATCCAAGATGTCCTCTCATTGCTTAAAGGTTTAGAAGAGCGAAATCATCTAGGAATCGATCGTCTAGAAGTATTGAAGGATCTTTTAAAAGGTATAGGGAAATGGCATCTCCTAGAATTAGTCGAAAAATTTGACATCAAAAGGAAAGAGTACAACAATTTACTAGAACAGATTTGTTGTGTACTCGAACAGGGCAACCATCTAGAACGAGTCATTTCAATGTGCAAAGAAAATTTATCGTATGACAGGGAAAGAGACTTCAAAGATGTTCGAACACTGTTTACAGAACTAGAAAAACAGAATAACTTGGGAATCGCACGCCTTGACATCTTGAAAAAGATTGTGTTAGACGCAGAGAAACCAGACTTGCTTGAACAAATTGTGGAGTTTGAGGAGAAGAGAAAACAGGAGGAAATTGTGGAAAGAAAAAGAGCTGAGTTAGAGGAATCTAGGAGAAGAACAAAAGGTAGGATCTGCTTTCTTATTTAAAGGTTTACTATATTGTTTCAAGGAAACACTTTTGAATTTTCAATGAAGGAATGATTTAGTGCACGTGTGGAGTGACGCAGAATCGCTGATGTGCAACGTTGCGTTACATGTAATGTGTTTACCAGATGAATCGACGGACCAAACATTAAAGTTAATCTTTTCTTTAGTTGCACGCGTTTCCCCTTTTTAGACTTAACATAAGGAGACATTTTATTCAAAGTTGTAAATATGATACGATTCTATTTTAATTCTATTTTCGTGCTAAAAGAAAAGAGTGGTTTTCACTTGAGTGTGAAGTGCTTCTGATTTTGATTTTCCTCTGAGTGATTGGTTTAGAAAATTCCCGCCACTTTCTCATCCAATCAGAAGCAAAACCAAAACCAACCGCGACTTGATTCAAATTTAGATTAGTTCACTGGATTGGTTGCATTCTTTGCGATTGGCCAGTGATGGCTTTGATTTTTGTTTTAAGACAAAAACCAATAGCAAACATCTGCGTTTTCACTAACCTTTCTTTCTAAATTATTGATCAGGCTGTTGCTGTTTTATCTTCTGCCAAAACTGCTGGAGAGAAGTTATTAGGAAGTAAGATATAATGATAAGTTTATCATCTGTAAACCAAGAATTTCAGATCAACAAATATGTTATATTCCTTGTTTCTCTTGTATTGTTGTTATCATAGTTATCTTGTTAAAAAAAAAATAGCTTCTAACCCAACATCACACAGTGATAAAAAGCATTTTTAGGCATCAGTTGCACGTACGAGGCCCTGTCGGGGTAAATTCCGACAGGCGATATGGCTAAAAAAGGAGTGACGCCACCTAAAATAAAATCACGACAAAAAACAAAACAAAACAAAACAAAAGAAAACCCTTCTCGCTAAAATTCCTGCAGATACGTGCAGTACGATAAAACTCCAACATGGGGTATTTTTAAAATTCAGCGGACAAGCGACACACCCCCCCCCCCCTCTATTCCTTGCAGGGTCTCATGTACTCCACCTTACAGTGCTTCTCTGAACTGATAGAGCAAACCTGACAGAATGTTGAAGGGTGACCTGGTTTAGGACTAGAAACTTCCTTTCCACGTTGGGTAGAAATTCTCCTAGTGGGCAGGGTTGGCCTGACTGATCATGAGTGCGACGTTATCTACCTTACCGACCGATATAGACGTGCAACAGTAGAGAAACCTTTGTTTTGTTACTCTCCCCACAGCCGTTACACCTCATTGTACTTTCCGTAATGTTGCTGGTGGTATGGTAGTCGTTACTACATGGATGATCCTACGAAGAAGTTCAAATCTCGAAGAATTTGTAAACGCTTTTACAGAAGCAATTCTTCCACTTGGCAATACCCTGCGAGCAATAAGCGAAGGATCTGTGTGCTTCACGATACAGGCTGAAAACAGATCAGCTCTTCAGGCATTGTGGGAACGATACCAGAACGGCACACTGCAAAAAAACCTGCAAGAGTTTCTAGTGACTGAAGATGTTAAACAACTTGCAAATGGCGAGGAAGTGATTTTGACTGTGGAAATTGATGAACAAGAATATAAGAATGCATGTTTAGACCTGAAGGTAGCAGAAACACAAGGTAATTGATAATTATCACAGGAAACTTGAACCATATATCCTAATGAGGTTGTTGTTGCAACAGCGTACATGTAGTATCAGTGCTCAGTTGATACCTTTACAGCAACTAATGAAAATTTGTCTCATGAGAGCAGTGTTTGAACTTGCAATACTATATCACTAGTAATGTCATAAAAGCAATTGCTAATGTCTTGGGTTTAGAATAAAGTAACCCGAAGCACATGGCTAACCATGCTATCACATGCCAGTTCTTGTTATCCGTAAATGTTCTACCTTGTCATACGACATAGCAATTTGAAGAGCAAATTAATGCTCACAGGCCAAAACAGGACTCTGTGTGTCAGTAAGAACTAGCCAAGCCTTATACCCAACAAGTATACTGACCATGGCTGCCAGTTGTTCAGGACTTTTTCTTTTCTATTCGATGAAATCACCAATCAGAGTTTTGAAAAGAGCCAATAAAGCCATGGGAGCAGGCTTAGGTCAGTGTTAGAAGGCTGGCCTCATGAATACTGCATAGGTGACGTGTAACGACCATATACTAAAATTGCCAGTTTTATTAAGTCTGATACACATTTAAAATTGAAACTGTAACGGTAGACAATACTCTCAACAACTAAATGCAAAGCGATTATATTGGCTGCTCTAATAGTTTATTTATTTTTAGAGCCATTGAAGAATTCAAACTTCACCGACCTTTTGTTTTTTTCGTAGGATAAGCAAACTAACGCAGTGTGTTTCTCATGTTATAGTTGAAGGTTTTCAAGACGTGGAACTTGGCTCAAAATCTAAGTTTACGTTCGTGACCAGAGATCTTGAAGGACACAAGTTCTATAATGCAGACAATGAGGTAACGGTCAAAATTCAGGATCCTTCAGGCAACTTTATAAAAAAGAAAATTGAAGACAGCGTGGATGGTACTTACACTGTAAGTTTTACACCAGACACTGTAGGTCCGCATAGCGTGTTAATCACAGTTAATGGCCAGCCGCTGACCGGTAGTCCCTGGAGTGTTCAGGTGTCTCCTCATCAGTACAAACAAGTGTTTACATTTGGATCACGTGGCAGTGGACCCGGACAGTTTGATTTGTCTCACGGTGGTTCAATTAACGGCATTTCTATTAACGAGAACACTGACCACATTGCAGTAGCAGACACTCACAATAATAGAGTACAAATATTTAGTGCAGATGGCTCTTACCTGAGAGAGTTTGGTCAGAGGGGCATTAAAGCTGAACGAGTACGCAGTCCACGCGCAGTTGCGTTCACCAAAAATGGCGACCTTATTGTCTATCATACTGGTAAGATTTCTCTATTCAGTGAGAGTGGTCAGTTTATTAAGCACATCACCAACAAGCACCTAAAGGTTGTAATGAGTTTTTCTTTAGCATCTGATGACAATATCGTCGCGTGCGACTGGGATGACAAGAAAATCAAGGTCCTCTCCCCTGAAGGTACAAAATTGTTACAGTGTTTTACTGCTCCAGATTGTAGTGAGTCCCTGTATTCCGCTGTTTATCACCAGGACATGATTTTTGCGTCATACCATGGGGCTCATTGTCTTAAAGTGTTCAACAAGGAAGGAGTGTTTCTGTATGATATTGGCAGTGAGGGGTCTGGTGATGGTCAGTTGAGTTGGCCAAGAGGGATCACTATTGACAAGTTTAACAATCTGATTGTGTCTGACAGCGGTAACAACAGGCTGCAAGTCTTCACACTGGATGGAAGATTTGTAAACACGATAAAAGAACAAATCACTGAACTTGGGTCTCCTCATTCTATATCTGTGTCCAAAACTGGCCAAGTGTTTGTGACTGATGTAGCCACCAACTGTATTCATGTATTCCAGTAAATAATAAGGGGCGTCCTTTTCCCGCTCACTCGATTAGGTGTGAAATTTTACTGTCACGTTAGTCTGAAATGTCAGTTGTCCTCCTCTTGTCCTAACACCTGGGGGGTAAGGACGAGATTTACGGCCAACATTTCAGACTGTCACGTGTATATCCCGTTCGAATTCATCCGTGAGAGAGAGCTAGGGAGAGAGAGAGAGAGGACTCCCTGCGAGAAGCACATAAAATAGCTAGGTCCGTGATATTGTCACCGCCACTCCACGAGTACAAGAGACTGACAAAATATGTTTGCTACAACAATGTTTCGTTGTATCGGTTTTTTTTTTCCATATATCAGTGGCGGATTTTTTTCGGAAATAGCGCATTTTCTTTGAAGTGCCGGAATTATCTTCGCAGAATTTAACATTTATAGTCAAGCTTTTAAAAGCGGGTCCCTTCTTTAGCTGAAGGTCTGGATCCGCCACAGTATATTATACTAAGGACGTTGTTATAGAGGATCATTAATCGAGTTCTTACTGCAATTTGGCTGTGCGCATGAACAGTCGTGTCGTTAAGGTTTGGCTATTGCTTTCAAATGGTCACATTTTACACTAATGTAAGCAAACTAATGAAAAATTTCAACTGTGCTTCGCATGGTGTGTATTTATGTACGTTTTAATGAGGTCGTTACAGTACTTATCATTCTGCAAAGATGTGCACCCCATCCTACCCGCATGGCTTGTTCATAGTATAAACAATGTCATCTTCTGCACATGTATATTGAGGGATGGACCATTTAATTTTTAAAGGGAGAAGGAAATTACGGAAAAAAGTTCGTACACAAGAAATGTAGATAATAAAAAATTGTGCACGGGTTAGCGTGGAAAAAAAGCAAGCCCTACCTGCTAAGATGGATTGTGTGACTAGCAAAGAAAACTCTTGTAAATACTTAAATGAAAAAGTCTTACTTAGACAAACTGCACCGCCCCCGCCTTCAAAAACAAAATAGTTCGTCCCTAATTTTGATTTTATGCTCCTTGTTAAAATGACATACATGTATATGTTATTGAACAGGAGAGGTCCATGTTGGGAAAATGTTGGTTGTTTTCCTGTTTTGCAAGTTTATAAGTCGAGTACGAACCGAATAATCTGATTCAATCAAGTTTTAATTATGCCGGCTCTTTTAAAACTTTAATTTGCTGATAAATTAATGCTACCATTTTGGACAAATGCGTGTGCTGTTAATTTTTTACATTGAGCGAATTAATTTATAAACGGTCCATCTAACTGGTCTGTATTGCCAAATACGGACCGCTCAGGAACCAATCAGAATTCTCCTTGTCATTATGGACCTGTTTGCAATATAATAAAGATAAATACTGTATGTTGCTGTATATTGTAGTTAAGAGCTATTGTACACCTATTTACCGACTAAGAAAATACATAATCTACAATACACACGTTAACAAGAAAAAAAACCTACAGTTCTGTGTAGAATACATAAACATAAATGTCACGAATGCAAAGAATTGGAGTTAATCAACATCATCTTTGGTTACCAAGTGGCACTCAGAGTCGCGTTTCCCTGTATTCTTGATCTTCTCTTGATTTTCAGGCTCAAGATAATTCTCTCCGTTCTTCCTTAGACAGATTTTTAATCTTTTTTATTTAATATCTCGTTTATCTTTTCTATCGTTTATTGTTTGTATTATTTTAGGGTCTCCCGTTTTACATCCCAGGCTTTTAGAGTGGCATTTTCGATCTTTTTTTTTTTTTTTTTTTACAAATATACCGATTGAAAGACCGCGAAAAGATCGAGCACAAACTGGCAAGCAGGAACGATCAATCCAACTTAATTATTAAAGAGCCTTCAGGGTAATTTTAAGGTGGCGGATTGAGAGCTAGGTTCCAGGCTCTTGCGCGACCATGTAAAACAACCCTTACCTCGGGACCTGAAATCGCGTCAAATTCTTTCCTTTTCCCCAACCATGGGATCGAGGATAGATCACTGACGTCAAATTCCCTAGACTGCTGTTGCTGTGTCATAAAATTAGAGCCCCCCCCCCCCAAAAAAAGAGGCTTGTTTTAAAATTGTACCCCCCTCCAACCCCCCCCCCCCCCTCCGTTGGGACGTAATAAACGATCGGTCCCTTATTGACATTGCCCTCGCCAAAGCCATCATCACTGTTGCCATGAACACGATAGAAGGAATACACACGAAAATGGATCATTTTTTCCTGGGCAAGCATATAACAGTCATCGGATACCGTGAACTTTGCCTTATCGAAACGCTTTTTGTTTTTTGTTTTTGCGATGATAGTCCTCATGTAAACTTAGGAGACTAGTTTCTTGTCGGCTGGATTTTTCAGTACATAAATTCTAGCACGTAAAGATACCGAAAAAATGTTTAACTGCATGATGCATACGTTATTATAGGCCAAACTGCACCCCCCCCCCCCCCCACCCGTCTATTTCATGAAAATAAGCCCAACTACTGAAACAATACCTCCATACATTCCAGTCTCTTCGCGGCCACTACACCAATTCTCCCGTTGCGTGACCAGCCATTATCAGCTGAAAAAGAAACTTTTGCGTGTCTTTCACACAAATTACAAGTCATAATATTCTTTTATCCTTTATTACCCGTTAACTATGTCTGCCATCGAATACCGTAATTTGCTGTATGAGGTAAGCCAGAAAATCGATTGGTTAACTGAACGACAACGATTACTATTTATCTGCGAAGCCGAAGGATTGATTGTGACAGGAAGTGAAAGCAACATCCAAGATGTCCTCTCCTTGTTTAAAGGATTGGAAGAGCGAAATCATCTAGGAATCGATCGTCTAGAAGTATTGAAGGATCTTTTAAAAGGCATAGGGAAATGGCATCTCCTAGAATTAGTCGAAAAATTTGACATCAAAAGGAAAGAGTACAACAATTTACTAGAACAGATTTGTTGTGTACTCGAACAGGGCAACCATGTAGGACGAATAATTTCAATGTGCAAAGAAAAGATATCGTATGACAGAGAAAGAGACGTCAAAGATGTTCGAACACTGTTTACAGAGCTAGAAAAACAGAATAATTTGGGAATAGCGCGTCTTGACGTATTGAAAAAGATTGTAATAGACGCAGAGAAACCAGACTTGCTTGAACAAATTGTGGAGTTTGAGGTGAAGAGAAAACAGGAGGAAATTGTGGAAAGAAAAAGAGCCGAGTTAGAGGAATCTAGGAGAAGGACCAAAGGTAGGAACTGCTTTCCTATTTAAAGATTTACTATTTTGTTTCGATGAAACAGTTTTGAATTTTTAATGAAGGAATGATTTAATGCACGTGTTTGTGACGCGCATATTCGTGATGTGCAACGTTGCGTTACATGTAATGTTGTCTACCAAATAACTCGACCAAACATTGAAGTTTAACTTTCCTTCAGTTCCACGTGTTTCCTCTTTTTAAGAAGACATTTACTTAGCTTTTAGTTCAAAGTTAATGTAATATGATACCAGTAGAATCCCGATTTCTCGAACCTCTGGGGGAAACAAAATAACTTCAGTCGAGAAATCGAGGGCAAAATTAAAGTGAGTACTATCCAAGGGAAACCAAAATTGGCTTGAGAAATCGGGAGCCGGTCGCGAGAAACCAAGTGATCGGTTTAAGAAACTCTCATCCAATCAGAAGCAAAGCCAAAACCAACCGTGACTTGCATCGAGTTTTGATTAGTTCACTGGATTGTTTGCCGTCCTTGCCATTGGCCAGAGTGATTGCTTTGATTTTGGTTTTAAGACAAAATACAACAGTAAACATCTGCGTTTTCACTAACCTATTTTCTAAATTTCAGATCAGGCTGTTGCTGTTTTGTCGTCTGCCAAAATTGCTGGAGAGAAGTTATTAGGAAGTAAGACATAAAGATAAGTTTATCAACAATAAGCCAGGAATTTCAGATCGGATGTTATATGAATAACGTTCTCTCAGAATAGCCACCCAACATCACACAATGATAAAAGCATTTATAGCTTTGCCAAGGTTACTGTTCCGAAAAAGGTCATGGCCCAAAAAGTAGCGACAGCACCTAGAAAAAAAACGCCACAAAAGAAAACCCTTCTTGCCAAAATTCCGACAGCAACTTCCCTGCTAGCAGAGGCCTCTTTTTCGTTGTAGTCGCAGAGGCTTTCGTCAGCTCAGCGAATACAAAGGAAAAGAGGCCTCTGCTAACAAGGAAGACAGCAACGTAAAGAACGATATAAAAACACCGACATAGGACATTCAGACAAGCGAGAATAGGTACCCCCCCTCCCCGGCAGGGTCTCATGCAACTCACTCACAGTGCTTCTCCGAACTGTTTGGCCAAGCCTGGCAAAATGTTGAGGGGTGACCTGGCGTTGGACTTGCAACCCTCCTAGTTGGCCGGAGTGAGTGCGACTTTATCTAACTTACTGACCTGATAGAAGTGTGCAACACAGGGACCGCTCAGAGGGAGGGGCTAGGGGGGCTTTAGCCCCCCCACCCCCACTTTTTTACAATAACAAGGAAAAAATATAATGAATGAAAAAAACAGACGAAGAATTACTGAAAATTATTTCGTTTCTGGAAGCCATATTATTGATTTAGTTTGTAAAGGACGAAAGTAACAGCAGTTACTATAGCCAAAATAAAGTCGCCTTCAACGTAGATACATAAAAAAACAAGTAAATGCGGACAGTTGTCTTCCAAGGTTTTCAGTTATTATTGGACAATAGTTAGGTCACTACAGGATCATGCCCTTCATTAAAAACTTGGTTTTTAAGGGGACTTCTCATGAAAAAGGCCTGTTTCATCGTTGGTCAGTTTCGATCCCACCAAATGGGTTAGGTTTATAAGACGATACGGTTTGTTTTCAAGCCCATTCTAAAGGTAATTGATTTTGTAACCTAAAGAGAAATTGCCTTTTCTGTTTTCATTCCTTCTGGTAACATCTCATTTGCCGGTACTTCAACATACCTGGGAAAATAGTGAGAAAGTTTCATGAGTAGTCAGGGTCAGTGAGTAGTTTTATCGAACGTTTTGTGGAGCAACGTCTTTTTATCCCAACGTTTTTTTTTTTTCTCCTTTCAAGCAATACTTTTACCAAAACCTTTTTTAAATTTTAAATTTCAAATGCATTTTCCGGTATTTGAAATCCCGTACCCCCACGGACCCTCCTCTAAGTTTACTCACTTTAGGGTTCGACTTTCAGTCCCCCACTCAAATTCTTCCTGCGCGGTCCCTGCAACAACCTTTGTTTTCTTTCTAATCCACAGCCGTTACACCTCATTGTACTTTCCGTAATGTTGCTGGTGGTATGGTAGTCGTGACTACGTGGATGATCCTACGAAGAAGTTCCAATCTCGAAGAATTTGTAAACGCTTTTACAGAAGCAATTCTTCCACTTGGCAATACCCTGCGTGCAATAAGCGAAGGATCTGTGTGCTTCACGATACAAGCTGAAAACAGATCAGCTCTTGAGGCACTATGGGAACGATACCAGAACGGTACACTGCAAAAAGACCTGCAAGAGTTTCTACTTACTGAGGATGTTAAACAAATGGCAAATGACGAGGAGGTAATGGTGACCGTGGAAATTGACGAGAAGGAATATAAGAATGCCTGTTTAGAACTGACGGTAACAGAAACACAAGGTAAGCGAAGCGATTATATTGGTTGCTTTAATAGTTTATTTTTCAGAGCCAATGAAGAATTTACTTTTTACCGACCTCTTGTTTATTCGTAGGTTATGCAAACTAACCTATTGTGTTTCTCATGTTACAGTTGAAGGTCTTCAAGACGTGGAACTTAGCAGAAAATCCAAGTTTACGTTCGTGACGAAAGATCTGGAAGGACACAAGTGTTATAATGCAGACGACCAAGTGATAGTCAAAATTCAGGCTCCTTCAGGCGACTTTATAAAAAAGAAAATTGAAGACAGCGTGGATGGTACTTTCACTGTAAGTTTTACACCAGTTTTACACCAGTTTTACACCAGGCACTGCGTGTTTATCACAGTGAATGGTCAGCTGCTGACTGGTAGTCCCCGGAATGTTCAGGTGTCTCCTCATCTGTACAAACACGTGTTTACATTTGGATCACGTGGCAGTGGATCGGGACAGTTTATTTTACCTCACGGCATATCTGTTAACGAGAACACTGACCGCATTGCAGTAGCAGATTCTGGCAATAACAGAGTACAAATATTTAGTGCAGATGGCTCTTACCTGAGAGAGTTTGGTCAGAAGGGAATTAAAGCTGAACGACTACGCGATCCGCGCTCAGTAGCATTCACCAAGAATGGAGACGTTATCGTCTTTCAACCTGGGAAGATTTCTCTATTCAGTGAAAATGGACAGTTCATTAAGCACATCAAAAACAAGCACCTGAATGTTCTTATGAGCTTGTCTTTAGCATCTGATGGCAAGATGGTCGCGTGCGACTGGGGTGACCGGACAATCAAGGTCCTCTCCCCTGACGGTACGGAATTGTTACGGTGTTTTACTGCTCCAGATTGTAGAGAGTCCCTGTATTCTGCTATTTATCACCAGGACATGTTCTTTGCGTCCTACCACGGGGCTCACTTTGTTAAAGTGTTCAACAAGGAAGGAGTATTTCTGTATGATATTGGCAGTGAGGGGTCTGGTAATGGTCAGTTGAGTTGGCCAAGAGGGATCGCTGTCGACAAGTTTAATAATCTGATTGTGTCTGACAGCGGTAACAACAGGCTGCAAGTCTTCACACTGGATGGAAGATTTGTAAACATGATAAAAGAACAGATCACTGAACTTGTGTGTCCTTATTCTATTTCTGTGTCCAACGCTGGTCAAGTGTTTGTAACTGATGTAGCCGTCCACTGTATTCATGTTTTCCAGTAAATAATAAGGAGCGTTGTCTGCACGCTCACTCGATTTGGTGTAAAATTTTACTGTCACGTGTTCTTCACGTTCATCCGCGAGAGGGATAGAACGCCCTGCTAGGAGCATACTTAAGATGGTTTCCGCCCAACATTCGAGCAATACAGGCAAAAATAAAGTTACCAAAAAGGCCTCTTAGCGTGGTAACAGGTTAAGTACAGCTAACAAAAACCTGCCAAAAATTTAGCACTCAAGTTGACCCCGCGAGAGAAAAATGGATTTGAAGTTGTCAATATTTCAGTTAAAACGGACGTTTCGCGTCAGTTCAAAACAAAATGGCGCGCGTTTTAAACATTTTTACGAGGTTTTACTTTAATTTTCTCGAGAATGCTTTAGAATTTAATTACGGGGTCACTAAGACAAATGAATTTCGATAAGATCTTTTAAATAGTATACAAAATGTTGCCATGCTATGAGTAGATTTTTGGTACTTAATTTTCGCACTCATTGCTCGAACCTTCAGCGGAATCCGTCTTAATAGCTAGATCTCTGATATTGCCACCGTCACTCCACGAGTACACTAGAACGTCGATATGTACACCCCATACCCGCCCAGCATGGTGTGTTCCTAGTATAAACAAATTAAACTTCTTTGCATGCATTTTAACGTGCGGACATTTAATTTTTGAAGGGGGGGGGGGGGGGTTGGTTTAGGCACTCAAGAACTAAAGTTTTTGCACAATAAATGTAGGTGAAAAGAATTGTACACAAGTAAGCATGGAAACAAAATTCAAGCAAGCCCCACCTGCAAAGATGGATTGTCCTAAAAAAACGTACAGAGGTTTATGTTGGCAAAGAAAATTCTTGCAAATGTCATAGCTAAAAACGTTTTTACTAGCTTTAAATGCGTTTCGTTGACAGTTTGTTGAATAATAAAATAATGATCCTGCTCAGTGGAATATCTTATCATATTCATTTATTTCCGCTTGATGGCCAAATCTTATAAAATAAAATGCAAATATTTTGTACAATAGAAGACATCCTTTCATGTTCCATAAATGAAAGTATGCTGTGTTTTCATAGAGAAAACGAAACGTACCTTATTTCGTTAAATTTGATTTGGCGCCCATGTAGTTTTACTTCAACGGTGAAATAGTTACTACTCAAATAGATACCATTATACACTAATTCGATTGTTTTCTTTTGTTTAGTTTTGACTATTTTTTAGCATTTATTGTTGGAGTTTGTTTCACGGGTTAATTAATAACACTCTTGAGACGAGAAAGGCACTTATAATTATAATTTGTTTGTTTGTTACGCGGATAGTGGCTACCATTACTCATGTTTCCGGACTTGATGGAAGTCTGGAAACAAGAGAAATAAACAAATCAAGGAACAAATGTAATGGAACAGACATTTCCGACGATTCGTAGCAACTGGAATTGAATGAAAGGACTTCCTCTAAACATAGGCAACATAATCCACAAAGATTTCCCGAAAATTACTGTTCCATTTGTTTTCAATCGAAATTTCCTGCATTTTTGGTTGAATGGTAAGCACAACGTACCAAAGGTGGCTTTCCATTGTCGCGTAAATCAGGCTTTACGTGCGTAAAACAAAATGGAGAAAAGGTAGGGACGACTTGCGTCTGCGGAAAAAGTTCAATGTGGTCCAACTATTTCCGCAGACGCAAGCCGTCCATCCCGGGGGGGGGGGGGGTACTCCCATATGTGGCCTATATAGGTATGTGCCGCCCGATAGGGTATGGTTTTTGAGGTTCTCGGTCCTTAAATAGGGTATCATTTTTGCTCCTTTTGGCAATGTGTTCCTGGTGCGATCCTTAGATAGGGTACCTAAATTCTATTAGCTAAAATAAACGCCCAGCTAAACGAAAAAAAAGGTTTCTTAAAACAGAATTTTCTGTTCAGGTATTAGTAAAGCGATTTTATAAAGATTTGTGTCTTGCCGTGCGCGGTTAGCCGTCACGGAACGTTTCTCCTTCCCTTGAATAGGGTGTCTTTTTTCGGTTTTGGGCCTTAAAAAGGGTATCAATTTTCGCTTTCTTTATCCTTAAATAGGGTCAGGGTTTAAGAACCTTGGCCGCACACCCCTATCCGAAATTTATGGGAGTACCCCCCCCCCGGGCCGGCCATACATTTCTCCATTTTATTTTACGTTCGTAAAGCCAGGTAAATTAACGCCCGTTAACGTGCATGAAATTACTCGACCGTGGAAACCCACCAGAATCGGATCGATTCTTTTAAGGTGGGAGTACACACATGAATGACATGGGTTTTACTGGCAATGTTGTTTCGTTCACACCGAGCAATGCAAAAACTCTCTGCCCATTTCATAAATCTATGTTTTGTAAATTTTTGGGATATATTTTTTTAGGAGATTTTTTTCAAATCAGTTGTAAAATTTGGGAAAATAAGAAAATTTGAAGATTTATTGTAGTTTTAAATTAGAAATTTCTTTCTTGTCTATCCCTCCTCCAAACTTCTTAAAATTTCATTCCAATTTATTCAAATTCACATTTACCTCCGCCTAACCAGCACTTTTATTTAGCACTAGCTTTTAAACAGCTCTGCAACTAGCCTGGCAAGCACGGTCAAACTGTCGTGACGCATAAAGATAGACCAGAGACGCGTGACTGTACTAACAAAATCTTGATCTTGAGTCAGGCGATTGTCGATTGATCAATCATGCGTTGCAGTGTTGGTTCGACTGGCCCGCCATTTCTTTTCGGTCGGAAAGCAAACGCGTTCGAAACTCGTGTACTCACAACACACGGAATAATCCTTTTGGCACCCAAGCTGCCACCTTCGTATCCTGCCTCGAAATGGCAACTGAAGATCAATATCGAGTGGAATATAACAATTTGCTGAGCACAATAAGCGAGAAACTAAACGCAAATGATTTAAGAAAATTAATCAATATGTGCAGAGGGATGATATCAACAACGAACAACATCGATGATGGAATGGCATTGTTTCAGGAACTTGAAAATGCGAAGAAACTTGGAGTCGACCGTCTTGATATTCTAAAAACATTTCTAGAGCTGCTGAAAAAGAATGCTCTGCTGAAAAAAGTAGTACAGTTTGAAACGAGAAGAAAAGGTACGTTATTCATATTCGTCGCCATTTTGTTGTTAGTAACAGTATTGTTACGTTCAGCACAATACATGTAAAATTGCTCGAATACGTTAGACGGACGCGACTTTTAAAGTTGAGCTCTATCAAGTTGTGTATCAAGATTTTTTAAACCAAACTATTATGAACGGTTCAATCGTCTGTAGTATGAGAGAACAGCAACATCAGATCTCATTTCAACATTGTCTTCTTTCAGCATATCGTTCCGGTGTTTTACCTTCATTGAGGCATGCAGCGACGGAAGTGTATGGCGGTGAGTGTGTCTGATTGCCTTTGGGTTATCAAATCGACCAGAATCACGCGAAATTTGATACAAATAATTAAATTGAAAGACTGAGTTTTGTTTGGCCATCGCACTGGATTACTAGTAGCCCCTCTTTTCAAGGTTTCGCGTGTTTCGCTTCACTATCGGCGGTCTGTGATATAAATCGATCTCGTGGAATTGCCCTCAGGAGGTGTATTGTTTTTCATAGCTTTACAACTGAGTGATATTATAACATGCGCGCCTCGACCAAATTTCAGTAAGTCTCTTCTCTATTCTTGTCCAAGATTGTTTGTTTATTTTACGCTTTCCGACTGCCGGGAGGAGGGTTGGAAGCGAGGAATGAGTATAGGAAGTAATTCCACAACCACAAACTGGAAAAGTGGAGAAAAAAATCGTACCTTACAGCCTAAAGGCGGAAATTATTCTGTTATTATTTTTGTTATCATTTTGTTAATTTTGTTTACACAATGTGGCTGAATGGTAGTTAGAATATTTATTAGAATTTTGCATATCGGTGAAGAAGAAATCGACAAAGTTATAATTTACGTGTGAAAGCCCTCAAGATGTTTTTCATAGTACCCTTTTGGGGGCTTTGGGGGTTTAGTAAAATTCTGCTAAAAGTTTGCTGGAAGGTATGGTGTTTAAAATAAAAATAAAACATTAGAAAGCAAGCTCCTCCTACTGTTGATATATATTATTGGCCTCCAGCACGTGAATTAACCTGTACATCACTTCTGTTATTCTACCCATTCCTCCTGCATTTCGGTCCTGTTGCATGCCCCTACAACCTTAATTAAACTAGATGTATATATTTATACAATTTCACTTTACTTTAATTCTTGCTTTGCCTTAATTAAGATGAAGTATTTCTCTATTTTTGTTTCGACAGTTATTAAGATTGTTTGCAATTTTGGTAACATTGGTAAAGGTCTTCTGGTACTTGCTGCTGGGTTGGCACTACATTGCTGTAACAATCGAGAAGAATATATAGATACCTTTAATAAGGTTGTACTGCCTACCGCCACTAAACTAATCGGGACAACTGTTAATTCGCTGTGCTTTATAGTACAAGCGGAAACTGTCCAAGCTCTTGAAACTTTATGGAAGCAATATCAGGACGGCACACTGCAGAAACGACTGCAGCAATTTCTGAGATCTGATAATGAAAACATTTTACAACTGATTGGTGAAGATGTACAAGTTGCTGTGTCCATTGACGAACAGGAATATAAAAATGCCCTCCTGGATCTTATGATACTACAAACGAAAGGTAATGCTTCTTCCAAATTTTTGGTTAGTTCTGATCTGGTCCACAGGGCCGAAAAGTACGCTATTCATATGGACTGTACATAATATGCTTAAACGGTACTGAGACTGCTGTGTAATTTGTTTTAACTTAACAAGAAGCAATGTCACGATTGTAAAAGCTTTTGAAGTCGGCCAAAATGAGTCCCAATGTCACATCGTCTCTCAAATTGTTCTCAGTTTTTCTTTAACTTACATTTTAGAACCTCTCGAAATCCTTAAAAAGACAAACGTTGATATGGCAGCATCCATCTAGTTTGAAGAAAAGGGCATTACATTCCCTGTGGTCTCATGAAAAACGTTTTAGATCTCGATTTTAATGTTTCTGACGGGCATTTCATAGAAAAAACCCTTGAGTTAACAAAAGCAACTGAAGTAGACTGAGTCTTGTCGTGCAATGGTGTGTCCAGGGGATCAAAGAAGGTTATAAGTCATTAAGATTCTTAGCGATTTTTTCTGTTTATCCAACGACAAGCTAAGCACTAGCTTCTGTACTTTTGTAACTAGCCTTTTTCCTGACCTCTGAAAGACTTTGTGGCGCACACTATCTTTCGAATATTGCACAAAACAATTATCACAAAAGCGACCTCGACCGAGTACCTCAACCAATAAAGATGGACCAAGTAGTTCAATTGAATGGCTAAGTTTAGCTAAGTTTATCTTTTATTTTCTTTCGACAGTTTTTAGCGAGAAGGAGGAAGACCGTTCAAGAGTTCCAAAAAGAAATAGACGAAACTCTGATTCAATTCTGTATGTCAAGTCAAATGAAAATGAAATGACATTCACACTCTTGAAATTGAAACAAGCCGGGATCAATTTCCAACACTTACAGGAAAAAATAGAAAGTCTGGAAAAAGAAATCAGCGGGAAGTTTGAACCAAAATTGCAGGAGGCAAGTGGTCAAGCAACAGAACGTAAACCCTTTGACGAGATGACTGAAGGACAAGGCGCTGGTAACAACAATATTGTTACTTTTCTTTGCCCTTTTAGAGTTGGTGGACGTAGGAAGGTCAACTACGGCCGCGGGTTTGGTAGATAGTTTGATTTGTCAACTGTGCTTGTTGTTTCCGAGAAAACTAACAATTTTGCGTGGCTTTATCCTTATTAACGTAAATGAAATAGTGTTTGTTCCATAAAAGTCTTTCTTCTTTGATCCGTTGGTAACCTTTATTTTTACAATATGGGCTTTCTATACTTTCTGACATTTGCATATAGTTTAAAGTAATCAAAGATTGATGGGAAGACCAGGAGTTTCTCTTTGTGTTCAACCCTTTCTTTGCTAAGGCTCTCTCTAGAAGAAAACTGTAATTTAATTCATTTCTAGGTTCAACTTTTCCATCTGAATTTCTTTCTCCTGGTTAAATTGAAGCTCCTACAGCCAGGGATCATGCACCAGTTAATGGCGAAGTCTGTAATCCAAGTTGAACTAAACTCGCAGTTTCGTCTCAAAGTTGCTAAGTAATTGCATAATTGCGCCATGATGGGGAGCAGGGGTGGCGCAGTGGTGTGTGCACTCGAGTTTGCTGTTGGTTCTCGTCCCCTTCTCGTCCTTGTTCCGGGGGGTTTTCTCCGGGTTCTGTGCCTTACTCTACTTAAACCAGCTCTTTTAAATTCCAGCTTGATCGGAAATACACAGCCCCATAAGCATCTACAAATAAATTTAAAGGACATTTGTTTTATTATGTCTTGACAACTTGCGAACTACTCTAAAGAAATCGCACCATTCTTTGATTGGATATTCAAAATCGAAAACTTAACGAGAGCTTCAACGAAGATTTGCCAAAACGATATCCAGTGTTCCCCCGACTGCCTTTTCTTGCTGCTGAAGTTTTTATATTTAAAGTTCTCTTTGAAGCACCCTCTCCCTTTTTTCTCCCTTTCTGTACACAATTTCTTGTACAGATCCCGTCAGAAGCGTTCCGTTTAAGCCCTTTAAGTTCACAAAAACTTTCCTCTCCATCGAGTGCGCGCGAGATCAAGTGTTAAATTAAACTGTTTCATCTAAGTTTTCATTTCATTTTCTAAAACGGCCTGACTTTTAACTAACGTCTTTCCTGGACGCTTCGTATGTAACTGTTACAGTCAATTGTAAACAATTGTAAAAATAAAACGCTTTTAAAAGGCTTCCCTAGCAGCAGCAGCAGTAGTAGGTGGTAGTGGTACTAGCCTTATTTAAACTGGTAAAAGGTTTTTAAAAAGCTACCAAGCTCGTGGGGCCGTGTGTAACTTCAAATTAAAAACTAAATGATAAAATGATATTATGATATTATAAAATGATATTATAATGTAAAATGATATTATTATATCATAAAAAATATATAAAACTCAATCAGTTTTTTTTATTTGCAGTGCCCTGTAGAGAGAGAGATGACCGACCGATGGAGAGAAGGAGACGAAACTCTGATTCAGTTCTGTATGTTAATCCAAAAGGGAGCAAAGGGACAGTTGCGCTCTCGAAATTGAAACAAGCCAAGATTGAATCTCAGCAGGAAAAGATATCAAGTCTGGAAAAAAGAATGGTGGAATATAAAGCAAAAGTGAAGGAACTTGAACTGATTACTGAAAGTGGTAAGGGGTGTACAGTATATTAAGATTTAATTGATGTGTTTTAGCTTCTAACATCGTTTCATCGGTAAAATCATAACGGCATAAGACTAGTAGACTTATAGCAAATGAAACGCTTCTTAAAGGTTTTACCAGGTACTCAGTCTATTGTTTTATTTGCAGTGTCCTGCAGTGAGAAAGATGACCGACCCGTGGAGAGAAGGAGACGAAACTCTGATTCAGTTATGTATGTTAATCCAAAAGAGAGCGAAGTGGAAGCTGTGCTCTCGAAATTGAAACAGGCATTGGTTGAATTTCAGCAAGGAAAAGTATCAAGTCTGGAAAAAGAAGTCTTGGAATATAAAGCAAAAGTGAAGGAACCTGAACTCACGATGTTGCAAATCGGTAAGCGGTGTACAACATTTTAAGATTATTAGGCTACGTTTACACGGGACCGTTCTGGAACCGGTCCGGAACGGATCCAAAACTGGACCTGCTATTTTGCAGGTCCAGTTTTAGATCCGTTCTGGACCGGTTCCAGAACGGTCCCGTGTAAACAGAAGGCCTGTCCAGTCCGAAAATCGGACCAGATCCGTTCCGGACCAGTCCCGTGTATACATAGCCTTAGTCGTCTTACGGTTGAGGTTTTTAAACTCATCCGAATGTAACAGAAAATGAGCAGAATTTCCGACATGCTAGAGGCAAAAAGTACAGTTTTGTTTCAATGGTTAGTTAGGAGACAAAACCATTTATTGGCTACAATGATACCATGAAACATGTGTCTTTTAAGCCAGTCAAGAAGAGTTCTCCCTAAAAAAATTCTAATCGGCAATGCGAACAAGCATAGTTGTAGCAGCTAGTTCTTGTAAACATCACTTAATAGGCCTTATGCATGTTTACGTCAGACTGGCTTGTTTCACCACCAAGCCTCGCTTGTGAGGTGCAAACATGTAAATTCTATCATGATTGAATTCCCAAAGCAGCACAGATGAAAAGAATACCCTCGTGAAAACTGCATGAAGATGGCGGAGGGTTAGAAAAAATTCGCGCAAACGAGGCTTGGTTGTGAATTTTGAGCCTATGACGTTTTCATGCATAAAGCCTATTAGAAGAAAACACACTGTGATTGCCTAGACAAGCGTAAATCTGCTAAAAAAGGAGGCACAAAAAGGACTTAGGTTTAACAGTCGTCTTGTTTTGCTTATATGCCCATAAAGCAAAATGCATAAAATTACAGAAAACCACAAGTTAGTCTGATTCCAAAGCAGGTAATCATTCAATATTGTTCTAAATCTTAACCAATAAATAGCGAGAGAAGCTTTGACGACCTCGTTACTTGTAACTGGGTTTGGAAAACACGGAGCAGGATCAAGTAGAAGCGAGCCAGCTGAACTAGGTCAGTAATGTAGTGTACGGACCAAGGAAAGTGAGCCGAATTTTCCTTACTGTGCCCGTTTAATTTCTTTAAAGCTGGATTAAGCTCATCTAGGATTATCGTTAACTTCGAATTCAGTTTTATGAGTTGCCAAAATGATTTATATTATCTGTCAATTGTATTTTAGCATTGACTTTGAATCATCTAATATTGTGCCTTGAAATTCGCAGTAAATATTCAAATAAAATCTGAATCATCTTAGCGTTAGTCCACGTTTGAACAACTCCCCCAATTCAATACCTCTTTTGCTTCTAGGGAATGAATGATAGGCCTGTATTGTTTAATTATGCGTCGCATCGGACGTCACGTACTTACAGTCGGTCAACTACTGCTACTCGTAAGAGTTTTATTTGCTTCCTTTATAGTACCAATCATGCCTTTTTTGATAAGTATTTTCTCAATTAAACGCCGAGGTCTTTTAATTTGGTGGGTGTGTTGGTGTGTTTACTTTTCCCTGGATAGGATGCTCAGTAGATAGTCCGTCGCAGAATTACCCCGGTATCTAGAGTTTACCAATACCCATTTACGCACCTAGATGAAGAGGGTAATATAAAAGGAAAGTGTCTTGCCCAAGAACACAACAAAATGACCCCGGCCAGGGCTGGAACCCGGACCGCTCGGTCCGAAGTCCGGCACGCTTACCATTAGGCCTTGAGCCTTCTTATACATGCCATAAAGCAGCTTGTGAAAGCAGTCGGTGTTATCGACTGTTGACACGTGTCATTGTTTTTATTCTTTCTAGAGGAAGTGAGAATGCCGCAGAAAATAAGAACGTCTGTAATAGCAGCCGCACGAAGGCTCCTATCGTTTCTTTTGAATCAGATTTCCAAGAAGACGGGGCCTCAGAAGTTAAGGGTCGAGAAGCTTAGCAAAATAAAACGTTTCTAAAAGGCTTTGCCAGAAAATCGGTCAGTTTTTATTTGCAGTGTCCTGCAGTGAGGGAGATGACCGACCAGTAGTGAGAAAGAGACGAAACTCTGATTCAGTTGTGTATGTTAATCCAAAAGAGAGCAAAGTGGCAGTTGCTCTTTCGAAATGGAAACAAGCCGAGATTGAATCTCAGCAGGGAAATTAAAATGTTAAGTCTGGAAAAAGAAATCGTGAAATATATATGGTTTAACTCATCAGAATGTTTCAGGGCACAATTTCCGACATGCTAGAGGCAAAAAGTACAGTTTTGTGTCAAAAGTTAGTTAGGGACTGGTCAATAAGTACCAGGGGGAGTGGGCCGGAGCAATTGGAAAAGTGGTGGCTTGAAAATTTGTGACCCACCCCTTCCTTCTGGCTCAAAACTGACTGGCCCACCCCTGATAAGAGGTTGAAAATTACATGACCCACCCCCTTTCCTAAAAAAATCAAGGGACCAATCATTTGTTTATCATCTGTTAGGGGTTGGAGGTTTTTTATTTGACATCAGCTTTTAAAGTGGAATTCCTTACATAGACCACCCTACTTTTTCCTGATGAACACTGCTGTTCCATGTACGTCTTTTCCCTTTTTTTAACACACCAGAGAAGGATGAATTTATCACTTCCTAAACTAGTCTTTTGTAAGTTTTCCGCCTATTTGTGTGTAAAGTCCATGGGAAAATTTAGACAAAAACATGTGCGAAAACTGAAACAGTATGTAATATTAATTCATAAACAATTATTGAATAGTTCATATTTTTAAAGAGAAATTGAAAACAGAAACTACAACCACTGTCCATCATCCATATTTTGCAAAGTGTTTGAGAAAAGAGTTTACTGGTATTAAAAGGGCTAAAGCCCGACGCGAATCTATGCAGGTTGAAGAGAGACAGGCAAAACTGATCTTATGATCACAAGCCATCTAGGGGGGTCAGGGGGCATGCTCCCCTGGAAAATCTTTATATTTGGGCCTTCTGAAATCGCTAGAAATTCATTCAAAACTACTCACATCGAGAAATTTATCAATTAATGAATACAAATTTTCTTGGAACTGTAACAGTTTAAAGTTAGTGAATAAATAACATGACCCACCCCCTAAATGGAGATCAAAATTACATAACCCACCCCTTTTCGAGGGCTCAAAAAATGATGACCCACCCCCTTTCTGCTCCGGCCCACCCCCCCTGTACTTATTGACCAGTCCCTTACGAGACGAAACCATTTATTGACTACAATGAAAGCATTAAACATGTGCCAGAGAGTTCTCCCTTAAAAAAATTCTAATCGGCAATGCGTACAAGCTTAGTTATAGCAGCTAGTTCTTGTAAACATCACTTAATAAGAAGGAAACACACTGTGATTTCCTAGACAAGCGTAAATCTGTTAAAAAAGAAGAGTCACAAAAAGGTCTTAGGTTTAACCATCGGCTTATTTCGCTATATGCCCAAAAAACAAAATGCATATAATTACCGAAAACCACATAGACTGATTTCAAAGCAGGTAATATTAATATTGTTCAAAATCTTTATCAATAACATAGAGGATGAAGCGTTGATGACCCCGATTGGTGAAGTACTTGTAACTGGCATGCATGGAAAACAGGGAATGTTTTATAAAATCAGCGGCGTTGTGGCAGAGGAATCAGTCGAACACGGTCAGTAATGCATGTAGCAGACAAAACTCAGGAAAGTAAGCCGTATTTTGCTTTCTGTGCACTTTTGTTTAAAGCTGGATTAAGCTAATCCAGAATTATCGTTAACTTCGAACTCAGCTTTATAAGTTGCCAGAATGATTTATGTTATTTGTTTTGTACTTCAGCTTTGACTTTGAATCATCTGAAATTGTGGCTTGAAATTCGCAGTAAAAACATAAATAAAATCTTGGTTAACTTAGCGTTAGTGAACGTTTGAACAACTCCCCCAATTTAATACATCTTTAAGAGATTTTGCCTCTAGGGAATGAATGATAGGCCTGTATTTTTTTATTATGCATCCACAAGCAGACAATGGGGACTTTAAGATAACTGGACGGCTGACCACGAGGACGGCTGACCGGAAGTAATTTTTCGCGTGTAGCCTATATTACGCATGCCCGCTCCACGCACATTGCCGTCCAGCTCCGTCCAATTGTTGTCGAGGACGTGAGAAGTAGAGTTTTGCCGTCTACCAGTGAACGGGAGTGCTTTTTGTATGATTTCGTTTAAAAATCTCATTATTTTTTAATTCTGTTACTTTGTTAGGTGGTCCTTTATGGTATTCTTGGTTTGGTACTGATAAAAATTTAAGAAGTCAAGTTTTATTTGCGGTTGCGAATATATTTGCTGTGCTTTGCATAAACGCTGATGGCGAATCCACGTGCGTGAAATTATGAACTTATTTGCTTGTGTTTCTACAAAAATTTCACTTGGAATTTGTACCCTGTGAATGAAAATAGTGCTTTCTGGTCCCAGACTTTGGGCTAGAAGCGCCAAATGTTTTTCTTCGCATGTTTTGGGCTAAGGAATTATTGATCCACTAACGAAGCCGTCCTCCGTTCACACACGCCGGCTCTTAACGTTGAAAGTTCCCGCCAAGAACGTCGACATCGGCCCAGTCCTCCTCGCGAATTTCTACCGTCCTCGAGGTCAGCCGTCCAGGTATCTTAAAGTCCCTAATCCTCAGTGTTTGAGGATGGTGTTGACCGATCATACGTTCACTGTAATTTGAACGACTGACCTCGGCTTGATTCAACTGACCGCGAAAAATGCTCCATAGAATGCTAAATTTTGCATCTTTTGATCCCAAATTTTGATCTACTGTGAGCCAGATAAATAAAGTTCACTTGACTTTTATCGTTTGTGTTGTCTTTTGTGATTTTATGGGGTTTTGAGGCTTTGTTGAATCAATCCGAGGTCAGTCTTTCAAATTACAGTGAACGTATGAGCGGATCAAATAGCGTCTCGTGACGCTTAGGTCACGCGGCCTCAAACACAGAGCCGGGTTTACCACTCAGAGTTGTTGTTTGATTGTCAGTTTTACGAAGTGTAATCGAGACAGTTGAGATGTGATTTTCCTCGGTTGGTGATCCTGTTTTGATGTCAGTGTTGATGCGTTTTAGCTTCTAATGTCGTCTCATGTATAGGTAAATCATAATCACATGACCAGAAGACGCATAGCAAACGAACCGCTCTTAAATGACTTTGCAAGCTACTCAGCCACTTTTTTCTTTGTACGTATTTGCAGTCAGGCCCCCCCCGCGAGGGAGGTGACCGACCCGTACAGAGAAAGAGACGAAACTCTGATTCAGTTCTGTATGTTAAACCAAAAGAGAGCAAAGGGACAAGTGCGCTCTCGAAATGGAAACAAGCCGAGATTGAATTTCAGCAGGAAAAAATATCAAGTCTGCAAAACGAAATCGTGAAATATGAAGCAAAAGTGGAGGAACTTGAACTGATGACTAAAGGTGGTAAGCGGTATACAATATTTTAAGATTTTATTGATCTGGTTTGCTTTTAATGTTGTCTTACAATTATAGATTATAATCGTAACCCATTAAAACCAATACCATCAAAATGTAACAGAAAATGTGCACAATTCCAGACATGCTAGAGGCGAGAGGTATCAGATTTATACAAAGGTTTTTACGAGAAACAAAAAACCATTTACCTTCTTTGGTCCAAAGATTGAACTACAATGATATTTATGAAAGCATGCAGCCAGTGTTATCGACTGTTGACAAGTGTCATTGTTTTTAGATAATAGCAGCCGCTTGAAAGCTCCTATCGTTCCCTTTGAACTGGGTTTCCAAGTAGGCGAAGCTTCAGAAGGTAAGGATCGACGATTTAACGTTCTATGTTTTCCGCCTTTTCGTCTTTTCGTCTCTTCGCCTTTGCAGTCCTCTGTGGATAAATGAAACTAAGAATTAACGTGTGAAACGCCAGTACATATTGCTAATACCCTTATTAGAAATGAGGTAAAATTCTACCTCCTTATGTGTCATTCGGCTCAATGAAAAAAACGTGACACAAGATTTTAAACTAATGGTTTATTTCTCAAAATCAAACTAATTCAGAGAAGTATCCACAATTTTGACTTCTCATTCCATTGCAACTCCTTAACACTGACACAGGTATTACAAAATGCTGACAAAATACTCTTTGATTTATTGGTTGACTTAACTTTCTTTTTATTGTGCATGGTCCATATGCCATGACTTGGGGCCCATATTTTCCCACTATGTAAGTGTAAAATAATTCTGTTCCACTGACAATTATGTTTCTCGTCTTTATACAAAGGTGTTCAAGTTGTTGAACAAGGCTCAAAATCTAAATTTACATTCGTGACAAGAGATTTGAAGGGACAGAAGCATTATAATGAAGACGATAAAGTAACGGTCAAAATTCAGGATCCAAAAGGAAGTGTCCTAAAGAAGAAAATTGAAGACAGCGTGGATGGTACTTACACTGTAAGTTTTACACCAGACACTGTAGGTCTGCATAGCGTGTTAATCACAGTAAATGGTCAGCCGCTGACTGGTAGTCCCTGGAATGTTCAGGTGTCTCCTCATCAGTACAAACATGTGTTTACATTTGGACCACGCGGTGGACCGGGACAATTTAATTTGCCTCACGGCGTTTCTATTAACGAGAACACTGACCGCATTGCAGTAGCAGATTCTGGCAATAACCGAGTACAAATATTTAGTGCAGACGGCACTTACATGAGAGAGTTTGGTCAGAAGGGATTTAAAGCTGAACGACTACGCGATCCGCGCTCAGTAGCATTCACCAAGAATGGCAGCCTCATCGTCCGTCATTCTGACCGTAAGATTTCTTTGTACGGTGAAAGTGGTCAATTTATTAGACATATTACAACCAAACACTTGAAGGATGCGTGGTGCCTATCAGTGGCACCTGATGGCAACATAATCCTGTATGACAGGGATGACAAGAACATCAAGGTCTTCTCCCCGGACGGTGCAGAGCTGTTACAGTCCTTCAGTGCTGACCTACCCGAAGATATAGTTTATCATCAAGAAATGTTCTTCGCTTCCAGTTTCTTGGATCATTGTGTCAAAGTGTATAATGGAGAAGGAGTGTTTCTATATGATATTGGCAGCGAGGGGACTGGTGAGGGACAGTTGCGTTATTCTGCTGGACTCGCCATTGACAAGTGTGAAAACTTGATTGTTTGTGACAGAGGAAACAGAAGACTACAAGTGTTTACGCTGGATGGACAATACTTAAACGCGATTTGCGGAATACCCACTGAACTGGAAAGACCACAGGCTGTTGCTGTGTCTAAAACCGGTCGTGTGTATGTTACAGATATTAAAACAAACTGTGTTCTTGTATTTCAGTAAAAAATAAGGCAAGACAGTTCGTCCGTTTAGAACATTCTTAAGTATCTGACCTGTTTTTTTTTTTGGTGTTTAAAAATGTAAGTTAAAAATACTTGTTTTGAGAAAAATGTAAATTTACTTGTCACGAGCGTGGGGCAGAATAACTCTGATTCCACGACAAGAGTCCAACACAAGAGTCCAACAACTACCACCTACCGCACACCAGTCGGATGCTCTAACCACTAAGCTAATATTCATAATTATAATACTTGTTTTGTGTATTATATCAGAACCTTTCCGACAATGAAAGAGTGAATTTGTCTAGAAAAAAGCATTCGCATTATATGGCTGTAACAATCTTTGTAAAATCTTTGAATAAATTAATTCAAATCGGTATTTTTGCTTGCTTGTTTCTCTGTTTATTTGTCTGTTTTAGTGATTTCTTTGCTTCCTTGTTTGTCTCTTTGGTTTGTCGTTATTTAGCTCTAGGCATTAGCCTTCACGGGTTAATGAAAGATTATCAAAAAAATTAATAAAGGTTAGAATTATTGCGCATTAAAATTGTTGCAAAAATTAAGTAAATGTAGCCGTTAAATATCTAAATTTGTTTTGAGTTGCCGGAGCAGCTATTAGGGAAAAGAGGTTTTTTCACGTAAAAGAAAGACGTCTCGATAGGGAATTTTGCTTCCGTCGGACGAACAAAATATAAGAATTATCACTGTCGATTAGTTTCAGCAATATAATAATTATCCAGGGTTTTTTAAGCTTTTTTAAAGGAAGAAAGCTGCAATAAGGCTGTAAATCAAAGACGCGCTTGTTTTGGATTTAAGTTGAAAAGCTGTGGATTTTATAATAACTCTTAGGTTTTTTTAATAATAAAAAGTTGCGATTATATGTTTCTTAAAAACATTTTAAGCAAGACAGTTAAAAACTTAGATAACGTCATTATCAAGTCATAATGAGTGTTGATAAAACAAAATGTATAAATATTAAGTAAAACAATAGAACTATCACACAAGGAATAGCAATGTTTGAATGTTCTTTCAAACAAAGAGTTTCGCATAGATGGAGTCACTCTGGGTGTTTAGGCTTGGATTCCGTTCCTTGGTATACAGCATCTCATAAATTAGGCGATCAAATTTCCGTTGGCACTTTTAGGACGTGGAATTGGCTATCTTCGATGAGGCTTTTGTCCCCATGGGCTTCTAGGAAGTGTATTCCAATCGCCGAGTTCTTAGTTCAACAACACGCTGGTGAAGGTGTCGAGCTGTGTAGCCCACATAATTTGCATCACACAAATCACATGAAAAAAGATAAACCACGCATTGTTGATTTACGACTGGAGGCTTGATTTCTTTCGGCTTGAGATCTTGTTCCAAATTCTTGCTTTCAAACACGGGCTGTATGTTAGTGCCAATCTTATAACTGAGATCACGCATTTGCCTTCTAACCGCTTTAGCTGATCTTTGATCCTCGAAGGGGAGACTGACTCGTAAAACGCTGCTGTCATCCACTTGTCTTTCACTTGTGCCCGATGAAATGTTGTGGATAAATCTGTTAATGGTGGAATTTGTCATAGTTGTAGGATAGTCAAGTCGGGTAACGTAGTCTAGTGCATTCTTGATTAAAAGCTTCAGTTGTAGAGGATAGGGCGTATGCACGGTGAATCATAGATTTTAGCAAGGACTCTTTGTAGCGTTTTTCCGTGTGGCTTTGGAAATGTAGCAACAAGCCAGTGTTAGTCGGTGTTAACCTGTTCTTTTTAAAATGTTTTTAAGAAACATATTATCGCAACTTTTTATTATCAAATGTTTCGCTTCTTATAGGTTTTTTTAACTATTTAAAAATAGCTTTGAAAATTGTCAGCCAGTTGACAAATAAAATCTTGTGATTCGTCACATGGTGTCCATTCTTGAATTGAATTCAGGCTTCAAGCGGAATACGGGTTAGCTTCCTGAACGTGGCGCAGTCCAAAGGCAGCAATAGAAAAACGGCTAAATCCTGAAGTGACGAGAGTCGTTGATTTCAGAACTTTACGGTTGGTCTTTTTCCTTCTAAAAACTTGTGGAGCAAACGTGATATTTGCGAGTGGCGAGCGGCACAGTGACTTCTTTCAGTCAATCTTGTTACTATGTTCAAAGTATTAAGTTTGTTTTCGGAATCACCATCACCCTACACTTGAAGCAAAATACAGGGTATGAAATGTAATAAAGAAAGGATCTTGACGCAACAGCGAAGATGATGTTTTTGTTGTTACTCTGGGGTAGCAAGATTCGAGTTTTGTTAACTTCTGAAGAAAGAAAACGAATAAGCGTCCAATCCTTCCCCTACCTTCCATCGCAGTATAAGCACTACCCCTTCATCTTCTCGTTCCAGAGAATCTTTGTCACTATATCCTCCGTCAATTTTTTTTTTTTATAAGAATAGGATATTTCAAAGATACAATGTCTTTTTCTGTACAATAAGAAAGCAATTACTGGATGCCTTTGTGGACAACATTTCCTTCTAACTTTACGTACCGTCAGTATGCTTTTTTGCGATGATATGCAGCATGTAAACGTTGTAGGATAGTCTAAAGTAATAAAGATGTATTTTATCAACAATGACACGAGCATGGAAAAAAAGAAAAATTCTGACGGGAATCGAACCCATGGCCTCCCAGATATCGGTTGGGCGCTCTAACCAACTGAGCTACGAGAGACTCATGGTGAGCTGGGCCATTTACTAGGCTGATATGTGACACGCGCCCTGCATACTGCATCAGCAATGTACGTTGCTCAGAATTTGTCTTTGTCCTGTGCTCGTGTCATTGTTGAAAAAATACATCTTTATTATTTATCACCGAGCTCAAAATTTACCATTTTTATTATTTACTAGTCTAAAGTTGTTTCGTGTCAACTCTAAATGGAAATGATGCCTCATCAGCTATCAGATGTAAGCTTCCCCAGTTATTAGCCCACATAAAACCTTTTACAAAGTTGTATAGGCCTGGGGCTAATAACCGAGATTTTCCAGTTCATAAATTCAAGCATCTAAAGATTCCGAAATTTTTTCCTGCATACGTTATTAAACGCCCAAGCTCTCCTCCCGGCCATCTCTTTTCCTCTTGTAAACAACACTACCCTACACATTTCAGTCTCTTCGAGGCCACTACACCAATTTCCCTGATGCGTGACCAGCCACAATATCAGTTGTAAATCAAACTTTGGCGTGACTTACACTCAAGTTACGGGTCATAATAATTTTTCGTCCTTTATTACCCGTTCACTATGTCTGCCATCGAATACCGTAATTTACTGTATGAGGTAAGCCAAGAAATCGATTGGTTAACTGAACGACAGCGATTACTATTTATCTGCGAAGCCGAAGGATTGATTGTGACAGGCAGTGAAAGCAATATCCAAGATGTCCTCTCCATGTTTAAAGGGCTGGAAGAGCGGAATCATCTGGGAATCGATCGTCTAGAAGTATTGAAGGATCTTTTAAAAGGCGCAGGGAAATGGCATCTCCTAGAATTAGTCGAAAAATTTGACATCAAAAGAAAAGAGTACAACAATTTACTAGAACAGATTTGTTGTGTACTCGAACAGGGCAACCATGTAGAACGAATAATTTCAATGTGCAAAGAAAAGATATCGTATGACAGAGAAAGAGACTTCAAAGATGTTCGAACACTGTTTACAGAACTAGAAAAACAGAATAACTTGGGAATCGCACGTCTTGACATCTTGAAAAAGATTGTAATAGACGCAGAGAAGCCAGACTTGCTTGAACAAATTGTGGAGTTTGAGGAGAAGAGAAAACAGGAGGAAATTGTGGAGAGAAAAAGAGCTGAGTTAGAGGAATCTAGGAGAAGAACAAAAGGTAGGATCTGCTTTCCTATTTAAAGATTTATGTTTGTTTCATTGAAACACTTTTGAATTTTTAATGAAGGAATGATTTAGTGTACGGGTAGAGTGACGCAGAAGTGGTAATGTGCAACGTTGCGTTACATGTAAATGTCGTTTACCAAATAACTCGATGAAACAGTTAAGGTAACTTTCCTTTAGTTCCACGCGTTTCTGTTTGTTAACATAAGAGGAGATCTAGTTCAAAGTTGTAAATAAATATGATATGATCATTTTTAATTGTTTAAAGACCAAAAAGGTCTATAGAACTTAGCCAGCTGGAGCGGTTTTCACTAGAGTGTCGAATGTAATTCGCATTTGCTTTGATCTTGCATTGCTACGCATGGTGATTGGTCAGATTGGTTGAAAAAACTCCCGCCACTTTCTCAACAAGTGAGAAGCAAAGTCAAAACCAACCGTGACTTGCTCCGAGTTTTGATAAGTTCACTGGGTTGTATGCGCTCATTGCGATCAGCCAGAGTGATTGCCTCAATTTTTTTAATAACACAAAATACAATAGCCGGTAAACATCTGCGTTTTCACTAACCTATTTTCTAAATTTCAGATCAGGCTGTTGCTGTCTTGTCTTCTGCCAAAATTGCTGGAGAGAAGTTGTTAGGAAGTAAGATATAATGATAAGGATAAGTTTATCATCGATATAACATAAATTTCAGATCAACAAATTTGTTAAAACTCCTGTCATTCCTTGTTCCTGTATTGCTGTTATGATAAATAACGTTCTCTCAGAATAGCCACTCTACATCACACAATGATAAAAGAATTTCTAGCCGTATGCTAGGCCCTGCCAAGGTAAATTCCGACAAAGGGTCATGGCCCAAAAAGTAGCGACAGCATCTAGAAAGAAATCACGACAAAAGAAAACCCTTCTTGCCAAAATACGTCAAAATTCAGAGAGCAACTTCCCTACTAGCAGAGGCCTCTTTTTCTTTGTAGTCGCTGAGCGTTTCGTCAGCTCAGTGAATACAATGGAAAAGAGGTGTCTGCTAACAAGGAAGACAGCAACGCAAAGTACGATAAAACACTGACATAGGGCATCTTTAAATTCAGACAAGCGAGAACAGGTACCTCCCCCCCCCTCCCCGGCAAGGTCTCATGCAACTCACTCACAGTGCTTCTCCGAACTGTTTGCCCAAGCCTGGCAAAATGTTGAGGAGTGACCTGGCGTTGGACTAGCAACCCTCCTAAGGAAAGCAGAAATACTGACTCCTAGCTGGCCTGAGTGAGTGCAACTTTATTTACCTTACTGACCCGATAGAAATGTGCAACAGTACAAAAAAAATTTGTTTTCTTACTCTTCCCACAGCCGTTACACCTCATTGTACTTTCCGTAATGTTGCTGGTGGTATGGTAGTCGTCACTACATGGATGATCCTACGAAGAAGTTCAAATCTTGAAGAATTTGTAAACGCTTTTACAGAAGCAATTCTTCCACTTGGCAATACCCTGCGAGCAATAAGCGAAGGATCTGTATGCTTCACAATACAGGCTGAAAACAGATCAGCTCTTGAGGCACTATGGGAACGATACCAGAACGGCACACTGCAAAAAGACCTGCAAGAGTTTCTGGTTACTGAAGATGTTAAACAACTTGCAAATGGCGAGGAAGTACTGGTGACTGTGGAAATTGATGAGCAAGAATATAAGAATGCCTGTTTAGACCTGACGGTAGCAGAAACACAAGGTAACTGATACGTACATTATCACAGAAAGCTTGAAAATGGGCAACGACACACTAGTAGTATCAGTACTCAGTCTCTAACTTTACAAAAACTAATGAAAATTTGTCTCATGGGAGCAGTGTGTGAACTTACAATACTATATCACTAGTTATCTCATAAAAGCATTTGCTAATGTCTTGGGTTTAGAATAAAGCAACCTAGCACATGGCTAACCATGCTATCGCATGTCGGTTTTTGTTATCCGTAAATGTTCTACCTTGCCATACGACATAGCAATTTGGAGAGCAAATGCTGACAGGCCAAAACAGGACCCTGTGTGTCTAAGAACTAGCCAAGCCTTATACCCAACGAGTATACTGACCATGGCTACCAGTTGTTCAGGACTTTTTCTTCTCTTTTCGGTGAAAACACCAAACAGAGTTGTGACCAGGCTTAAAAGAGCCAATGGGGGCAGGCTAAGGTCAGTGTTAGAAGGCTGGCTACACATTAAAAATTAAAACTGTCACGGTACACAATGTTCCCAACAGCTAAATGCGAAGCGATTATATTGGTTGCTTTAATAGTTTATTTTTCAGAGCCAATGAAGAATTTACTTTTTACCGACCTCTTGTTTATTCGTAGGTTATGCAAACTAACGTATTGTGTTTCTCATGTTACAGTTGAAGGTCTTCAAGACATGGAACTTGGCAAAAAATCCAAGTTTACGTTCGTGACGAAAGATCTGGAAGGACACAAGTGTTATAATGCAGACAACCAAGTGATAGTCAAAATTCAGGCTCCTTCAGGCAACTTTATAAAAAAGAAAATTGAAGACAGCGTGGATGGTACTTACACTGTAAGTTTTACACCAGACGCTGTAGGTCTGCACAGCGTGTTAATCACAGTGAATGGTCAGCCGCTGACTGGTAGTCCCCGAAATGTTCAGGTGTCTCCTCATCAGTACAAACACGTGTTTACATTTGGATCTCGTGGCAGTGGACCGGGACAGTTTAATTTGCCTCACGGCATATCTGTTAACGAGAACACCGACCGCATTGCAGTAGCAGATTCTGGCAATAACAGAGTACAAATATTTAGTGCAGATGGCTCTTACCTGAGAGAGTTTGGTCAAAAGGGAAATAAAGCCGAACGACTACGCGATCCGCGCTCAGTAGCATTCACCAAGAATGGTGACCTCATTGTCTATCAGCCTGGCAAGATTTTTCTGTTCAGTGAAAATGGACAGTTCATTAAGCACATCACCAACAAGCACCTCAAGGTTCTAATGAGCTTGTCTTTAGCATCTGATGGCAACATGGTCGCGTGCGACTGGGGTGACCGGACAATCAAGGTCCTCTCCCCTGACGGTACGGAATTGTTACGGTGTTTTACTGCTCCAGATTGTAGCGAGTCCCTGTATTCTGCTGTTTATCACCAGGACATGTTCCTTGCGTCTTACCACGGGGCTCATTTTCTTAAAGTGTTCAACAAGGAAGGAGTGTTTCTGTATGATATTGGCAGCGAGGGGTCTGGTGATGGTCAGTTGAGTTGGCCAAGAGGGATCGCTATTGACAATTTTAACAATCTCATTGTGTCTGACAGTGGTAACAACAGGCTGCAAGTCTTCACACTGGGTGGAAGATTTTTAAACACGATTAAAGAACAAATCACTGAGCTTGGGTCCCCTTATTCTATTTCTGTGTCCAAAAATGGTCAAGTGTTTGTAACTGATGTAGCCGTCCACTGTATTCATGTATTCCAGTAAATAATAAGGGGCGTCCTTTTCCACTTACTTGATTTGGCGGGAAATTTTACCGTCACTTCCTTTACGGGCACTTCGCGCTCATCCGCAAGAGGAAGAGAACGCCCTAGAAGGGTGCAGGCTGCGAGGGGCACATTAAATAGCTAGGTCCGTGATATCGTCACTGCCACTCCACGAGGTCATAGAACCTCGATATAACGAAGGTCCAAGGGACTGGCAAAATATTTTCGCTACGACGAGGTTTCGTTGTGCCGGGGTTCTTTTCTATATTTTTTACTTACCTGGGCGAGAATAGTGTTCATTATATCGAAGACTTGTTTTTTGAGGCTCGTTGAATCGAAGTTTCACTGCAAATTGGCTGTGCGCATAAACAGATGTGTTGTTTGGCTACTGCTTTCAAATGGTTGAATGTTACACTATTGTAAGTTAACTAATAAGATAAATACCAACTGCCCTTCGGATGGTTTATTTTATTTTATTTTTACGTTTTAATCATGTCATTGCAGTATTTATCATTCTGCAATGGTGCACACCTCGCCCCAGTCCAGCATGATTTGTTTATAATATAACAATGCTATCTTCTGTACATGATGTATATTAAAGGGGCTTTGTTACGGATTTTACCAAATTTCTGAACAGCAAAAATTTATATTTGTGTCGTAAGAAACCTGAAAATAATGGTCCATTTTTATTAATAACTGCTATATTAGAGCATTGAAACTGTAAACAAGCGTCATTGACTACAGATGGCTCGGATGGAAATGGATTGCAATTTGAAAGATTAAGGCTTAATTTTTCAAATGGTTTCCGAGCATCTCCAAAAAAATTGATATTTACAGCCGTGGTTTGATTCCTCTCAGCAAATTACGGCCATATCTTCCTTTAGATGTTCAAAGATAATGATTTCCATGGGTTAGGTTGGCTACCACTAATTTTAGAGCAGTTTAGATCAAAAATCTGCTAAATCCTCGTGACCTAGCCCCTTTAATGGCTCTTGTAAAATGACATTGGCGTGGTTGAACAAGTAAGGTCCACGTTGGGAAAATGTTGTTCGTTTTCCTGTTTTGTAAGTTTATGAATCAAGCCAATGGCGAGGCCCATAAATCCATACCGACCGTACAATCTAGTTCAATTACGTTTTATATTATTATTATGACGGCTCTTTTTTAAAAGTTCTTTGCTGATAAATTAATGCTTTCATTCTCGATTAATGCGTTTGCCAATGTTAAGCACCGTATGCTTTAATTTCTTAGGCCATCCTCTCAAAAGTATACTAGAATTTATGTAAAACCTTTCCTACTTAATTTTCGAAGACAGTTTTGTCTTATTTAACATTTTATAAAAGGCATTGGGCGGAATTAATTCACGAACGGTCCATCTAACCGGTCTGTCCCGCATAATACGGACCACTCAAGGAAGCAATCAGAGTTCCCCTTGTCATTATAGACCTGTTTGTCATATTATAGTAAAGATAAATACTTTATAATGTTATATATTGTACAGTAACTGTTTAAAGACCCAATTCAGAATTGGAATCTACAAATGAACGTATAAAGATGTACTGCAAAGCTGTGTTGCATTGCAGCATTACAGTGTTGAATTACAACTGCACTGCAGTAGTGTCGCGGAAGTACATGTATCAGTTTAACCAGGTTTAACCGACCATGTGGTCAAGAGCTGTTGTAGGCCTATGATTTTACTACTAAGAAAAATATATAAAATACAGTAATATACAAGAAAATACCCCTAGAGTTCTGTGTAAAATAAATAAACAAAAATGTCACGGATGCAAAGAATCAGAAGTAACAGCAGCGTTCACATCACTGTCAACATCATCTTCAGTTACCAAGTGCTGAAGGCACTCAGAGTTGCCTTGCCCTGTATCTTTGATCTGCTCTTGTTCTCCAGGCTCGAGATGATCTGGCATTGTTGGCGTTTTATCCATGGTGACTCCACTGAATGGGCGATCAGTCAACAGCGTGTCTGTAGCGTGTGACAGTGAGTAAGGGTCACTCGAGCCCGGAGCCACTGGATCATCAGAACCAGCAGATAATCGGCTGTTCTCCTCGCTTGCGCATGTGTAGCTGCTTAAGCCTCCTAGGATAAGAGACAATGCTTGTTTTGTGACCTCACTGTTACTGATCTTTGAGCCTTTATCGACATCGCCCTCGCCAAAGCCATCATCGCTGTTACAGTCACTTTCGCTGCTGTGAGAAACCGCTTGCCCACTGTTCGTTGTAGTTTGATGAGCGTTGTCAAGACTTCTTTCATGTCTCAACAGTTCTTCAATGATACCATCAAGCTGATCACCGGTAGCTTCGTGATCGTCGATTTCTCCAACACTGTCGCTATCACTCCCCTCACTAGTACTGTCCAAGTAGCTTGTAAGGTTTCTTGAGGGGGAGGGGGAAGGGAGAGGCGAGTCCATGACTTCGGCGCCGTAGAAAATGTAACGGCTCGGTGGCATAAACAGGAATCGTGGCGAATCTGGAGAATGTAACGATTTGTGAAAGTTATAAGTTTGTTGACAAGGAAATGTGTTGTATGGTAGCAAGGAACAGCTTTCTAACATACCAGGTCGGTTAATATTGCTTTGCATTGTTATGCTGAAAGGTGTAGGGGAAGGGGAAAGTGAAGAAAGACAACTGTGATGAGGCAAAAATTTTCCTCTTACAGAGACTGATCAAAAACTGTCATATGCTTTCGTTTATAATTAACAATTATTCCACGAGCGCGCGTTGGATATGAGATGGTAGATAGCCAACGATGCGCGTAGCACGGAGTTGGCTATAACGTTCTCATATCCAACAAGCGCAAGTGGAATAATTGTTTTATTAAAAACGCCCAAAGAATTGCAATATTTGAGCTCCCCAGCTGTTTTTGTTGACGCGTATCGGCTACCATATTTGTGGTCAATGGTGTATGAGCCCATATACCATTACCCTGTTAACCAATCAAAACACAGGAATTGCAATATAACATTGCTAGTTTTTAATAAAAACTGATATCAGCAAGTCAGCCCCCAACACCCTTCATATAAATTCTCTCGCATGGCATTATATGCAAACCATTACCAATGTTCGTTTACATGACTTAAGAAAGCTCAACTTCATCCTCGTTACCAATCATGCAGTCTCCCTTGCAGCCCTAATTTGGGTTGTCACGAAACGCTTCCCCCCTGAGTGCGGGTGACAAGCCCAAACAGTGGCTGCAAAGGAGACTAGCAGTCACAGAGATCAATAAAATTAATGGCTTTTATAAAGTACATCTAGGTTTTTTTTTTTTTTTTTTTTTAGTGTAAAAAAAAAAAAAAAAAAACATCTGACAGAGTGAAAATAATGAGGGAATAATTGGTGAAGCAGATAGACGGAAGTTACCCACCTTCTTGGCATGATGTATCGTTATACTCATTTTCTTGTCCACTACCAGACGCTCTTGGCTGGTCTCTGCAGGGCTCGTCACTAGTCTCTGCACAAACACTACTCTCACCAACAGTCACGTGACCTTCCTTAGGACATAGTGGACTTACTCGACTAGCGTCTTCACTCATTCGCTTTATATCTTGTAATGCAGTGCTTTCATTGTTTGGTGTACTTTGTGGCGTCTGAAAATAAAAAAAAAATGCTTGAAAATTATTACTCTGCGGGTTTCATTTTCTTCTAGATTTATTTGTTTTCAACAGTTTGGAGAGTGAAAAAGTTACACTGACATCGTCTAGAACTTTCAACCTCTTCAGGGTTCTCTTCAGGACAACAGGTTGTCTGGCCTTAAATATTTCTGTAAAATGGTTTGGTTTAGAAATAATTACAGTGATAGCATAATGATGCACCCTCAGTTAAACTTCTTATCCTGGATTAAGACTTCTTGACCTTCGCACAACAACAATAACAAGGGGCAAATACACTTAGAAGAACCAGTGTGAACTGAATGTTGATGCTTTCTACCGATACTGGGAATCTACGGTCATCAACATCAAGATTCTCCTAAGTGGTCTCCACACATTTCCATCAGTACTAGTTGGGTGAATTTCATTATATTTTAAAATGAAAAGAAACTGCCTATATCTTCGTATTTGTTTACAAACAAATTTGGTCTTAAGGCCCCCAGTAATTTTCCTGCTAACTTTTACTGTTGAAAAGCATATAATTGATTCACTTAACCTCTCACGGCATTTGCTTACGACTGTGCATATCTTACATCCTTGTTCTTGTTTGCAACAGTTGTAGGGCTGAATTGTATACACGTTAACTGCAAACATAATGTGTCAAGCCAGTCCCATAAACTTCAGCCTTGAAGTTTTCGGTTGAATTCTTGTGTTTTTTTGTGTGTGTGTGTGTGTCACAATGGTCCTGAAAATGATGCCCTCAATTCCAACTATTCAATATCGTACGTGGCATCATGCAATATTTGTTAACAGATCGTCTGATCGTCTTCCGACAAACAAACTGAAGGTTGCCTGGGGTGAAAAAATCGTTGCCAAACTTGCAAAAGCACACAAAGGGCTCTCTGCATTTAGGACAGCCTGAGTAAAAAATGTTTTAAGCTCCTTGTTTTATAGTAAGAACTGGAAAATATTTCACCTGTTCATTCTCCTGTCTTCCTGACACTTCACTCTCCACTCCTGGACGTTCCTCTACAATGGTATTCACCTTCTCAGGTGTTGCCTGTGCCTGTTGCCAGCTTGTGCTGCCCAGACAAGGTCTGTCAACATCTTCCAACAAACTGTTCCATGCCCCACCCAGCCGTTGGCATAGCTCAGAGATGATAACATCACAGTCACCTAACAGCTCGACATCAAATGTCATGTGTCTGAGGGGCTCTCGGTTGATGAGCACCTGTGGCACCTCGGGTGGTACATGACCTGTGATGAACAAAGCCACAATAACAGAGGATTACAGGGATTAGTGTCTGTGAATACAGCCAGGTAAAATAAGAAATTGAAAGTAAGGCTTGTTTGCAAGCCCAGTGACTAATCCCCCTTTAACTAACTTCTACTAAACATAAAGATAAATTTCTTCTCAGTTCACATTTGAACAAAAAAAAAACTAATTCTACATCTGAACCTCATCCCTATTCAATAACAACTACATAAATGACAAATTTTCCATTGTCCACTGATCATTCCAGGACATAAAGGAATAAGGTTAATCCGATTAGTCATCAGTAAACTAATCTTTTCACCCGATATGGAGAATTATACCGAATAAAGCTGAAAGCAATTGTAAGTCAGTTGACACATAACGGTAAGTTACCGGTAACCGACAATTGGTATGGGCAAAGCTGCACAACCCAAATGACTCAACCTCAAGTTTTAAGTTATTAAGTAAACATTAAAGCAGAAGTCAAAAGAAAAATTTCTATACATGAGAAATTGTTATCAAGGAGAGAAAAATTATGAATTCAAGTTTGCTGATAAAATTATGGTCATTTGTGTTTGGTACCTACTTGGAATTAAAGCAACTGGCCTGACTTTCAGTGAAGAGCCGATGACTATCAGAAGATCAGCCTAAATAAAGAAGTAAATAATTGATGATACAGCTATTTCAATTAATGTTGTCAGATCATTAAAGACAAGACCGAAAGGTCTTATAATGTTAATTAAAATAGCTGTTATAAGAAACTCACATTTTCTTGTCATGCTCATAACAAATGGCTGAGTAAGGCTCAGTCACAAAAGCATCTTATTTGGTGTGAAACACAACAACTACTATTTTTAGCTCTTTTAAGTGCAACCTGTTACCTATCTACTCTGTGCCAACTTTCATGTAAGACCACAGTGCTTTAGACAAACAACAACAAATTCCTGTCAATCATCAATGAATACAAATTGTGCAATGACTTCAATGGTCAAAGCTCAAATCATGTACATTCTCATGTTAGTAAATTCTCCAATACAGTAACAATTAGAGGAATTATTCCTCTAATTGTGCAGAGATTCTGTATAAATACATGACGATGTATCATAAAGACATACCTTTTCTGAATCTTCATCCAGGTTGTGATAAAACTCAGAGGGAAGACTTTCACCAAAGAATACTATATCTAAACCAGTTGAGTCAAGGTGCAAAACTTAACAATCAAACAGCAAACAACATGGTTTATAATGGACTGATACTCATACACAGCTAGGTGTATATATCTCAATAATTGACAGCTATTAACTTGTCAATTCAGCCAGTAAGTGAGTAGGTGTATTCTGCATTCAGGCCTAGGTGCCTAGCAGACCGCTGCTTATCCCACCTTCCAACTAGCCAAAGAGGACAATTGACTGTATGTACATGATGTGCAGCATTTCTACTACCCCTACACCCCACCCTCCCAGGTGGGATGCTGGCCCATTGCAGGGTTTTTATACACCTGGGACAAGAGAGAGACTATGAGAGTAAAGTGTCTTGCCCATGATAAATTTCAGATGTGAGACTTCCACCAAAGAACACTTGTATTTAAGATTATTGCAGTCCATCATTGGGTTACCCCCAGCATTATATTTTCTGATAACCATTTGTACAACTGAGTGGAGAGAAGGGACTCTGAGAGTAAAGTGCCTTCCCAAGAACACAACATGGTGACCTTGGTCAATGCTCAAACCCAGACCGCTCAATATCAAGACCAGCACACTATCTATTAGCACATAACCACTGTGCTTTCACATGTGTGTCGTGGGGGCATGTGTGTCGTGGGGGCAAAGTGCAACAACGATTAGGTATTGGAAGTAACCATGGTAACTTAGACAACATCCAACTCACAAGGCCTTATTTGCCATGCAGGCATAATAGTCAGGTGGCTTAACGACCTGATCGTGACAAGAGTGATAAAAGCATGAAATTTGGCACACAATTTGCTTACCCCCTACCAAATAATATTAGAAGGGGTGCCCAAGTCAATCTACTCACGATTCCGTTTTAAGGGGATATTTCGGTTTTGACTGATATCAAGGTTGGGTATCCTGTGGTCCTATTTTTAAAACAGATATTTTGCCCTTGTTGAAACAAATTTTTGCAATTTTGTCTTGTTTCCGTTACTTCTCTATAAACTTTGTTATTTTGGAAAAGATTGCATGTAAAATAGTGTCAACAAAACCAATTTACAGTTACTAGTACCTAGTCTTCGCTCGGCTGATAGCACAGGACCAAACAAAACTTTAACAAAGAAGCAAAACAAATGCGTGTAAGTTGACTGCATCTTTTCGTACATTAAATCTGATAGTATATCGGGTATGCTCATTTTTAATGCTAAGACCCTCACAAATGCCCCTTGCTCTTAGAATGCCTCTCTGGGTTGTCACATTTGCACAATTGCGTGCACTGCAACTTTTCTTTTGCACATTTGCAGTGTGAGCAGCGTCCTTTGCAGAGATACATTTGATAAGCTCTCTGCAAACATTAGAGACTTTTGGGATTGTCATTCAAAGTGGCTGCCACTGGTTGTCCTCTTCTTTTGCCCATGAAAACTCTGCAGGAGAAGGAACGTCCTGCAATGCGTTCCGATCTCGTCCAAATTCCTGCCTGATACACTGTCCTCTGAGCATGCTGCATGAGTGCATGTTTAGAGAGTACCGTAATGATTCGATTTAGCGCCTGGGGCGCTTATTTACTTTTTGCATTTCAAGGGAGGGCGCTTATTTAATTTTTTGAGAAACGACCAAATGTTCAAAACAGAACTTTAATAAATATTAAAATAACTAACAATAACAGAAACTGTAACAGCAAAGAATTGTTGAAAGTTCAGGTACTTTTAAAATAATTGTTTATTTTAGCAGTAAATATATACATGTAAGGTACGGTGAATGTTCACGTGTCGTTATACGACGTCGATGACTTCAGTAGGGGCAGTTATTAACAATAGGGGAAAATATTAGAATAGGGGTGCTTATTAGAATGGGGGCGCTTACAGGAATAGGAGTGCTTATTGACAAAAACACATTCTAAGGGGGGCGCTTATTCTGAAGGGGGGGCTTATTCGGAAGGGGGCGCTTGTTGGAAGGAGAGTGCTAAATCGAATTATTACGGTAAGCTCAAGTTCTTTTTCTGCTTTTAGGTGTTTTCTTCTCTCTTATCAATTTGTAAACTAATCAAATTAAAATAAAACTCCATACTTTCTTTTTACCGATAACCTAGCGTTAATGCTTTGTTATGCCTGTGTCAGATGAATGGTTTCCAGGTCTCTTTTTCGCTTTGAAAACGGCATCAGTCCTGTGTCGTTCACAGAATCCAGAGGACTTGATTTCTCATACATTATGACCGTAAATCTCTCTAGTTTTTGGAAAATCTCTAAGGTGGCACTCAACTGCCAGAGACGTGTCAAGATGTAGTCTGTGGTAAGTGTTACTTAACTACATAATTCCCATGCTCTTCATACTGTCTTTTTTCCAGTTACGCCACAGAGCTGAGTTAACGTTACATCCAGTGAATGCGTTAAAAACTGGTATAGCTCGGGACTTTGACTCTCCAAGAGTGGAACAGTTTTGTTGACGTTTATTAGCGAAAAGTGGCGCCCCATGCTGAATGCCATATTTTTACAATAATATTAATAGTATTAAAACTTGAACCATTTGAAACCCTTGTTTTAATATAAAAGGATGCAATATGCGTGTAGGGGCATTTCCCTCACAAGAAAAAAACAACCTTAAAAAAAGCCAGCTGTGGTACAGCAGTTTGAAACGTGTGGTTAAAGAGATTCACCTCTAATTGGCTTTTAGATAAACAGTAGTTTTCACAGCAGATGAAAGATCAATGTAACGTCATCCCCCGCACGCTTTACCCTATACCCCATTTTGCATCATGCCAGGTTACTAAGTAGCGAAGTTCGCAGTAAGAAAGATCATGCAAGAAGATGTTTTTCTCGAGTGGATTTAGCAGCTTTATTGGTTAAATATGACAGCTCTTTATTCAAATCTTGTGCCAATGAGTCTCTACAACATTCAGGTTTATATTAAGCGATAAATTATTAGGGAATTTCAACTTGAACTGCCAATTTAATAACACAGATAGCAAAGCGAAAGGACATCATCGGCGTAACCTGTACTGTTGTTTATTAGAAGTTTGTGAACATATTAAAACAATTGTTATGTTAATTATGCAGAATTTATTTAACTGGTGCTTGGGTCAAAAATTTTGACCCGTGTATAAGTCGAGGGCGATTTTTTGGGCCGATTTTTAGGTAAAAAAAGGTCGACTTATACACGGGTAAATACGGTAGTTCCTGTTTTGTATGTGTAAATTTAATTAGATGAACTACGTTTTAGCAAAGTGTCCGAAAATTTTGTCGGAAAATTGTCCGAAATAAGACAAAAAGTGTCCGAAATTTTTTGCAAGTAATTATAGTAGTCGAGAGGAGCATTTCTATACATTCGCCACATGATTTATCTCAAAACAGGATTAAAACCATTCTTATGGATAAAAAAATACTTTATTTTTATGCTCTGCACATAATTTTAACATATTTCCAAAGAAGATAAAACATTTTCGTTGGATACTTACAAAGACAGCGAAACAGCAAAAGCAACACCATCTTCAATGGACGAGCGAAGCCTGGGCGCCAGTCATATTGCCGGTTTTGACTAAATATCCCCTTAAAACGGAATCGTGAGCAGATTTACTTGGGCACCCCTTCTAATATTATTTGGTAGGGTGTAAGCAAGTTGTATGCCAAATTTCACGCTTTTATCACTCTTGTCACGATCAAGCCTTTATTTTGCGTTAAGCCACCCGACTATAACAAGGTTAAATGTGTAAACGTCCTCACACCTCATGCAGGGTTGAAAGTAGCTGCCGGTGATCGGTAATTACTGATCAAATTTACCAGCCAAAAATTAAATAAAATTTAATAATTTAAAAAAATATATATTTAAGTGGTCAAATCTCTATCATTTGCACATTCACAAAAAATCACCTATCAATTGATCTGTTTTTCCTTATTTCCAACCCTGTCATGGAGTCCGTATGTAATTCTGCTGTGGTGGAGAAGTAATTCATATAAGGGAACCCCTCCCTTCATCTTTCACCTCTCTTCTGAGGTCCTAAGAAACAACCACATTGTGGCTTGAGTTTTCAAGGTTCCCAAAACACACATATCTTTAAATCCAAATGTCTACCATCATTTTACATTTTTTTCAATAAAACTCAAAGGATACCAGGTTTCATTATGGCAAAACAACTTCCATCTTGTGGGCATTTTGGGCAAAGTGGTATGACCTGTAGGGTCAAAAGTATTTAATACTTTAAAATTGTTGTATGGCTGTATGAACAAGGCTGTGCTCTAAGAAAAAATACAAGGAGCCCAAAGGTTCCAAACTATGAGATCCAGGGTGCCCAGCATAAAGCTTATATGAAAGAAATAAGATTATCTGGTCGCCCAAAGACAAAAGTTAGTTGCCTGAGGCACCCGGGCACCCTTGGAGCACAGCCCTGATGAATATAGCATAGAGTACAAGTGTACAAGTCTTATTATTACCTATCATTCTCAAGCTTAAAATATGCTGTCTAGTGGCCATACATTTCTTTTAAAATACACAGGCTTATATAGTTGAACATCAAGACTATCCAGAAGTTCATAACTTTCTTAATTTTCTCATCACTGGTCTGCTTAAGAAAGTACCGGTAGATGTTGATTGACAGTCTTCGGGAATAAAGAGCTAACAAAAAGAATTTCCCCTGAGGAATACAATGTCGTCTGATACATGTATGCAGAAGCAATTGGAAGCCATTTTAGGTGCACATTCAATTAAACAAATTACTGTACAGTACAAGAACTGACTAACCTGCTGAAAAATATCTTCCCTAATGGCCTCACAAGAAACTTGGTGCTTGCAGTTTGTACACGAGGCAGTAGAAAATGAGCCTGTGGTGTTTAAAGTATATTGTTAACTTTAATGTTTTATTATCCAAATCTACTCAGAAGACTACAGATAACTACAGATAAAAAATCCCATAGTATTCATACTCTAGGAGATTAATTTTTACTGTCACTAAGTTGAAGCCCACCACTTTAACATCTCTATTTATTAATAATTGTCAAGGCCTAGTTATTTTGCTATCATGCAAACCACATTGATCTATTTTCCATTTCTTTTCATTCAGACAGGGCAAGTACATGTAACAGGAGGCCCAATGAATAGTTACATGTAAAATGTCTTTCAATCAACATTCCCCTGTTTGCAGCAAAGCCTGGCCAAACATTCTTCTCAAAAGCAAAGTAATGAATTAAGTTTCAATTGTGACATACCAGAACATGATTCTTAATTTAGACCATTCTTTAAGTGAAGAGTACAAAATTCAAATCTCACTAGACTCAATTATAACAGTGAATTTGACAGGTTTCCAATAGGCAAGACTTTCTATGATCCCTCAGTTAACACCAGTAAAGACGCGTAAAGAACGTCCCCTGGATCTACATTGTAAATGCATTATGATGTACATACAGTTGAAGCATAATCAAAGCTAACCATGGCATTGTATGACCCTTGTTATGCCTGCAATCTGTTCCAGTGTGTCAATATTCTGGGAATAGTTCTTCAGTAGTTGTCCATTTGATTCTAACTGACTTATGAATCTGTGACCAAGGGATGGTTTGAATTGACCTGGATAGATTTCCTGAAACCAAAGAGCAATCAAATTATTGCAGCTACCCCGGAAATCGCCGCAACATGTCACGCAACATGTCAAGGATCCCAATTCTTCTGTAACCTTTATTCACACTGTCAACAGTAAGTCAGAGTTGTGCAACACATGAAAAACGTGTTGCCAAAAAACAATAGTGTATGCATTTTGAAAATGCACTTTGAAACCTTTTATGGGATACATTGAATGTGGCCATAGACATCATGACTTCCTTTACCCTGACAAAAATGCCGAGTTGCTTGCTTCATCTCGTTAATAAGCATTTCAAATTTTGCCAGAGAACTTTCCATATTTCCAAGCAACAGAAGATAAATGTAAGCTTACCTTTGCAAACTTAAAGAATGGTCGTGGATTCTGGTAGAAATACGAGATGTCAAACATTGCTTGAGGGTCTGGAAGATCAGGATACTCGACACTTAGTTTGGCATAGATGCCATCACGAGATCTAAAGTCAGGGATTCCACAAGATACAGATACCTGCAATGCAATCAGAAATATAAAATAATGACCATGAAGTATTGTCACATGCATGACTAGAACATGGACATGCACAGCACTTACAACAGCCCTTTTCTTGAAAATATTTTCTTCATTTTCTTTACCTAGACATGTACAGACCCACAGTGTTCTGTTTCATGTACTGTTCCATTTGACAAAATATTAATACTAAAATTTTTGAGAATTGATAAGAATATTGGTACAAATATTGATATTCAAAGACATGTTGATTATGCTTGTGAACCTAAAGGCTTAACAAAGATTACAATCTAATATTTATTAATTTTACATACCCCAGCTCCTGTTAAAACAATAATGTTCTTTGATCCTCTGAGAAGTTCTACAACATCATCAAGGGAGTTGATATGGTCAAGCTTCGGTCTAGGCGTAGGCTCCGTAAGGATATCCACAATGATTTTCCATAAAGTCGATTTATCTATGTTAGGAGGCTGAGGAGAAGAAACAACATAAATTGTTTATACTACTGACAGTATCACTGGGAGATAACGTGTGCGTAAGGCATGTGCATTATACACAATATACATGCTTTGCAATGTCACATGAAATTAAACAAGCAACTGAGTACTAAAAAAAAATTCAAGCTATAGAATTACATGTCCCAATCTTGAAACTGGAAATCAATAAGTTGTGATGAAAAAAGGAAACAGTCAGTGGTACATGCACCCTTGTAGCCAACATACAGTGTATTGCAGTGGCTCCACCTATCACAGAGAGTCAAAACATATTTCTGAGGACAGGGGGGAAGGATAGTAAGCTAACTTTTAAAAGGATAGAAAGGCTCATGCAGACTTTGTTTTTCAAAGGGATTTGGACATGTATATGCGAACAAAAATACCAGTTGTAACAAGAAATTTATAAGCAATTAACTTAAAATAATATGTGTTTGTGCTATAGAACACAAATGGTACATGTACAAGTCATGTATGCACATGTAGTTCATAAAGTCCCACAGTAGCTTACCAACTGAGCATGGGGCACCATATAGGCAAGAATGTCTTCAGGGTTAATATCCAGATTCATCTGTCTTTGAATCCAACCCATAGGGCCTTTGAAAACAAAACCAAATTCTTTGTTTAGATGCACTTATATATATACAACTGTTATACATAACTGGAATTATACAATTCTTTTAAACTGTATGATTGTCCTTCCTTTTATAATATTATGTGTTAATGCGTATTTGTCTGTGCTGTTCTGAAAATTACAAAAAGGCGCAATACAGCATGGGTGTTGATATTTTCTGGAAATGTACAAAATATATACAGTCTACTTGTAAATGTTCTAAGTCTAAGAACAGATCCCGGGGGGGGGGGGGGTGGGGGCGTTCTTACTGCGCTGACCTGGACACTAGTTTTCACGTTTTAAAAAAAGACCACTGTGGACTTTTTTCAAAACGAGCCATCATAAATCTGCTTCAATCTTCTCAGTGTTTCACTAAATGAGAAAATTTAGAAGAAGAAAAAAACACTGAGAAGATTGAAGCCGATTTCTTAAGGTTCTCTACGCGTATTTTGATTTTGGGTTAAGGTGGACTTTTTTCAAAACGTGAACGCTGACCATGTCCCTTTAAATAGAGTATCAGTTTTGCTCCTTTTGGCAGTGTGTTCCCGGTGTGATCCTTAGATAGGGTACCTAAATTCTATCAGCTAAAATAAACGCCCAGCTAAACGTAACCCCCAAAACACACCATCCTTAAAAAGGCATCCGTTCAAGTGTTAGTAAAGCGATTTTGATTTTATAAAGATTTGTGTTTTGCCGTGCGCGGTTACCCGTTATTTGCATCATCACGGAACGTTTCTTCTTCCCTTGAATAGGGTGTCATTTTTTAGTTTTGGGCCTTAACTAAGGGTATCAATTTTCGCTTTCTTTATCCTTAAATAGGGTCAGGGTTTAAGAACCTTCGTGGCACACCCCTATCCGAAATTTATGGGAGTACCTCCCGGGGAACAGATGCCTGCCAATCAGATGCCAACAACTACCAGCACCTTACAAATGACTCATAAATTTACAACATTAACAAAATCAACAAACGGACTGCAAACAGAACAAATTAATCTGACTCACAATTACTAGACTGACCGAAACTGGCCAATTACTGTTGACAAAACGTCTGGTAGGTGAAAAGACTGGTCACTGTTGTTATATTTTGACAGGGAGGGAAGGGTGAATGTTTGCATTTGACCATTTGTGGAGAATTTTCAAATATTTAGCAGGTAATTTAGCTACGGTGGCAGTAACAGCAGCAGATTAACTGCAAAATACCAGCCACTTATTTACATCTCATTAATATTCTCATATGCCTCATATCTACAAAACACTCTGACAGATGTATACAAAGGTATCATTGTCATCAAGTGAGCGGGTATTCTGCGAAAAATACACAGTTTCTTTCCAAGCACTTAGAAACAACTATTTTTCGCATAGAAGACGCGTTTCTAGTTTAACAGATGCAATTTAAATGCGATCATTTACTGTAAAATAATCGAAAACAAAATGGCGGACATAAAAAATATGTAGATATTAACTTTTGCGGAGGATTTTTCATTACAAGAACTCTTTTTACCTGCTATTGGCTGATAATGGTGTTCATCTAGATCATCCAAGCCGTCTTCGACGCTGAAACATGTCGGAAAGTCTTCACTTTCTAGTCTTTCGTGCCCAACTTGTCCGACATGTTGTTCACGTGACGTCGTTTCGGATGAAAAGCTTTCGGCATTAGCACTCTGTTCAGTTTCGTTGAGACGCGAAATAGAACTATCTTGCGGTTCATTCTTATCAGAAGCACCGAAAGAGCTATCGTTTTGATCAAAAGAATTCTCTGACGACAAACGGGCTCGCTTCGTTGTGGTAAATTCAAGCTCTTCACGATCCGCCATCTTGAATTAGGACTAGTTTCAGGCTCCCTTGCGCTCCCGTTTTTAAACTTTCGACCCAGTGCCTCGCGTCCTAGGAGGTAAATGGCGGTAAAAAAAAAAGGCTCCTCGCGAAAGCGAAAAAGGCGCATGACTCCCTGGGCGCGATCCATTGGACCAAAATTTTCGGTTTGAATTTTCGAAATTTTCATCTGTCAAATGGAACGGTATTTTCCACTTGAATCGGCCAGGCTAGTTCCATTCCCGCAAACAGTAAAGAAAACTGAAGATATTACTCCCTCTTGATAAATTCTGAGCCATCTATCCTCTCACTTAGCTCAAAAACGTAGCTCCACGCTTTTTTAAACGTAAAGAATGCGAAAAGTTTACACTGGAAACACATACGTCTGCTTTTATGACATGTACGGAAACATTTGGATGCACAAGATGTGCTCTTATCGCATTCGTTTAAGACAATTATACGTGGTGTGCACGTATTTTCGAACTGCTTACCAAAGCTTGCTAAGCACACGTGTTCCAATAACGCAGTTTATAAGCTGTCTGCCGCAAGAAGACAAGACGAACACTGATCAGTGTCGAGCGGCTGGAATGACCGCCATGTCGAATTTTGTCGATTTCCGGGTTGGGAAAAACTGGGCCCGAGCATAAATTGGCGAATGGAACAGGATTTTCCGAGAATTCCGATTTTCCGGAATTTGAGGACAACCTCCAGAAGTTGACAAAATTTTCGAAACGAGTTTCCGGAAACTTTCTGTTCCATTTGATTTTGTACCGGAATTTCCGAAAAATTTGGTCCAATGGATCGCGCCCCCTATTTTGAAGAAAGGACGATAGCATCTTGATACAGTTTCGTTTCCTTATCAAAACGGAGGTATTTATTTGAATTTAAACACACTGGATCTGGAACAGATGACGAAGAGGCTCGATCTCTGTACCCGGGATGGGGGAGTGGGTGGGTGGCTTATGGTCTGAAATCGGGTATGGTTTTCAAGAGAACCACGAGAGCATATAAATGTATTTGTCTTTTCATAAGGGAATAAGAGAGAAAGAAACAACCAAAATCTATCATTCCAGCTGAATTTTAACAAATGTTTTGTTGGTGTTCCAAACCTACAAAGCGATGACAAACTCAGTGGCAGACCGGATCGGTGGGTCCTTATTAAATGACTTCTTTTGCTAAAAATATTTCGGGTGCACACACAAAAGCATGGCCCCTCCCTTAGTTCAAGGTCTGAATCTGCCAATGATTATTTAGGCCTATGAAAACAAAAATATATGTTGTGTTTGTGTGTGCGTTTTTTTAAAAAAGTTTTTACTAAAGCCAATTTTGATTTCAGAAATCAGTTCTCTGAAAGGCATGGACTTTAGAGGGCATGTCTGAAAACAGATGTTCTGGTCTGAAATAGGGTCTGGCTTTAGAACACCAGGCAGTACACCCCCACCAAGTATTTCAAAGAGTACCCTTCCACTCCCCTTCCCCTCCCCCTTCTCTGTGCCACCGTAGTTGGTAGAGGCCCCCTCTACTAATTATACTGCTGCCATGGTATAAATTCCTATTTATTTATATAAGGTTGCCTATTATATTGCCAGTTCTGAAACTGGACTTGTATTCCCAGGGACGGCGGAGCAGTTTTCCAGGTGGGGGGGCTGACTAGTGACTTTAAGTGGGGGGGCTTAAGAGACTCTTCTCTTAAAAAGTCTTTATTTTTGGAAGGGGGGGGGGGGCCCCCCCCCCCGGCTCCGCCGTCCCTGATTCCAGAGATCTTAGGCATATCCACCTCTCTACCACTGGCTAGATTTGCTTTCGGTCGTCCCAAACTAAACTCCTCCACTCTTTGTAAACAGCCAATTGGTCATCCTCCTGCCATTTGAGATTCTTAAGATGTCATGTTTAATTTGTTTCATATTTATTCTTAATTACGGTATGCACATTTGATTATGTTTTTATGAAATAAGCATGAAATTTTGTTGTTGCTGTTGTTGTTACTATTATTATTAAGGAGTAAATCAAACATTTGTGATTGGAAAATTCAACCATTGATAGAGCCTGAAGAAGATCACAACATCAAATCTGCACACCAGAAGCTGGCTCTGAATCAATGTATATCCTATGAAAGGAGGGGGAGGCTCCCCTCCGGATTTGACACCCAAAAACCCGGGAGTGAAAGGTTTGGAAACCTTTGACATATTGGCAGGTGTAAATCCTGTTGCAGCCTTTGTCAAGATTCTATGCCTTGCCTTATAGCAAGGCGCCCAAATGTGTGACCACATTTAATTTATTCACATTCTTTTGTGCAGATTTAATCCAATCAGAAGTCAACTGGAAGCTATCCACGGCTTTTGATTGGATTAAATCTCACGAAAGAATGTGAATAAATTAAAAGTGGTCACACATTTGGGTGCCTTGCTGTAATAATTATAACTACAACTGTGATGAATATAGTTTCACTTCAGTCTGATCATGGGTCTTACTATGATTTTATCCACACTCTATATACACTCCCTTAGTTATACATTCTTTGTATAAACCTGACCAGAATTGTACCACTGACATGCAGTGTGCAACGTTGACTAAAAGTTCAAATTTATTGGCACTCATCATGATTATACATGAAGCTTTGTTTGTAACTACAGTGCTTAGGTTTTCCAGAAGTAACTTCATTTACAATATTTTCATTCGCGATGAATCTTGAAATATTCCTTTAGAGTTTATAGTAGGACTGCATCAACAAACAGTTCAATACCAACTGGGGCTATGCATAGGAGTTTCCAGTGTGACGCTACAGTCACTTGACGACTAATAACTACTGTAAAATATTTATTACTCTACCCTGATCAACTAACAGCAAAGGAGTGCTTGTGTAGTTAGTAACAGATTCAACACCGCACTGATCAGTGTGCAAAATATTTGCATCTCAGTACACTACAAGAAAAATTGGTCTTAAATATGATACTTAACTCAGAAAATTACAGAAAATGCACACATCTACATGTATTTCTATAGAGCATGATACAAACAGCAGTGTTCTCCATTTAAGGCTGTACAGGTCCCCTGGCTTTTCAACCTTTCTTAAATGTTGAGCAGTGTCATGCTGAATATGGCATCAGTGAGATGGGTAAGCCACTCAGCACATGAAATTCAACACCCTAAAATGTTATCAATTTCAATATTTTTAAAGTATAAAGAATATCCATGAAAACCAGAATTGAGACGGAAAGCAAAGGAGACTGCCCTGGCTCGCATCTTTGATCATTGAGGAAAATAACTGGTTTTTGAAACCGGTTATTCTGAGGAACTCTGTACTCATGCCTGTATGAATAATCCCCTGATTGATAACTCAGCCCACAGTGACAAAGCAAGGGGTGGTAAAAAGGTCTTTCGAAAAATGTGTGTCTCGCAAAATTTAGCCAAATTTCAGAGGTCTCATTGCCATCTTGAATTTTTCTTTGACGCCTTCTCTGAGCCTCGATTTCTTTTGCAAGGCTTAATAGGAAAGAATCAGTCTATTTGGAACATACTTTATATGAAGCGTCAGAGCCAAGTCTTCTTTTCTTTCCATATCAAAATAACAGAAAAGGAGACTGCAACTGGGGAATAATGCATGCAGGGGAAGAAAAGATTGCATAACAATCACAAAGCCAATTTGCCTATGAGGTTAGAAAAGCCCCTGGTTTTCTTAAATCTTGAAAAGACCACTAGTCACCTGAGAGTTTAGAAGAGCTTAAAATAAGTTTCTGCAAACCTAGTCATACAACATGTACAAATATAGCCAAGAAGTAAATCAAAATATTAAAGCTTCCAAGCTCTTCTAAATTCTCTGAGGGTTTGTATCAATATAAACAAAATATTGTTTTCAATCTCTTAAATTATAAAATAAGGTAGGAATTGTAATGAGACAAAATAACCATGTTGGGATTTCAGAACTAGCAACATTCCCTTTTTTAAGAAAGAAAAAAACAGTGGAAGCCCAACCAAATTAATCTGTTCTATATTTCCCTGGCTCTATATGCTAATAACAAGCAGACATTTTGAAAGAAAAAGTAACAAAAAACCACCAATGAACAAAATACAGAGAAAAAGTGAGGTCACTGTTGCCAAAGACACCCAGTAATAGACATTGAGTCAATTGCTAAATTATCTGTTTATTCACAGCATCTAATAGTGACAAAAAGACAATTTAGTAATTGCTCAAGCTAAAGGTATAGCACTTGCAGTAATCTTTATTATTACAATAAAACATAACAGGGGGTTCCTTGGCATTTAACCCATACACTGTCAGTTACAAACTATATTGTTGCCAATTTACACAGATGTAAACTGGATTTACAACTAATACAAAACTGTGATAGTAAAAAAGTAGGTTTTAACACTTTCAATGCTACAAGACACCAACGCCTAACTTCTCCTAAGAGATTACTATGGAACCAAAGAACTGCCTACTACAGATAACACAATACAAAGGTCTGTACATTATCTACTACAAAATTCTCCCAACACACAGTGCACAAGAACATTTTAAGGAGAAATTAGATGTTGAATGTGAGGCTGAAAGTGTTGATATTATTAACAATCACTGTATATGTACATAAACAAGAACACTTAGACAGAGCTTCACCACAAACAGACAAACATTTAGCACTTTATATCGAAATTATGGCTGCATTAATCAAGATCTGAATTTAACAAATGGACACACGATCCACTTAACAAGAAAACACTGCAATCTACGACTGACATACAAGTATTCATATACAGGTACAGGGGAGGAAAAAAAAAAAAGGGGCGGGGGGAAAAAAGACGGGGGGAAAAAGGGGGGGCTATAACCAATTTACTATTCCATTTCAAATCTTCATCATCTAAGTGTGAACACGTGGTGCAAAAGGATGTCCTAAGTGGGCATCAAACTTGACATGATTGGCCACCAATTTTTTTTTTTTTTTTTTACATTTGAATGCGCATTGGGCAAACTTATGTACTCACAACTGTCAACAGAAACGATTTTGCTCTACAGAGACATGTTTGTAATAACTCAAATTTTCATGTTTGAACACTAAAAGATTTATCTTAACCATGGATATGAATGGTTTCATTCAAACTTCAGTACCAACAAACTCACTTTGAGTGCAAATACTTGACCAACACAGCTTCGAACATCAAAAGTTGGTATTTTATAATCACTTTACATTTTGATACCCACCTAGGCTGTTTCGCACCATATGTGAACTCTTAAATACAACCAACATTGTGGAGAGATATGCCATCAAATTGATGACATTGAAGCAAAATTACTAGTGAATCACTTACAGCAAGCACAGATGAACATTACTTGGCCTAACTTACAGGACACAGGCAGAGAAAATAACCTTATACATAACGACAAGTATTCAAGAACAGCACGACTTCTTGAAGACATGAGAAATCACAGTCCTTTAAAGTTCACATAGCATACTTGCGAGTCCATTCCTTAGCCTGTTCCTCATATTTACCCTTGTCTGTTTTATACATCCGCGCTATTTCTGGCACTAAGGGGTCATCAGGATTTGGATCAGTGAGCAAGGAACATATTGACAAAAGAACTGAAACACAAAAGTAAAATATAAATACACATGTACCAAAGTTTTAGTTGCATCTGAAACAAACATATCATTTATAACCAAACTGAAAAGTTCCAAAACTAAGTACCCTGCCTTTAGGTGCATTTGATCATATTAAAATATGTTAATTTGCGCCGTAGAAATATTATGATACTATTGATATTAGTACCGGTACTTTTCGATTAAGCATTTATAAACTGTATGTCAGCTAATCCATCCATCGGTGCCTACCACTTCTCCAGAAGTGGGAGTCACAGTTGACTTACAGATAGTGCACTGGACTATGGATCGAGCAGTCCAGGTTCGAGCCCTGGCCTGGGTCACTGTGTTGTGATTTTGGGCAAGACACTTTACTCTACAGTGCCTTCTCTTCACCCAGGTGTATAAATGGGTACCAGCGAATTTAATGCTGGGGAAAAACCCTCTGATGGACAAGCATCCCATCCACGGTAGCCTCCCATGCAGTAGTTCTTAGGCTGCATTCATTATGTATCCTACAGGGGGGTGGGGGGGGGGGGGCAGAGGATTTTAGGGAGGGTTCTCAAATTTTTAGAGCCAAAAAAGGGGGGATATGAAAATTGTTAAATATCTACTGGGGGGATGCTTATTTTTTGTAAGATTCTGTCTAGCTTTTGTAATAGTTTTAAAAAAAGTGAAAAAAGAAATGATAAGTACAGCAGCTTCTTTCAAGGATTGTAAGCAACAAGACCGTCATAAACTTTCTCTCCTTGGGAAGAAAAATGATAAGATAAGGAGAATAATGGCACATGTTGCACTTGAGAGGAATGATGCTGAACGGCCGGGAAATTAGGGTGAAGAGGATGGCAACAATGGAGATGAATCCGTGGATGAGTGTGATAGTGAGAGTGATGATAATGATAAGGTTGTTGCTTTTGTCGACGAGAGTGACAGTGAAACGGAGGTTCCTGTCAATACTCCTGGTAGTACTCGTACACAAGCTGGCAGGCTATCTACAGCTGTATACCTAATTTGCGCTACTTAGACTGGCTGGCATAGGTATGACATAAACTGTCAAAACTCTCTCGATGTTGTTATTAAACATGTCTCTTGAAATCTCAAACATATAATTATACCTTATTATAGGAAATTAACGATACATGTTATTAACGCGAATTTCAAAAATTTGCGTTAATTTTATTTAACTTTTTTACAATGTGTGGTTCCAGAAAATATCCATACCCCCACCACGGAGGGAATTTCACGTAAGACCCCCCAGCTCTCTGGAATTTCCGTTTTTGTTAAGAAAAATAAACCCCCCCACCCCTCCGGAATTTCCAAAAGTATATTGCGTACCCCCCAGCCCCTCTGGAAAAAATTATAAATTGTACAATGCTCTAAATGTTAGGCCACCAATCTTGTAAACAGTTATAGTGTGTAACTGATCGATCGGAAGATATGTTAAAACGATACATACGTGTACTGTTGAAGACAAAATACAGAAATTTCCTCAAAAGCAAACAGACAAAATATCTGGTAGTCACTTGCCAAATTACCTTGTTGTATAACCTTCCATCCCTTTTCATTCCAATCGCTTTAGAAAACTGCTAGCTAAATGTATCAGAACACGGATTTGAAAAGTGTTGATATAAACATTCACCGTAGACGTGATCGGAAAATCGCTAATACTCGCTGAGAAAGCAAAATTTAACAGGAAAATTACAAACAAATAGCCAGAAAAAACAAGAACAAGTTAATCTCGAGTTTCTGACATCATTATACACTATTTTCATCGCTAATAAACATGAAACTTTTCACAAACAAGGACGATTTTCCTTCCATCGAACGTGAAACAAGCAATACTTGACACCAGTGCATTTCGGTCAAACCACGTGACAAGTTTCGGGGGACTGGTAACAAGTAATGGCGGCCGCATCCACGAACGAACATGGAGGATTTCAGTGAAATTATTTGCTTTCAGTGTGCTTTCAGGAGAAAGAAAACCCGTTTTAAATGTAAAGCGATTGTGAATCAAGAACCCAGGGTGCTATTTTTGCTATGTAAAACATTTGTAGAGTAGGTAAGAAACGATGTTTGAAATTAGTTTGCACTGCATCAAACTTGACTGTCTGGAAACGTAATTTCACTGGCAACCCCCTCCTCTTCGGAATTTCCTGGGCCCTTGATCCCCCCCCCCACCCCTCTGGAATTTCCAATTCCCTCCGTGGTGGGGGTATGGATATTTTCTGGAACCACACAATAAGGATTTAACCAGAACCTTTCTTGAATTCGCGTCAATTTTATAACGCGTAAATTTTGTTCGCGTTGTTAAAATGCTTCGTTATAAAAATTATTCCTATAATAAGGTAGTGTACTATTATACAGATATTTATTTTGATATTTCTTGTGAGGGAGGAGGGGGGGGGGGTATTCATTTTTCGGCTGATTGCATGGGGGGATTATGAAAATTTATTTAGACCTTGGAGGGGATATAAAAAACAGAGCCGCTGAAAAAAAAAATCCTCTGCCCCCCCCTGTAGCATACATAATGAATGCAGCCTTAGGGGCGATCGTGTTTCACTCCTCCCCACGAGCGCCTGCTCAACCGAGGCCAACATTCCTTTCCCATTGTTTTACTCACCAGACAACCTACCAATCACCATTGAGGTATTGTCGTCAGTTAATAATCAAAATTTTGTGGGGAGGAGTGAAACACGATTGCCCCTAAGAACGACTGCATGAGAGGCTACCGTGGATGGGATGCTAGTCCATCAGAGGGTTTTCCCCAGTAAATACTCCTAGTTGCTTTATGCTACTGAAACCGGGATAAGTGCCAGCATGATGGGCCACTAGGCTTAAATACAGACTTTACCATTAACCTTTGAAGAAGTAATGAATTTTTTTAGAGAGAGAGAAAGATACAAAGGATAAATTTTATTGAGAGACTATATATTACAACAGAACAGTGCGGTGTTAAGATGAACTGTTAAGATGGATTCTATTTGTGACAAGGTACCTTTATGAAATTAACTGTGTTGAAACACATTTTAACATATTTTGAATGCATTGTCAATGAAGATTCAGTGGACTGATAACAACTCTCGGCACATTCTGAACAGTTTACAAGTTAATGTTTCCCCCAACAGAAGAAAATGTTCCAGAAAGCTTTCATGATGTTTTGAAATGCATTGGCAACATTCCTCAAATTTCATCAGAATTGAAATGATCCTGGCCCAACAACTATTCATCAACTACAATTCTGAAATGGCCCCCGTCCAATTTTAGTCACGGTGTTAACTTCATAATGGATGAGGAACAAAGAAACACTTAGGAAGTTGTCATTTTGGGGATGAATATATGTACAGCAATCTTACCTTTAGAAATTGTAAGTGCTGGACTCCATTGTGAACGTAGGATATCAAGACAAATACTCCCATTTTGGTTTATGTTAGGGTGATATATTTTTGTAGTAAAAGATACCTGAAAAAAATACAATAAATAAAGATCAACAACAACAATACAGCATAAACATGTTAAAAAGCTTTACTTACATGTGGCTGCCGAACACATAAATGTTACTACATTATTATGCACATACTTTGCACTAAGATAAACTTCACTAAAGTCTAAACTTGGAGACTCAGAGGATAGTGCAGAATGTAATGCCCTTCCGCAATTAAAATATAAAATTAGAGTTGGAAGCTCAGTGAAATCAGAATCAGAAGGATCAGAAGAGTTCTTTCTTTAGCATGACTACAGGAGACACAAAAGGAGTGGGTCTGAATTGGCCATAGATTTGTCTACCATGTCCTATAGTTGGAATCAACAGGGCAAGAGTACACAGGCAGACCACATACCACACCAGGGTTCGTACTCTTTTGAGCTTTTGAAATTCCATGACTTTCCATGACCTTTTCCATGACTTTTCAAAAATTTCCGTGTCACGGTTTAATTTTTGCCCTTATCATGAGTCACGGACAAACCCTTTACTCCTTGTAGCACTAGAAACAGGGACAGATGGAGAAATTTGTTGAAGGGTTCAAGATAGCATTATAGAACCAAGCTTTTATCTCCCTCTTATGCCATCCTGACAGGTAAAAAAATGAAATTAAGGCTTCCATTTCTTTTTTCATCATGTTAATTTTCACTAGACCATACATTTTGTCTGTTCCCAAAAATGCTTGCTACAGAATCTATCACTATCTTCATTTTAACGGTCACAGAGAAACTGTTCTGTTCAATTGTCTTGGTAAATCTTTGGAAACATCTTTAGAAATAATTTGTCAGGTCACGTTTGGAAGTCTCAAAAATCCCATACTCAAAAAACTTGACAACTACAGCATGGGTGCTAATCATTGAGTTGTTGTGACTTACGGTAACGTATACCTTAAAATGCCAAAACTGTTCCAAACATGCTTTCTAGTTTTCCATGTTGATCTTTTATTTTAAAAAAAATTGTGTGGAAATCAAGTAAATAATGATGGTGAAATATGTTCCAGGAGATTTTACTGGAAGTGATGTCAAGTGAGGTGTGAAGACTTCTCACGCTGTTTTCTCAAAATATATTTTGGGCCGATAGCGACGCCTTTAAAGAGTTATAACTCAAATGAAAAGCACGTAGATAACTATATTACCTCCCAAAAAAAACATGTCGACGAATTCCACATTTCTCAAAATTGTCTCATTCATGGCAATTTGTGTGTGATCACTCAGGTAATTTCTTATCCTTGATTAACAAAATTATGCATATCTTTTCACTGGAATAGTTGGGAAAAAATAAGACTCGTCATTTGAAGCAGAAATTTTTTTAGTATCAATTGTAGGCAATTTTATAACCTTTAACGTATTTGATGTAGGGTTTAAGGTACTCTGAGTTACACCTAGTATTCGACTGGGGAACCCCTGAAGGTAGAGTGAATGTAGAAATGTGACAAGCCTCCACACAGGCCAACCAACATGATGTGATTGAGCAATACCAAAATGTTGTCAAAGTTTGTGATCTTTTTGAGCAATCAGTGAAAAGAAATATTAAATTTTCAATTCCCAGTTCTTAGTTTAAACGTTATCACACAAATTTGCTACAGGAATCGAGTTGAATTTGCAAAATGCTTGTCAGCCCAGAGAATTGTCCACTAAATGTCAACTAAATACGTACAAATCAATACAATTCTAAAATGTACAAAGGCATTGAGCCCTGGTAACTCAAAAAGTCGTTATTATATTCGCTCGCCGACTGCTGTAGAAAAGAAGAAACTTTAATCTATAAACTAACAGTCAACAAGGAAAGCCATTTACTCGAACAGTGAGCTGGATCAAATAAGCACAAGATATACGAGTGAATTTGAAAAACCGGAAGAACGGTGGAAAAGGTACGCAAGGGAAGACCGATCCTCTCCTTTTTACGCGTCCCAAAAACTCCACCGTACTTAGCAGCTTTTAAACTACTACTTAAGAAAGGCGGTATTACAAACTTGTAAGCTATAAGGTTTACATAAAATACATCAGTTGCCTACCTTTGGAGGTTTAAATGGATAATCTGTTGGAAAATGTATCGTAAGGAAGAATACTCCACCTTGGTATGGACTATCGGGCTGTTCGCAAAGAAACGAGGAACGAGACAAATTAACATCACATCTAAGCAACAGCATGGCAATATAGTTCATCAAGAATATTTCAAAGACACTTCAGTTTCAAAACTAAAAAGAATTCCTTACCGGACCCATGATAGTTGCTTGCCAGTGAAATACTTCATCGTTCACGCGATGCCACAAAATGTAAAAGAAAGAACATTGTTAATTAGAATATAAATAGCCGAAATCCTGCCAAAGAACGAAGAATTCAACAGCCGAAATAATTCAGCGATACTAGCTTTAAAAGTAACGATCATCTGCTGGTAAAAAGTTTTGCTTGAAGTCAATGAAATACGACAAAAATTAACTGGCTTACAATCATCTCCGACCGGTCCTGCCGAACACTGTGCTGGCGGATCACGTCCAAGATCTTGCAGTTCCTGAAATATCAGAACAAAAATCAACCATCAATTTCATAACATTGAAGAGTACCCAACGAGTGGGATATCCATCGCTTAAACAAAACTTGCACACTCTTGACAACCACCACGAAAATCCACTTTAGCCGGCCATACAGTTCACGTCCGAGGGTTACCATCTCTGGAAACGTGTAGTTTTCACTATCAAACCTCACAAAATTGTAACTGAAGAAACCTTAACTCTTACTTTATTGATCCTTTTTAACGCCATCTTCTTTGAAAGCTATTATGCCGTGGAAAACTTGAAGAAAAGACAAATTTTATAGTGTGATTTAGTTCGCAAACTTCCTGTTAATGGAGACCAAGACGAAACGTGTGACCTGTTTTTGCCTTCTGCCATTGGCTAAAAGGTAATCACATGACCAAGGCACAGCCGGGCTAGTTTCCAGTTCTCTTTATGGGTGTTGGTTCCCGTGCATCGTCATTGCAATGCAGGAACAATGCAGCTTCAATCAGACCGCATTGGACAATTGCTTCCACCTACCACATATATTTAATCGCTACTGCAGGACTGAAGACTGGCTATTAACTATTTCTGACTTAGAAAAGGGTAGCTAGAGGTATTAGCTGCTAATTTGTTCAACCAGAAGGTGCACGCTGGGGGGCTCAGTGCGAAAGGAAGTTCGGATCTCTGTTCAGTCATGTATTCAAGTACAATCACCAATTGATGTACCGCTTATCATTTACTTCTTTGAGGCTCAAAGTTTATTGTGAAGTATAGCGAAATAAAAGCGATTAAAAGCCCTTTCCTAGAGTAATCGTTTTTTGTCGCTGCAGTTGGGTCACTGATATGTGAACAGGGGCAAAATTCAAGATTTTCGACATCTTACGGTTGGCCAATGAATGGACTTGATCAACGTACAGGCTTCCTTGCGGCTTGGGTCGGTCCTTTTCATCATGCTACTTTCATAGCACTTGATGTACTCCATCTCTGAAGTTCGGCAAGTCGTTGTGCTACTCCCGAGATAAGATGGTGGTAAAAGCTGGACGAGGGGGGGGGGGGGTCCAGATCAAGTTTTACGAAAAATAAAATGGCCATTTCATAAGCTAATTCAACGCTTTTTCAGTTGTTTTTGAATTCAAATGTTACCTATAATTTTTCATTGCAGCAGAGAGTAACATAACTGGGGGAATCCCGCTTCCCGTATAATTTCCGCCACTTTTATTCCCAGGTTCCTCCACACTCCCCGCTCCCACTTTAAACATATCAGGTTTTGATTTCGTCGGAAGGATGGTAATCGACGGTATCTACTAAGATCATTACAGACTTTAGACCTTTTCTTTCAAGCACCCCGTAATAAGAATTGTCTAGGATCATCTAGCCACGGAGGATACAAACCAAAAGCCAGAATAACTGGTTCTTCAAGTAATACCCCCCGGGGATATTTGGAAAAGCTCGGGTCGGTGGGTTGGGGTCTAGAAACTTTCTGGTTCATCCTTGGTGTAAGAACGAGAGAGCGAAAAACGCGGGCGAGCGAGGAAAAACGAGGAGGTAAGAAGACGAGCGAAGCCCGCCTTCTACCACCCCCACGTTTTTTTCCTCGCTCGCTCGAGTTTTTCGCTATCCCCCATCCCTACTGAGAGCCTGGATCAGGCTATGTAAGAACCTGTGAAACTCACTGCTGACGAAAAAAAAGCTCAAATTTGATATCACATCTCAGACTAAAGAGCTCAATTACACGCCCCGTCTCAGAGCGGGATGTTTTTAATTTTCTTCACTATACTGCTACTTATTTGCGCACATTTCAAAACGACCAGATTTAGATTAATTTGACTTTATTTTTCTCTATTTAGAGACCCCATCTCAGAGTAAAACACTAAATGGCCAAAATTGGAACCCATCGCAGACCTGCAACGTCAAATCCGGGACCCCATCCAGCGTCACATACCCGAATAGCGTATGTAAGGTAGTACCCCCTGCCCTCCCCCCCCCCCCCCCCCCCAAGTAAACTCAAATCCGCTCTCATTATTGCCCCTGCCATCTTTCGGTTTTCCAGGCTGCGAGCGCAGACAGATTTCCACTTGTTCCTTTGCGGCGTTCCGGCTTCATTTTCTAGGGTTTTTGAAGGATCTGGCAAATTTTGAAGGATCAAGGGATGTGAGAACCATGTTAAAGTACACATCTGGGACTGTTTGTTCGACAGCCGGTGTAACTTGTCTTGTATAAAATTGTTTCTCTTCTTTTTCTCGTGTTATATTTTGTGAAGCTTGTTTTAGATTAGTCACAGTCAAAACTGAAGGAAAAATAAAATAAACAGTTCTGAAACGTACAACCCTGAAACTGAAAATTCACGCTTTTCTTGGATGAGCCCAAACGGTACTTTGAATATCCCGGCCCAAGGGTTTGTGCCCCACTTTGCCTTCACTCGGTAAAAAAAGGTACAGAAATATAACGCTCAGGTTTTACAACTGTGAAAACGTGATCGGATTTAGAGTTTAGTACACTAATTTCATCAACGAATAAAAAATTCTCCCTAAAGTAAAAAAAAGAGAGAGGAACACAACAATCAAAAGTAGAAGGGATGAGGAAAATGGAGCATGACTGGCAGGGTTCCAGAAAGGGTCACGAATGGTCCCTCAAAATTTTGCAGTGTTCGCCAAATTGTTAGGCTTCTGCTCGGAGTGCTCGAAAAATTTTAGTGGGTGCTCGTTTGCTCTAGACTGCGAGCAGTCTCTCTTTTTGCTAAAAACCCACCGTACCCATTTTCACAAACAATTTTTCATTACTTTTCCACTCAGGACTTTTCAAGGACTCAGATTGATTTTTCCAGGACTCCAAAATTCTTATTTAGCCCTTTTATTCCCAAGATCTTAAAGGGACATGGTCAGCGTTCATGTTTTAAAAAAGTCCACCTCACCCGAAATCAAAAGGTAGGCCTTCGAAATCTGCTTCAACCTTCTCGGTGTATTTTTTCTCTATTTTCTTATTTAGTGAAACACTGAGAGATTGCAGCAGATTTCTGAAGGTTCGTTTAAAAAATTCCATCATGGACTATTTTCAAAACGTGAAAACTAGTGTCTAGGTCGCGCGGTAAGAACGCTGACCATGTCCTATTAATACTATTTCTCCTTACTGTCTGCCATACATTTCATATAATGTCAGTTCTGAGAATTCAGTTGTTACTTGAGTATAACAAATTTCCAGAACTTGCCAGCCCGGAAGTTTCTTCCTAGGACTTTCCAGTCCTGGAAAGTGCCACAATAAAATGTCAGGACTTTACAGGTTTTCCAGGACCCGTACGAACCCTGCGTGGAACGAACACGGAAATAGCGAACGATCTCGAGCGCGGCTTACGTTTGCTCGTCGTGCTCGCATATTTTTACGCATGTTCGGTTTCTAGTGGAGGTAGCTTTTTGACAAGTGCTCGTTGCTCGCAAGGCTAACTTTTGTCAATCAGCTCGTGTTCTCAAAGGAAAACGCTGTGCTCGCATGCTTGCAAAGACCATTCGATAACCCTTCAAGATAAGAGAGGGTCTCTGGTAAAAAAAACCCCAGCAAGGACAGCTACAAGGCACGGCAAATTGCTGACGATTTAATGAGACTCATATCTAATGACGTTTTAAAAACTTATCTGGAACCCGGGGAGGGTGTTCAAAGTAGAAAGAGAGACCACTGGCCAAATGGCGATTGCTAAATTATCTGTTTATTCATGACATCCATAGGTGACAAATATAGACAATTTAGTATCTGATAAAGCTTACAAGTATTTCACTTGTATATGTAGAAATCTTCACAATAATAATTATTACAATAAGGAGCGAAGAGGTAGCTTGCGTAGCAGCATCCTCGGAGACCCAGGGGCAGTGAGTGGGGGCGGGGGAAAGTCTATACGGGCAGTTAGTGGGAAAACGGCGCCGATTTCTTTTTCGCCCGTATAGACTTTCCTCTGCCCCCACTAACTGCCCCTGGGTCTCCGTGGATGGCGTAGTAGGCGCCTGTGTAGTTTTTTTTTTTCAGAGGGGGGAGGAGGGGGGAGGCATTTGAAAGGCGCGAGATTGCGAAAAGGCCACGCGAGGGAAGAGGGACGCCGTCACTTTTTTTTCCATCGCGTGGCCGGCTCACCGTCTCGCACCTTTCGCATTTCCCAAATGTGCGGCCAAAACATTCACAGGCGCCTTATACGTAGGGTACAAAGGGGAGAAGGGAAGGACTTTCTATGAGGTGGTTTGAAATTAAATCACTGTAAACCACAAACTATACTGTTGCCAAAACAACTAATACAAAACAGTAGGTATAAACTCTTTCTAATAAACAACACCACAACAAATTGACGTCTAGGGCCAAGCTAGTGGAGAAAGCCAACTACTACTACTACTAAATTCTGGCTCTCGTATATCATAAACAAAGTACAAATAAATTATGTTGCTCAATCTTTGGCTGTAAGTGTTGATATTTATTATTAACAGTCAAGTTCATATGTATATGTACAACAACACTTAATTTAAGCAACATTCCCACTAACAACAGAAACGTACACAAATCAGCGTGACATTTAATTTAAAATCTGAATTTGATACATATGATAATACTTGGTTCACAAATATACATGTTCTTGCTGGCATCTTTGTGCATCACCTAACCGATAGCATTTAAATACACATTTAAGCACAGATAAAGCACTTACAGAGAAGGGCTTTGGAACATAGCATTATACATTGTATATTAGAACAACAAGAACTCTTGGAAGAGACAAGAAAGTGGTAGTAGAAAGTGTCTTTCAGAGTCAAACTATGGCAAACTTTGTCGTCCACTCCTTTGCTGTATTATTATATTTTGGTTTGTCCGTTTTATAAATCCGCGCTATTTCTGGCACCAAGGGGTCGTCAGGATTTGGATCACAAAGCAAGGAACATATTGACAAAAGAACTGAAATACAAAGGTGGGAATTAGTATTAATTGCACTGTAAAGAAAATAAGTCGCCTGTTAACATGATTCCGGAATGACTTTCATTCCGGAACGAGTTCATGCCATCCCCATATCATATATTTCTCTGTATCTGTTTACATGATACCGAGACGAAAGTCAAGTTGAAATGTTCGTTCTGGAACAAATCTTTCTTGGAGAATATTTTGTTCTATTGAATAAAACGCTTCCATTCTCTACATAACCCTTCTGCTGTGATTAACTTGTTCTGTTGTATTACTATAAGCTTCGTTTTTTTGAGTGTAAAAAATCCAAATTCGTATTCTCATTTAAAACGAATTGGAGAGGATCGACTATATTTACTCTAACTGACTGTAGACTTTCCCAAAGTCCTTTGACGCGCAGTTTAGGTCTCGCGGTCGTCGCTTCGCGACGCTTTTCGGCTCGCTTCGCTCGCCAATAGAGGGCGACTTGGTGCAAGTCTACTCTAACTGCACAGGTGAATAAACTGAATTATGAACGCCTCAGATAAGTCACTTGATTATTCACACAACAATCACAGCTAAGTAAACAAAAATGAAGTCTCAGTAACCTTGATTGACAACTCAAATAACAGGAAATTGTCTTTAAATAATGTTTTCGATATTAACACTCTAAAAAGAGATAATTATTATTTATTTAATTGCCTGTGCAATAGTGTTTAACTTATTCTGTTGTATTCTCGTAAGCTTTGTTTTTTGGGTGGGAAAAAAAATCCGAATTCGTATTCTCAAATTTAAAAACGAATTCTATTTCTTCCTTTTTATCTTTTAATTAAATCCAAAAACGGATTAGAAATCAGTTGAATCCATACTCTGGTGAGATTCATCGCATTAAATCTGAATCCGGATTTTTCTGATTTACTGTGGTCTAACAGTTTGTGGAGAAAGGATTCGATTAATGTGTACCTGGCAAGCAATTTTTTGGTGCAACTTAACTCGTTCCGTGCAGTCAACTCAGGTTGGACGTCGGCTCATATATTTCAAATATTATTTGTTGAAGTGGAGAGACAATTAGAACAAGTCAAACGAACAAGCTTCTTTGTTTTTTTAACGAGGAATCTTTACAAATTGTTCATTGAATACCGAATTGTAAACAGAGTATTTAAAATAATTAAACATATAAAATACTTTTCGAAGTTGTGATGAAAACACTCTTATGAATGTGGAGAGAAAAACCCTAGTTACTTGTTATGCGTCCCCTTACGACTTGATGCTATATTTTTTACAAAACCTCAACATTATATGCAAATAAGAAAGCGTGCATGATTCAATTGTAATTAAAACTAACAAAGTGTCACGATACAATTTTGTGTTGCAAAACAGTAATTCAACTGAATCTAAACGTGGGCATTTATTAGTAAGCAACTCAAGAGACCCCAAAATGGGATGGTGGAAGTTCTACATTGATTGAACATTCGTCTAATGAAACTATCTACCAAAGGAAATCGTCATAAAAAAAAAATTAACATAATTTGACATCCGCAAATTCATCTTACACAATGTGTAACGGCGATAAACAGTACTTCTAACATATACATTTATTAATAAGTAAAGGAAAAGATCTTAAAATGGAATGAAAAATATACAATGAAAGATCATTTGTTTCTTCTGAAATAATCGACCAAAGGAAATCGTCGTAAGGTTTAGATGACTAGTATAAAATAAATATTATTTGAAATCCGCAAATTCATCTCTCATTATGTGCAACGGCAAAAAACAACACTTCCTAACGTGGGCATTAACTTAGAAAGGGATTTCTTTAGTTAGCAACTATAGAGATCCCAAAATGGGATGAAAAATGGAAATCATGATTGATATCTTCGTTTCTTGTGAAGTTATCTACCAAAGATAATATTTCCATTTATTATATAAACATCAGTGAAATACCAGGAAATCTTTCGCACGAAAAACATATGAAAATAAATGTTATTTTAGTGGTTCGCAACATCTGCGTCTGCCCTGTTTCATGCTTATGAGCAGATCGAGTCCTCGATGTCTTTGGCATCTTCGGCTCGGATTTTCAACTGGAAAATGTTCGGAAACATTCGTCTCGACAACATTTTGAAAATCTTCGATTCGATGGTCGGATGGTGTCAAAAACATCATAATTAGTAGGTTATAAAAACAGAAATCTGGTGCTTGGAGATTGAGTATTTCTCGTGTCATCATTCCCACTTCCGCTCACTCGTGAGATATCGATTGAACACAGAAATTCATATCTCCGCACTGTAATATCTCTATGTATAAAAGCAATATTTTTTGACATCTTATTGGTATACTGTATTGTCTTCCCGACAAATTTACTCCAAGAGTTTAGAAGAACGTTCTTCGTGAATGTCGTGGAAGGCGTTAGCCAGAGTCAGAACAAAAATAAGTGTCATGTTTTTGTCTGTTAAATGCTAAGAGATTTATCAATAGGTCTTCGAAGGATCTACCATTTTCTGCTTTCTTGGAGAGTTTAGAAGTGGTCCGACATGAAACTGTAAATACACCTGACTCTTTTCATTTCCAATCGGTATCCATCAATACTCAGTTAAAGCTGTATTTGCGCAAGAATAAAAATATTTGATCACAATTGGCGTTTGAAATGCATTTATGCAGGACGGATGGCTTTTAATTGTTTCCTTTCTTGTTTAGCTACTACATTTAGCAGAGGTCTATCTTCTATACGCGTCGAGAAGAACTTAAAAACGAAATCTGAATTGTTCAAAAGCCTGGTAAGTCATTTAGACATAGTTGTTTCCCTTTCATAATTTATATCTTTCGTACTCGGAACTTAAGTATTTATTTAACCAGAGTTAATAGAACTTGCTTTATTATTAGGTGTTAACCATCACAGCGAATAATTTCTAACAAAAGATTGTTTCTTTGTGGTTCAGTTGTTTACCATGCAATCCACGGGTCCAAAATGATAAAATCAAGGTGTTCTTTTTTTCACGGTGAGCCGTTCGGACCTACTTAGCTACCTATAGCGCGATCTCAAAATGTTCACCTAAATTTTTCTTCACACGGATAACACAAAACAAAATGATATATGTTTAATATATATTCCTTCTCTTATCAGTTTTGATGATAAGTTCCCGAAATCAGGAAAGCACCAAACGAAAACGTTTTGAAGAATTAAAAGCCACAGCTGTCTTAAATATTCGTAATAAATTGAACTAAAAACTAAAGATTTCTTGAGCAAGATACTGTCTCCAATTTTTGTTACAAGAGAAACATGTAAATGAATTACAGAAGACTTTTGACACTCGTCTCTGAAATGAAAGAAAAATTCGTGCAGGATTCGACCCTTTTTTTTTTTTTTTTTTTTTTTTCGAACCTGCGTATTCCCGTTGATTACTAGTCGGGCCTGATATCCATTGCACCATCGAGGCAGCCACGCTGGAGACGTGGCAACTTATTAATGTGAGTAGATCGAGCGCGGTCACTCCAAGAGATATTTCTCTTTTATGTTCCTCTCGTTGTCTCTAAGGGCTTACTTGGCTTAATAAAATTTATACCAATTTTTGTAAAGTTGGGAAATATAACGCGTTTTGTTTTCGGAGGGGTAATTAAATGTCGTTTTGGGTGCGAAATAAGGTCACTTAGGCCTAGTTCAGACGTCCTCCCGCCCTGGTCGGCGGCCGCCTGGTCGGCGGTCGTACAATTAGGTACTTCTCGTACATCAGCGGGATCCACCAAAAATGGCGCCGTTTTCCAATGCAGCTAAACTCAAAGAAAGCAACAGAAAAACTTTCCTTTTACGGTCGGCGATGTTTTTGTTTGCCCTGTCCTCTAACCCTGCTTCTTCTTCCCCTGCTCCCTGTCAAGTGTCTCTTTCTGTGAAACATCCTAGCCTGCTTTTAGCAGAAGCTTCCTTTGGCTGGCCGCCGGCCGTCTGGCAAGATCTTTCATCTTTGTCACTGTCTTCCGCAGGTCCTCGGCGGCTAACGGGAAGACCCTGGGAACGAGGTGGCGCCCGGGGTGTCCTCGCGGGCGCCCCAAACATAAATATTTTGATTTGGTTGGTGTGGCAAGACGTGAACCACTGCCGTGCCAGGTCGGCGACACGAATCGGCACTCGCGCCCGTCGACTTACTGGCACGGCAGGGCCGATGTCTGAACTAGGCCTTAGTATTTTCGGAAAGGACACAAGCGCCCGACAAATCGTTTTCAATAGGTGAAAAAGCTGTTGTCGTTTTAAAAGTTCGTTATGAGTTCAACTTAACATTAGTGAGCTTTCTTAATTGCGCCAAAAAAGGCAAATTAGAAAGTTTTCTAACGCCTTTTGTTTTCGGATAGATTAAAAATGTTGTGACGTGAATTGATGTCTCTATGGCGATGAGATCTTGACAGCCATGTTTTTGAGTTTAGATACATTTTTCAGCCGTCTTCGTTATTCGTTTTGATTTGCACTTTTGAGTCAATTTGGACGGTTTCTGAGGTTATAAGAGAAATCCCGAAATCCAAGACGGCGCCAATCAAAGATGGCTGCTTTGCGGACAATTTGCACAATGCCCCCCCCCCCCCCCCGGCTAAGAAGGAACTCGCAAAGCCCAGGCGAAATACGAAATACAGGAACTCGAAGAGCAGGCGAAATAGGGGTCATGTATTTATCATGAGTTGCTTGTTTTTTATTTGTGCAGGCATTATGCAATTCAAGGACTTTGCTATCATAGCAGCCCTACTGGTTACAAACGTTTGTGGCTATCCTGGCGTGCCAGACAAGATAGGTGATCTGATGGACAAGTGGGGCCCGTTGGTGAAGCTACCTGTCGGTGATCCGTGGAAACCATCAGGAGTCGACTTCTTCTTGGCTCATACTAATATGTTAGGGTGTAGTAGCCAGCCTAGCCCCATGAAAGCCGACAACCTCGAGAAATGCGACGGGGACAGTCACCTCACCACCAAGCAGGGCCTTGACTGTGCTTCCTGTACCAATGCTGAAGTTCTCAAGGGTGTTCCCCCAAGCCAAGCCCCCGTCTACGTCCTGTATCGAGAGCATAACAATTTCTTGGAAATCGCCTACTGGTTCTTCTTTCCGTACCAACGCGGGAAGCGGGTCTGCATTGGACTCTATGTTACAGATGGTTGCCCTTGTGATACAAAAGTCTGGGGCAGTTGTATTTGTCCGGTCCCGACAGGTTGCTGGGGCGGCTATTCAACTTTTGGCCACCATGTTGGAGATTGGGAACACATCACGGTTCGTTTGAAGAAAGAAGGTTCCGACTACAACATATATTCCATGTTTCTGTCAGTCCACAACAGCGAGGTCACAAATAAGTTTGGCGGTGAATACCTGTGGGGTAACGGAAAGTTCACCAAGGGAGGTCAATCCCTGGCCATGCATGGCGGTACCCACGCAATAGTCTACGCAGCAACAGGTTCGCACGGGTTTTGGGCAGCTACTGGACGCCATGTGTACAAAAAGCTGCCAAATGGAGACACTCTGGTGGATTACACAAGCAGCGGAGAGTCTTGGTACACTTGGAAACAATTAAAGCCCGTTGAGTATAATCCTAACGGTCAGTATAGCGGAGAGTTTAAGTTCCTAGAGTTCACTGGTCGATGGGGAAACAAAAAGGAGGGCTGCGGCATTCAGATTGTGGAATATCTCGTAGATGAATGTCAGCTCAATCCTGGTCCAACAGGTCCGGCTCGTAAGTCCTGGGATTTTTGACTTTCTCACTTCCAGAGTTAGTCCTATTGTATTTCTTTGGCTGTAGTCTTGGTTTCCTGTAGTTAAGCTGATATCCCATTATTTACCCTTTATCTTCCATGCTGTTTCTTCTGTCTTGTTGTTCTTCTGGGCTCTGGGTCATCATCTTCTTTGCTCTGTGGCTCTAAATAATTGGAGTGTTGTGAACTGCATTCAGTTTACAGTCCTACTCCGGAGCTTTTGATTTGTGTTGTACTTGTCCTACCGAGCCTGGGAGCTAGATTCTTGGGTGTCTACAACTTTGCATTTAGCGCTTTATACACACATGTAACGCAGTTCTTACTTTTGAGTCTGTTGACGAAATCCTACGGTGTGACCATTCAAATGAAACCTCTTCAGCAATAATTGTCTACGCTATCATTTTTGTTTTTCAATATTTCACTGAGTGAAATTTGGAATTCTTTTAATTTTGATGTTTGGCACCTTTAGGAGTTAAAGGGTAAATCCTGGATAATGGTTTAACGGTCAAATGTTTGCCACATTTATCAGTGCTATATAACACTGTAACTTCGTTTTGAGAAGATTTAATGGTTAAAACTAGGATCGAGCTGACTGAACCCAGTAGACTTTCAAATTACAGTGCTTGTTCAGTTTACAAATGATCATATATTTCAGGATGTCACACATGTTGCTGAATAAAATCCACTGCCAAAGAAAATGAATTGTTAGAGATAATTACAGTGTTGTTGGTGGGGCATCCTTGGAGATTCAGGGGCAATTAGTCTGGGCGGAACCAAGAAAAGGAAACCTCGACCCATGCGGCCCATACTGCAGGAGCTTATTATTAAAGGGACTGTGTCACGGCTGAGTTAATTTCTTTATTTAGTTTGCCAAATACTATGAAACTTAATATTTGCAAAGAAATTACTTCTATGGATCCATAGCTTCATTGCAACCAAATGTGTATCCCGGGCATTATAATTAAAAGTTACCAGCAAACAAGATTGACTTTAAAAACTGTTCAGCCCAACAATATTTCAAAAACCCATATAGTAGTCCTTTTCAATCCTCGGCGCTTTTGGCCATCCATACCTTCTTTTGTATTTGATGGCAGACGTGTTATTAAAATGTTCGTTCACTGTTTGAAGCGGTTATTTTTATATTTCCACGAATTTGACGGTCATTTCCCATGCCTAAATTTAGCTAAATTCTGTGTCACAGTCCCTTTAAGGGTCTAGGAATATTTTTACCCCCCCCCCCCCTCCCGCCGAGCGAGAATGGGATGCTAGTCCATCACAGGGTACCCACCCAGCATTATTTCCTCAGTACCCATTTATACACCTGGGTGGAGAGAGGCACTATGAGAGCGAAGTGTCTTGCCCAAAAACACAACACAATGACCCTCGCCAGGACTTGAACCTGCTCGATTTGGAATCCGGCACACTAACCATTAGGCACTATGCCTCCCATGAAGTAAAAACCCGGCAAAAATTGTTTACTTCATCCCGCCCCAACTAAGGGGCTTTGTAGGGTAAGTGGTGAATATCAAAGGCTCCTGTGATGACAGATGGTAAATGGTAACGTGTTATGCCAATATGCGACAAGGTTATTTTTTAAACTGACTTCGATAATTATATATATATTTTTAATTTAAACAAAATGATTTTTGATGAACACTAAAAAATGTCCAAGTACATCACCATCCAAAAAAAGAAAGGAAAAGGAAAAAATCCATCCATTAATCCAATCTTCAAACATCAACTTCTTGACAACTTATCTTTTTTAATTTCCTGCTTGGCGAGGACTATTTCCACTTATTGAGTGCCTCCATTTTTTCATCTCTTTCCTGGAATCCCCTTCTCCTTTTAACATTGCGTTTCCAAATTTCCAAAACTTGATGGTCATTTTTCTTTTCACACTCATCACATTGAGGTTTGCTCACTGAAGGGAGCTTTGTGTGTTGTCCTTGCACACATCCAAATTGGTTTTTGCCTCAGTTGACAAATTTCTTGAGATTTGGGGTTTTTCAGGATGTAACCTTTCTATTATTCGGCTGTAACATTTATGTAATAGCAAAGTGCGCGAGTGATGTCACGGCTCAGACAAGACTCAGACAAACAAACCGAAATGGCAGACGATTTTCCTAAAACACTTTCTAAAGCAGTCAGTGTTCAAAACACTTTTATAAAAGTAAAATTTTGCCTAGATTGCTTCTATTTCTCACAGAACACGCCAATGTTTTTTGAGCCTTGTGGCGGTTATATTCATTTGCATGCTATTTTTAGACCTTGTTTTGCTATAACTTCCACGTCCATTAAAGTTTTCAGTTTTTGGGTTATTTGTGTCTACTCAAGCATGTTAAGGCATGTTAACGCCTTCTGATGTAGTCTAAACCCCAAGAAACTTCTTTTGAAAGATATTTGGAAGTAATGTTTTTTTAAGCCCTTACAATCACCAAAAGTATGTATCAAACTGGATTTGGTGTCCTTTAATTCCTTCAGCTGTGACTATATTGTGGTCACATGTCTATTTTAATCGTTTATTGGGAAAATGACATAAATATAAACAAATCTAAAAATATACAAAATTAAAGAAAAAAAATAAGAGGTATATTCAACAGGGGAAAGGGCCAACAGGTGTAAGTACCCCTGCAATGAAAAATCTGATGTCTGATGACTACATAAAATGTAATTTGATCAAAAAGGAAATATCGTGCAATTTTTTTGCCACAATGCATTAAGTCTGACTATCACTGTCTGGAATGGAAAATTTTTTAATTTTATTACAACTAAGAGACAAAATATGTCACATGACCTCTTTAAAAACTATTAACCCCTGTCAATAATAGCCAACCATTGTGGTCAGGTTCATAAATTTTTTAAAATTAATATGGAACATTTTATGACAGTTTCTGAAAGAACTTGTCACAAAGATCCTGAAACTGAAAAAAAATTCAGAAATATGTCAATCTAATCAAAAGTTATCGCTAATTGAAGTAGGCCATTTCTGAGTTATCCTTTGCCTCTGTTTCAAAACGAGTCTACATGCAAAACCATTCAAATGAAAATGAGTTTGATTTGCATGAAAATGGACCTGAAGGTAAAACTCATTTTCATATAAATGGTTTCGCATGTAGACTCCTTTTAAAACAGAGGCAAAGGGTAACTCGGAAATGGCCTATTGAAGTTTGAATTTACAAATTATAGCTAAAAATGGCAGAAAATTCAAACTTCAAAGTACCATAACTTTTGTTTCGATCAATTGACGTAATTCAGAATTTTTTTCAGTTTCCGGATCTTTGCGACAAGTTTTTTCAGTACCTGTTATAAAATGTTTCATATTAATATAAAAAATTTTGGCGCCAACTTTGTGACGTCATTTTCCTGCCAAGAAATTCAAAATTCGAAAAACAAAAAACATTCGATTTTTCAGAGTGACAAGTTCTATATTTATGCAAAATTTCAGGTTGCCAGTATCAGAAACAAAAAAGATGAATGACGGCAAGGCTGTGCTCTAAGGAAATTTTCTGGGAGCCCTTCGGGCTCCCAACCCTGCCAAGTAGGGTGCCCAGCCCTTCAGGTTGGTCGCCCAAACTAATTAATTATTCAATTAATTTATTTATTAATATTACCATGGTTTAATAAGTTAATGACTAATTAACCAATGAATTTAAATCATAAAACCAATAAAGATTTCTTGTTGATTATATTTAACAGCACACACTATTAAATATATATTTGTTGCTTCTTGTCAATGAACAACTTTGACTTTGTCAGTAACACAACATTTACATCAATGTTAATACAGATAGTTTGTAAGAGAAGGTTGTTTTAAAGCCACAATAAGTTTTATTTCCAACGATCACATTATGGTCTAACCCTAAACAAGTGACAGGTTAATGCATTACTGCCCTCTTATCTTGGCTAGTCTCTCTTGCAAAAAATAAACACAACATTTTGGATTCATAAAATAATTATTCCACTCAGCAAATATAGTGGCATTGTGAGTCGAAAAAGTGCGAATTCCTGTATGCTGTCATACGGAAACCCATTGAAAATTTTCGCGCCAAAATGGGAAAATTTCGTCCTTTTCGCAAAAATTCCTTACTTTATCTAGTTTCATAAAAGGACGCCAGAGAAGTTAAGGCTTAAACAATTAATTGCAAGCTTTTCTTGTTTCAGCGGTTAATTTGTTGAGAGTTCAAAAAAAATTAAGAACGTCACAAGAATTTAAGAAAGAACATTTAATTAGGTTGAGTTTCTATTCTTTCGACAGTCAGGCTGAGAGAACCACCGTTTGAATGATAATCTATACTAATCCATTCGATTTGATTAAGAAACGGATTGATTTAAACTTGCAGAAATTCATGAAACTGCAAACAATCTTATATTTATTTATTTTTTGCAATTCACCAAAGGTAATAATTTCACACACGGCAGAGTTGTTTGTTACTATTTTTAGCGGCCACTCATTTTGTGACTTGTGATACATCCGACGAAAATCCTTTAATAGTAACGTAAATATCACCTAAATCCTAACGTCGTTAAGAATTTTCGTTTGAGATTACCACAACAAGTCTAAAAACAAATAAATTCGATTTAAGCTAAATGATAATTACATTTTATCAAGATATAGAGTGCAACAAGTTGTCGCTATTCCTATGTATGTAAACATCTGCAGACGAAGCCGAAGACGCAGAAATTTGCGTATACGAAGAATTTCATTTTATGTTAACACCAACACACTGCACTAACGAAAACTATTAATATACCAAAATAAATGAAAACTAAATCATCTCAAGAAAAAAACTAAGATTTAACACATATTTTTTAATGTTCGTGCATTTTGTCACGTGCAAAGTCAAGCTTGTGTTAAATCATGTGGAACGAACTTGACAGCGCTGGCAAGCGTAAAATTTGACTTCGTAATGTACGGAACCTAATTTTCCCACAAATAACATTATCAATCAGCCCAAAACATAATTTTACAATCAATCCCCTGCTATACTACAGTGTGGAACGGCGAACAAGAGGGCCGGGTGCCTGGCCGGGCGAGCAGTTTTATTTTTCGGTCGCCCGAGACCAAATGTTAGTCGCCTGAGGCGACCGGGCACCGCTAGAGCACAGCCTTGGACGGTGAGCGTTTTTGTATCACTCTGTGCCCACAGTGAGCTGACTGGATGATACAATGTTTCAATTTTTATTGTTCACTCATCACTTCTTCTTTGTGAAGCAACAAAAAGCTTAGAAGGAGTTTGCAAACATTAACCACATGCTTTTAAAGCTGCTCTCATTTGATGCTTATTTTGTCAGACTTCATTTGTAACAGATTCAAACAAAGTAATTTTGAAGTAATAACTTCTGTCATAGCTGATTAGCATGACAGGATACGCCGGTGTTGTGGTGAGATTCTGTACTCAGCAATTCTTTGCTTCATGATAGCTTTTGCATGACGTGTATCAGAAAACATTCTCAGAGAAACAATAAAAGGTTTGTTCATGGATCTACACGCAGTGAGGTCTGCTAAAACACATGTAAAAAAAAAGCTGCAACAGGAGTCAAATATACCGAGCTTTCATTGTCGGAAAAGCCTTTTTACTCATTGTCAAATTCTGCAGCAATCTTAAAATGAATTTCTTTTTCCCTACCCAGAACTAAAAAGTCCCAGTTGCTAAATTCTCCATCTTTTTAGGTTTTCCAATTTTTGCCCAGTTTCCTCTAGTCTTCTTTGTAGTCATTAGTTGGATTAGCCTCCTATATGTACTCAGCTCTATTTTTTTTATTCATCATTAGTAAATTTACCTAACTTTTGTATCAAAATAATTTATTATCTTGATTAATGTAATCTAAGTTCAATTCTACATCAAAAAATGGTAATTGGCAAATGGTCAAAACTGTTGTACTCAGACAGGACCCACCACTCTGCAAAAAGACAGGTGGTCTCTTTGTGTACCCCCCTTTTCCCACTTTAAAAGACGGTGTCTTTTTTGTATAGCCCCCACTCTATCAGGAGTAGAAACTAAGAAAAAGATTCAAAACTCCTCGTGCCATTTCTCCAGCAAGGCAAGCTTCATGCACACCTAATATGAAAGTCTCAACTCAAATTTTAAGGCCAATAAATTTTGTCCATTTGGCTTACTAGACAGGTGGTATCTTGCATAGTCCCCTACCCCTACACGAGGTGGGTCCTCGTCAAGTACACTTGTTATGACCACTTCCCTAATAATAGGGTGTTGTTGTTGTTAACCATGCAATGCTCGTCACTCTTCATAAGCACTGAACAAATAAAAGGACACTGCAGAGGAGGATCCTCAGTCATATAATCTTAGACAAAAATCAATGGTCTTACCTTTAGAAATTGTAAGTGCTGGACTCCATTGTGATCGTAGGATATCAAGACAAATACTGCCATTACTGTTTATGTTAGGGTGATATATTTTTGTATTAAATGAAACCTGAAAAAGAAAAACATAAAAAAACTTTTAAAATTATTCAATACTTATTATTGTGCAGCAAAGTAAGGTATAATTACAGAAATACCAAACAAGCAATTTGTCAAAAGTTTATGCGTAGGCTTTAAGGATTGTAAATATTTTTTGAAGGTGTTATTGTTATTGAGAATCAATAACACCTTTTTTGCAGTATATCTAAATAGTCATATTTTGCGTGTGAACAAATGGCAATAAATATGTGGAATAAAAAAGCAATTTCTCAAGGTTTTTCCATGGTTCTAAACTTTAACAACTCTGAATGCACATCCACCTTAAACTGACACGTCAATATTACAAATAATGCTTTGGATGCCTTCTTTAAGCTTATCTCCCTTTTAAAAAGCCTGCTACAGTCAACTCTCGTTATAGCGGACACGCTCGGGCGTCGATTAGTGTCCGTTTTAGCGAGAGTCCGTAATAGCGGGAGTCATTTCCAGTCAAACCTCGCCGGGGATCTGGGTTTTGTCCGTAATAGCGAGTGTCCGCAATAGCGGGATGTCCGCAAGGCGAGAGTTGACTGTAATATGAACATGTACCAATACAGTGTAATAATGGAAATGTTTTGTGAGTATTTGAATAACAGGGCTGCAAATGGGCAATTCCAGAAAATATCCGTACCATACCACGGAGGCTTTTTGGAAATCCGAGGGCAAGGGGGGGTTCTTTGAACTGGAATTCCGAAGGCATGGGGGGATACTTACGATTGGAATTCCGAAGGCATGGGGGGGTTCCAGATCTTGGATTTCCAGAGGAGAAAACAAGAGTGTGTTCCTTGAAAATGCTTATTTTGTGGACTACCAATTCGCAAATAAAGCACGAACTGACAACTGCGTCGCGGAAGCAGGATATATATAATACAAGACAAGTATCGATCGATCAGGCATGTGTTTGCGTTCATTTACAAAAGAAAAACGCTAAAATGTGGATTCTACATCAAGCTTCAGAGGCCTTGACATTGATGAACTTCTTCATTTGCCCTTTGTTTCCTTGTCACGACGGATCCAGAAATATTTAGTCCATTCAGTGCAGTGGGAAACTCTTTTGCTACGCTTCGAGACGTCATTTTGAAGCACGTGGGATGGGAGCGACTGCTGACCCTGAAGGCTCAAATTCAAGATGGCGGATATGTCAGTGCACTCGATCGTATTATCTTCCGAGTTACCACACGCGCATCATGCAATATTCTTATTTTAATGTTCTGCACCAGTTTGGGGCAATGTAAAGTTAATGTAGGTTGTATCTGTTGAACAAGGGTAAGGAGAAAAATCTTATTTTTTTTACATTTTCATCCCAGAATCTCTTGAGTCATAATGACTGTCTCTATGTAAAGATCGAGTCATTTGAAATAATTTCATGTAAAATATGCCACATTGGGCATATTTGCAAACCTTGACAGGAATTCTAAAGAGCTTGACGAAAAAAATGAAAAATCTGAACGGGAGTGGGGGTTTACGATTATGGAATTCCGAGGGCATGGGGGGATGACGCATTTTGGAATTTCCGAAGGCAAGGGGGGCTAAAATATGGAAGCCGTCCGTGGTATGGTACGGATATTTTCTGGAATCGCCCAATAACTGTCAGACATCGAACACTGTCCGACCACAATTTGCTAATGTCCGATGAAATTCCAACTGTGGTTGGACAAATGTCCAGAAAACTATTTTTTTTTTTTGCTTTCCAGTGCAAACACCAATGTTCTGCGTTGACAATATATAATGACTGACCTAACTTTTATTTTGTCCGATCAAAATGGTGATTTAGTCGGACGGACGCATGTCCTTTCAAGGGAAAAAAACTATTTGCAGCCCTGGAATAAGGTACAAAGCTCAGCCCACAGCACATCATATTATGCAATGTACTGGTACATTGATCAAGTACAAAGCTGTGCATGGAATGAGACCAGAGAATAATAAACTTCTAAACCAAATGATGTTAAGGTAGTCAAAAATGAGAATTCATATGCTTTTAGTTTATGTTATTCATTTCAAAGTACAAAAACTACTAAAACCTTAAAATCATCTTGTGGACAAATCAAATGTTGCCTTTGAAAAATTCATTGTGGCTGATGGCCTGTATTGGGTACTTGGCCTGGTTGGTGAGGGTAGCGAATGGTCCTTAAAAAAATAGGCCCATCACAGAACAAATTTTGCAACCCCTCCTTATTTGTGTTTTCGTGATGTCTAAAAAAAACCCATTACAAATTTCAAAATGCTGATTTAACATGTACAATACAATTATTATAAATATCTGTACCTTACAAATATTAAATCATTATCATTATCATTATGATTAGTAATAGTAATTGGACTGAGTGGAATACAATTCAGGGAGAAATCGGGCGAGTAATTTCAAAATCGGACGAGCGCGCAGCGCGGGGACGATTTGAAATTACGAGCACAATAACAAAATTCGAGGGTAAGGAAGTCTTTGAGAATCTTTTTTAGTGTGAAAATGTCAATCGTAAATTCAACTGGTTGTACAAACAGTGGGAAAAGAGCAAGAAAGAACCCATTTATATGAGCGTGATTGACGCGCGAATGGCGTAGGTGTCCAATTACAGGTATCCAATTTGAACAACTTCAAATTGGAAACCCACGTGATCGCGTGCCAATTACCTTATTATAGGAAATTAACGCGTCATGAAATTAACGCAAATTTCAAACTTTCGCGTTAATTTAAGTCGCATTAATATTTGTTGACGTTAATTTCCGCGCAGTTAATTAAGTGGGGCGTTAATTTCCATTATTTTGGCCCCAATTTTTCGTTACAGTCCAGATGTTCTTGACTCCAAGAAAAAAGCATAATTTTAGCTGTCACTATCATTGACACCTTGAAGAACGCTCAAAGTGGGGAAAGTACCACAAACATTGTTTTCGTTTAAGATTATATGCCTACAATTGTTGAAATAAACTTGTTTCTGTTGTGTACGACATGTTAATTTCCTTCATTTTGAAGTGTTACCCCCTCTTTCGCGTTAATTTCCTTTCCCCCCCCCCATTGGGAAGTAATTTTTCCTTCAATTTGCCCGTTAATTTAAGTCGCGTTAATTTCAAATAACTTAAATAACACAAGCGTTTATTTCCTATAATAAGGTACGCGACAAATAGGCGAGCGCAGAACTAATCAAAATCGAGAATTTTGTTATAGATACGATTATCATTATTATTATTACTATTATTATTATTATCATTATTATTATTATGAATGGTAAAGAATACTTTAGATCTCTGCCTACCTTTGGAGGTTTAAATGGATAATCTGTTGGAAAATGTATCGTAAGGAAGAATACTCCACCTTGGTATGGACTATCGGGCTGTTCGCAAATAAACGAGGAACGAGACAAATTAACATCACATCTAAACAACAGCATGGCAATATTGTTCATCAAGAATATTTCAAAGACACTTTAGTTTCAAAAGAAAAAAAGAATTCCTTACCGGACCCATGATAGTTGCTTGCCAGTGAAATACTTCATAGTTCACGCGATGCCACAGAATGTAAAAAAAGAAATGACACCATTAGATAGATAGATTAGATAGATAGCACATTTATAATGGAGATTTTCCCGAAACAACGCAGAATTCAAACAAAAATTATAAGCTACGTCAGTTGTAAAAGTGAGAATGGACTGTATGTAAAATGATTTCTTTAAAAACAATAAAATACGACAAATTTTTCTTACGATCATCTCCGACAGGTCCTGCCGAACACTGTGATGGCGGATCACGTCCAAGATCTTGAAGTTCCTGAAAATTTATCAGAACAAGAAGCAAAAATCAATTTGAGTCTCCATCGTTTAATCTTTTGGTAGAATACACTTGGCGACCACCACGCGTCCGAAAAAGACCAAAGTGGTGCCGGTCTATCACTTTTGTCGGCCATGCAGTGACCGGCATCTACGGTTTACACCTATCAGACCTTAGCTGTTTTTATTGCCTATCACCTAACAAAATAGCAATTGAAAACAAACTCAGTCCTTACTTTATTGATCCTTCTTAACGCCATCCCCTTCACAATCTATTACGCTGAGAAATACTGTAGAAGCAGGCAATTTTTATATGCAATGTGATGTGCATGAACCAGAAATTGGCACACTTCCTGTTAATAATGGCGACCGAGGCAAAACGGTCAATCTGATTGGCTCAATTGTGATCACATGATCAACTGTGCAATCTAACTAGTTCCAGTCCGTGGCCGAAGTTCGCGGTTTTTCCCGCCATTTTGTAAAGAAATATGCAATTATTGGATGAGGTTGAGCATGATATCGTGAATTGTCAAAACCGAGGTCTGTGTTATCTGCCTCAGCCTTCGGCTTCGGCAGATAACACATACACGAGGTTTTGATAATTCACGATATCATGCGAAAACTGGATTCAATAATTGTTTTATTATACGTTTTCAAACAATTTGCCATCACTTTTTCTAGCGCCGGCGTAAAACTTCGTCAGAACATTGGCCAAAGCGGTTTTATCTTGTGGTTCCTCCAGGTTCTTCTCCCTCAAATAATCATTCAGAATTTTTACACTTGGTTTTGTTGTTCTTTTGGTGTTTTTAGAATCTTTATTCCAGTGCCGTAGCAAGGGGAGGGGCCGGGGGGGCCCGTGCCCCCCCAGTTTTTTTCCCAAAAAGGAAAAACAGACCTGTATAAAATGTTGAAAATAAAATTTTATCTCCCGAGAGGTTTGAAACAATAACATTTGTACTTCTTTTCATTTTTTTAACGTACGTAGGGTGATGCACAACAATGTTAAACGGCCAAAAACTAAAACAAACCAGAAATTAAGACCAGAATGTACTATGATGACTCTGAAAGGTGAAAAATTTGCTGGTTTCAAGATACATAGACAGTCGGTTTTCTATTTTATAATTGACGTTGCAGTGTATACTCTCTTCAGTGGTTTGCTGAGACAGTGTAGGAAGTAAATAATTCGCGATATGCGTAAATCACAAATAGCTTTGGAGAACGCTGGAAATAGCATTTCCAAGCTTTTAGATTTCAAAATTTTCTGAGGGGGCATGCCCCCAGACCCCCCAGCGGCTCGCGCCTCTGGCGTTCGCGTGCCCCCCCCCCCCCCCACTTATTTTACCCTTGCTACGGCACTGTATTCTCGGTCAAAACTTTCAATTACTCTTCGGAAACGAATGCGAATCGCTCAGCCATATTTTCAAACTGTTTGACAGCACTACGCGGACGAGGGGCTTGGAAACTAGGCGGACTTTGAACTCGACATGAGCAGATATTGGGTTATCATGTCAAGTTCACATGCTACTGTATATCAAGAGAGTATAAGGTCCCCTCATTTTCTCTTGTGTATATTGACTGAATGCTCTCGACCAATCACATGTTTCAAAGTAATTCTAATGTATAATAAGAATGATTATTGGTTGGTGTAGTGTTTGCATATAAAGAATCCAGGAAGAATTTTACAGTGCAATCTTTCATGCAGCTGGAGTTGCGACAAATATACACCAAAAAAATAAAAGGGGAGGCTTTAGTTTGCCGCTCGACGATCCTTTATATTTATTTGATATATTATTACGCTAGTAAAAACCATTTTACAATATTTCAAATACGGAGCTGGTGTTAATGCTTTTCGGTCCTGAGGCCCGTTTCTCGAAAGCCCCGAAAACTTTTCGGGCCCGTAAAGCCCTTTTAAATAAAGTGTATTTTAAAAAAAGAGAAGTGTATGGACCTGAAACTTTGTATGAATGAAACCTCTGTCCGGGGTCATATGAAAAATTTCATGGAGTTAAACACCTCTGTCATTATAAGGTTTAAGATTTTGCTATAGCTTTTCGGGTGCGAAAACTTTTCGGGACCTTCGAACGCTCCGGAAACTTTTCGGGCCCGTAAAGCGATTTTTAGTTATCTGTATCTTAGAAACAGAGACGTGTATAGGCCTGACTTGTATGAAGACTATGAAGGGAACCTCTGTTCATATTAAAAATATGTGAATCAAGTAAAACTGCTCTGTTATCATGTACGGTTTGAGATTTTGCTATGACTCTCCGGATGCGAAACCTTTTTGAAACCCTTGAGAATCAGGTCCCTGGCCCTTGCACATAAACATCATCAGCTGACTGTTAATTTGTTTACTGATGATCACTGATCACGATGCATTTTCTCACGAGCAGGTTTTGTCTGCATAGACACTAACCATAACTATCTGACAGTCCTTAGCGTAATAAGGTGTTCCCGGCCTACATGCAGTTTATAAATCCCTTTAGCTTCATTTTCCCCACAGCCAAAGGAGACCGACTGCTAGCTCCTACTAGACCACCGTTGCTGCGCATGACAGGAGACTACGTATCGACTGTTCTGCTATCCAGTCAGTTCCATAAACAGTGCTTTAGCGTTTTGGCGTAAAACCATCTTAATATGGTAAGTCATATCATTTTGATCATCTTTATGCTTCAGCATAGTATACGTTGGCAAAATCTACCGGTAAAATTCCACCACGATCTTGACCTTAACTGAACAGAACTCTATCATCCCCTGTCTTAAAAGGTGCAACTCTTCCCACTCATATTTCTGATCCAATTCTATCAAGAACGAGAACATGTGCTTTTGTTCACCTTCGTTTTGCTTTCACTTCTAAACGTGATCAACTGAAATGAGGCAACTATCGAAAACTGTGTGACACTCGTATTCAGGTTGAGTGGCGATGGATTATTTGTGGCCTCTCACATCCACTCATCTGCTGGCAGAATTAAAGGTCCATTTCATCTCGACGTATTAACCAATTACGTGCCACAACGGCTGGGGAACAGCGGATGTGACGTCATCCAGTGACCCTCGGCGCTATTTAAACACAGATTTGGCAGACCGACAGCAAAGTCACAGACAAACTCGCGTAGAAATTTCGGCAACCTCTTGTGAAGTTCTTTTTATGAGGTTTAAAAGGAGCTCGGAAGAGTTGATAAGTTGGAATATGTCGATTCTCATGGTGATATGGCTAGTGGTTTATTTGTGTACATGGACCGAAGCAAGCTTCTATAATACGGTAAATATTAATCCATCCTATCTTACGATAAACATATTCATCTCAAGGAAGATGCTTTTATTTGAGAGATTTCTCGTTGGGTGAGTTAACAATGCTACGAAACTCTAACGTCGCTGTTTTTGTGATTTCTAGGACAAAATGAATCATCGTAGCGCAGAGGAAAAACAAGGTAAGGTAATCACATCGAGTAAATCACAAAATTTTGTCAAACCACCGTCAATCTTCCGATCGGATTCACGTTAGCCCAAAGTCTGGAATCTACATTGAATCCGATTAGTACAAATACCGTATTAAACATTATTTCTTCTGTATTAGTTCTAAAATAGCTGCAGTGTCGAACATAGCAAAACCAGAAGATCTTTAAACTGTCAACCAGATCCAACGCTTCATTTAATACTGCACCCTGGTAACCTCACCCGTGTCGCAGCTGTAAAAAGTTACAACAGTGCACGGTTCGGGTGAAAAATATTAATTCAGCTAAAATAACATAGCAATTTAGCGGACTACCATTACAAGATCATTTCTGTGGAACGCAAGACTCGCTTCGCTTGATCCGCTTCACGGAAATGCTACCGGGTTCGAGAAACAAAGACGAACTGTGTTTATCGTAGGATTCCCTTACGCTACTTTAGCTAAGTGGTTAAACATTAAATTTCATTTCGACACTGATATGACCAGTATCATTCTGTCACTTTCTTGAAAGCAGTCGAAGTGAAGGTCAAAGAGGTTACTCCGTGACGTGGGCATTAATGATATTTTTCTTTGCATCGCGAATTTCTTCACTGCCGTAGAGGCACGAAGAGCCAGTAACATTTAGAGAGTTATGTCATGTTATGTAAGCCGCCCATGTCGCCATGTCGGTTCCGTTAGTGATGCAGATTATACGGTAAACTCAAGGCCTGTTACTAATTCTCGTTGAAAGCTAACTACTGGAATTTTTTAAAAACACGCAACGGATACCTGAACTGTTGTTTCTATAAAGTACATTCTACACATTCTATTGGTACCGATTGTAATGTAAAAATTTGCTCTTCTTTTGATAAAAAGTCTCGTGTTTTTAAAAGATTGAATCGTGCGCAAGTAGAAGAAGTGCGTTTCATTTTGGCCAAGCTCCATGTCAGGGTCGTAAGAAGAGAATTATTGAATTTGTTCATTTTGCAAGGTCAATGGTTATATAACTATTATTATTATTATTATATAATATCTACGATCAGAAATTACCTTTTATGTACATTGAACTATTTCGGAATTTCCAACAAGATCATTTGCACAAGACGGTCAAAAATTGTCCGTCCTTGTGTTGACCCTGGGCTTTGCAATCTCGCCGCAACAAATAAATTTTAATGCATCGCAAGACGAGTGAAGTAGAACAATCTTCCACATACAGTTGAACCCTGTTATTTCAAACCGTCAGGGGAAACAAAAAAATAGTTCGAAATAGATCTAATCGGTACTACTTCTGATAGCCTACCAAGACGATTTTAAAATACCAGTTCCTACTATTAATTATACCATGCCATAGAAAATACAGCCAATCAGAATACAGGAAAGCCGTTGTATATTCGACGGTATTCAATCCAACCTTCCCATCGTGCGCTGCGATCTTATTCTCGATGAAATTTAGTGAGCGTATTTTCTATGGCTGGCATAAATAGTACAACTTTCTCTGGTTACTATGGTCCATTCACTTGTATTTTCTTCGTATACACACTCGCCTAAAGGCTCGTGTGTATACCGAGAAAATACAAGTGACTCGTGGGATATTTCATAGTATACCACTCAAAGCGTTGCATAACTAGTATTTATTTCCGCTCTGCACTGATCTTCTAAAAATCTTTGTAAGGTGTTAAAAGACTGAACATAATATTCTCTCTTTCCACGGCAAACATCAAAGCATTACTGATCCTTTAAACTGATGGGCAGATCGCGGCTAGCTTAGCTTTCATAAAACCTCAACTTGAACCTCATTGTTTATATAAGGTAAGTTTCCAGTTTCCTACCAGATGTCACATAGGAAATTGGCCGTCTGCACGGAAGCTATTGGTGGTTCTCATATGACGTCATCACGAACAGATTACTTAACAAACTTTAAAATAATCCTACAAAGTTATTCTTTTCACAGTATTCTAGACATAATGAACATACCTTGTTACTATTGTTAGAGGCTACTAATTTTAGCGATTTTTGTGAGGAAGATTTAGGATTTTTAAACATTTTAAAAATTTAGTAATGTCGTGTAAACCAGTTTTTAATGAACATATGGCAAAGATGGAAATAAATGTTCAGTAAAGAAACAAACTCACTTGAAATTTAATGAACATTTGTGTTTCCAAAAAGACCAAAGTTACCAACATCTATTTTGTTAAGTCGACTATTTTTAATTTTGTTTATTTTGGGGGTGAGAGGAGAGGGGAGGGGATTAAATTTAATGAGTATTAAATTTGACCAAGACAAATTTTAGCGAGTACTAAATTTAGCATTTTTCGCCGAACTCGCTAAAATCGCTAAAAAAATAGTAGTCGCTGACAAAAAGTATATTTTGGTGTCGATTCGTTCAGGAGATAAAGCATTTAAAATTTGTGATATCCAGATGAACGTTTTTGCTTATTTAGTTTACTAGTTGTACAATTCTATTTGTGGGGGGTTTTTTTTTTTTTTTTTTGTTTTTTTTACAATTTTTTTGCGAACTCGGTTTTCCCCGTGGCTTTTTTTTGGTTTTTTTCTATGTAAAGGGGTTTTTGGGATCTTTTGGCTTTGCTTTACTGTGCTCTGTGATTGGTTTTGAAAACCCCGTGCCACCGATTTGACCAATCCGATGCCGAAACCAAAACCAATTGCATTGCGAATTGGTCAGGCGCATTTTCCCGCGTTTTTTTGTTGCGCTAGCTCCTGCACAACTGTGTTTAGGTTCTCATTGGTTAATCGCGTTGCCTACGTAAGTTTGTAGTGATTTGCCATTGCAATTGCTTAGCTCTAGTTTTGGCGATAAGATCGCCATTTGGCCAGTTGTTCCTTTCATAGCTATTATCATTTGAGTTTCGCTGTAACAACTTGGGTTTGGCGGCTACTACTGGATACTCCACAAAAAGAAGCGACACGACAACAACCCACAAAAACCCCAAACAAAGTTGTACCAGTAAAATTTATAAAAAAAAAAAAAAAAAAAAAAAAAAAACATATAAAAAAAAAAAACGCTCAATTCATTGGTGATTTAGTTTGAAACTGAGATACCAGTTAACATTTACATTTCTTGTGCTTGTGCTTGTGCTTGCAGTATTCCAATTTCGGTGCTTCTCGCTGCAGATACCGGAGTTAAGAGAAAAGGAAAAAAAAAAAAAAAAAAAAAAAAAAAAAAAAAACAACAGAAAACCTTCCTCTTCAATAAGCGCCGGTGCTGACAAACAATTATTCTGCGATATCCAAGATTGGGGCAGATTTTAACCTTTAACCTAACTATAATCGCAGTCGAAAAAACTATATTTAATTAAGCCCGATTACGTTGAGACTCAGGCGACTGACACATGTCTCAGGAAGTTATCATTCGTCGCACATGCCAAGCTGTTGTATATCAAGGTGCTTTGAAACGAGACGACCTTTGGACGTTGATTAATTTTTAAGTACATCATGTCCGGGTTAAAGTTAATGAGATTGTCGCCACTTGGAAAATATTTCCGGAACAATCCAGAACAAACATCATTACATCGAACGTTCTTGAAAAAAACATTACTATATGCGATTCATTATATATTCAACTCTTTCATGTATGTACCAGGCTACGTAGAAGGGTTTATACGTAGTTACAGAATTTTAAAATCCTTTTACTTGAATCCCCAAAGAAGTTCAAAACTTTTTACTGATCCAAACATTTTTTTTTTAAAAAAAAATTCACATTTTCTGATGTCGTTACCGTAGATTACATAATTATTCACCAACGCATGTACACACCTTCTCACACCCTCCCCACCCACGCAAACGCAAGCCCATTTTGGAAAAGTCATCTGAAACTGGGCTTGATTTCCGACGCCTTCTAGATCTCAAGTCCAATTTTTGTTCCTCCCCGAGAGGGAGGAGTGCGGGGTCATTTTCCCGAAAAGCGGCTGGAAATCTATCCTTTCTTGATACTCGTGCGATGACGTCGAGAGAAAATGGTCTTTGAAAATAGTGTGTTTTTACATTGTGTTATGGAAAACGTGTCGGGGAAATAATCAACTGGGTAGCCTGTGTATACAAACGACGTTTCGCAGTGTCACTTCTGGTCCCCGCTGAGGTAGATAGTCGCGTCTGTTTACTAAGCTGGGGTATGGATACCTTTATTTACCACTTACTTCCGCCCAGGGGAGTAAAGGTTAAGTCTGCATACGAACCTGGTGGCCCATCAGGCCGGAGCTTATCCCGGCTTCCGTAGCATGAAGAGACTAGGAGTATTTCTACTTCACCTGGTTGGCATGCTAGTCCATCGCAGGGTTACCCTTTAGCATTAAATTCGGGACCGTTCATTTTTTATGGAGTAGGGAGAACTGGTGGGATTTGATAGATAGTCACTGTTATATATAATGACCCCCCCTTCTTCATCGAAAAGTTTTACCTGGCCCCCCCTCGAAACCCAAATTTTTTCCGTGCCCTCCCCCCAAAATAAATTAATGAAGTGAAATTAAAATATATCGAGCCTTGTGACTAAAGAATGTATCAGTGTACAAAAATACTCCCCAAATAACTGGCATTGTCTCAACTGTTTATTGTGGATGCCGTCTGTTAGTATGGGTTCTCTGCATTTGTAACAAATGAGCTGTTGAGTTGAATTAATGGCGTTTGGTACATAACAAAGTAGGGCGGTCCGGGGGCATGCTCCCCGGAAATTGAATTTTCAGAACCTCAGGAATGTCATTTTGGGCATTCTGGAGATTTTTTTTCTTACAGAAGCCTTTTAAACATTAAAAATAAAATATGACCCCCCATACAGATCATTTTTTTTGGCTCCCCCCTTTATAGGGTGGCCCCCCCTCAAATCCCACCAGCCCCCCCCCCCCTACCTCATAATAAATGAACTGTCCCTAATCGCCGTACTCATTTATACACACCTGCTATCCCTGCCATTGATTAACAATATAACTTAATAATCTGATTAGAATCATTGCATCGCGATTGTCCGTTCGATTGATCCCGGCTTGACCTCACATGCACCAAACTCTCGGGCTTAGTTAGAACAGTCGTGTCCTGTTTGTCAAGTCAGGATTAATCTGAGCCAGGATTAACCTCAGCTTTAAGTTCAATTAGGGGACTTAATTTCTTGAGTTCTAAATTGTGCTCTTTTAACCTTGTTCAACTTTTAATCTCACACTAAAGTTAATCGGGTTTCTAACAACCGTGGCTCTATGTTCTACAGACTGTCTACTAGTGGGGAATTCCCGTTTCCAACGTAGTGGAGAGATTTCGAATAAAATCTACAATATTCCCTTGTGTTCATTGTTCCATTTCTGCTATTCTCTGATATATTTCAACAGATCACTTGATCAACTCATTAGGAGAGTTCGATATCACTTATCCGACCGAGTTAGACCATCGTGGTCAGGTGACCAACCACGTGACTACCCTTTCCAGCCATCGACGTCGTCGGCGGAGCGTAACGGAGGAGGCTGGGCCCATAATCTATCAGGTACATGTTTTCCCCCCTTTTTTTTTAATTATTATTTTGTAATTTTTTTTCCTTTTTTCTTTCCCAATTTTTTTTCTTCATTGATGCCGGACAGCCTTTTGCGCAGCCTATCCCAAAAATGAAACGAAACTGCGAATTCGGCACACCAGTGTTTGAAAGATTTGTCTTGTGATTTGCTATATTTTGGTTAAACACATGAACAAATAAAACCACGGTCTTTTGAAAGCCTTGCCAAGTAAAACTTGCTCGTGTGAAATTTACCCTAAGTTTAGAAAGTGTCGCAGAGTGTATCTAAGCCAGGCGGAGGTATGATTAAAGGAGAACAACCATGCATGTAATCCACATAGGATTGCATTAGAAGGAAGAAGCTATGAAGGCTTCCAGGTTGTCTTAACTTTTATCCAAAAAAATCACAAGCGCAATTAAACGCTGGTGCAGCAGGGGCTGCGACAAAAAGTAGTGTAACGTGTCAGTGCCTACAAGGACAAGAGGGGTTCAGGTCAGTTAGTAGACGTTTAGATCAGTCTTCAGTTCTGATATTCGTTTACAGTGCTAAAGTAAAAATTGCCTAGACAAGGGAACGTTGTGTTTAACTTTCTACATAATTCTATTTTTTGCAGGTTCAATTTAAGGGAAAGACTATCAAAATGATTCTAACAGTAAACACGAAGCTATTCGGATCAGACTTTATTATCGAGCGTTACAAGAAGGATGGAACCATTGAGAGAAAAACTGCCACGGACGTTCACTGTTATCTTGTGGGTGAGACAGAATCATTCTACACCAGTGTGGCAATAAGTGACTGCGATGGACTAGTAAGTATTGTACTCTATGTTCTTTTCATCTCTGCGAGTAACGCAGGCTCATCATTATTGTTGTGAAGTATATTAATCATCCCTGTAAAGTATAAAAGGTAAAGTCTGCATACGAGCCTAGTAGCCCTTCAGGCCGGAGCTAATCCTGGTTTCAGTAGCAAGAAGCGACTAGAAGTATTTCTACTCCCCCGTGGATGCGATGCTGTGTGGAAAGAGACACTATGAGAGTAAAGTGTCTTGCACAAGAACAGAACACAACGACCCCCGGCCCAGGGCTCCAACCCGGACCACTCGATCCAGAGTCCAGCGCACTAACCGTTAGATCACCGCGCCTCCCTGTCAAGTATGGTTTTAGGAAATCTACCTGTTATTCTCCGGGTTGTTTAGCTACTCAACTCAAACCACCCACCCTCCCCCCTCAAGTTGTTTCCATCTTCCATCGCTTTTGTTATGGTAAATGCTGCTGATTGACAGAGGTGGAAATGCGTACGAAAAATTATTTTTCTTATTATGAAATTGTTCTCTTTTTGTTCTAAGGCAGGAATCATCGATTTAGGAAATGACACAATATACATCGAGCCCGTGTTAAACACAAGCCTCATAGTCCATCGGGGCTGGACAAGGCCTGGTAGACCGCATCTTGTTTACAGAAAAGCCGTCCTGGAACGCAAAGAAAAACACAACCTGGAATTTGACGAGCTCAGAATGGGGGACTACCCCACTGGATTAAAAGGTTTGTTAACATCAGAGACTGCACTGTTTTGGATGTTTGAGCGATAACTAAATAATTTATGCTCTACAGCAAAAAAAAAAACAAAACAAAACAAACAAACAAACAAGCAAAAAAACAAAACAAACAACAAAAACTAAAAGTTGTTATGAACGATTAAAAGCATTTTGGAAAACCGACTAAAAAACTTATAAGAGACCATTTTACAGTTGTCTGCTAAGTGACCTGACCTTTGAATGGAAGTGAGGCTGGAGGTGACCTTGTCTTGATACAGACCTCACTGCTTTTGTTGTGTAAATCATGTTTTGATGCTAACTAGTGTTCATTTAAATAATAAAGCCGGGAGGTTTGTATCAATGCAAGGTTAACTTACCCTTAGCCTCACTACCATTCAAAGGCCAGGTCACTTGGCAGGCAACTGTAAAATGGTCTATTGTGGAATTCCTGGCAAAATCCACAGCAGTTAAACAGTTTTAAAATCCTTTTTGCACCAGCTTGGGTACGACAGGGGCGCATGACGGCAGCTGTACTTGCTGCCCTCTTTATAGACGATTAGTATTATAACGCACACTTTGTTGTAAAGCAAAGTTGTCAGGGAGATTAGACACTTTCAGCAAGGTTGAAAGCCTCCTTAAATTACTCCCAAGTTTCTCCTCTTTGATTAGATCGAAGTTCCGATAAAAAGAACAGGCAAATTTATTTGTTGTTTCTATTTTGCGCAAATGTGGCCCAATTATTTATAGTAGAGACCGGAACCCATCCGTCGCAGGTGGATAATCCGTCTGAGAACGAAGAAAAGCGGAAGAATGCCATTAGTTGCGCTCTTGTATAAACTCGGTTTTAGGCGATTTATCAATGGAATTAGGCATAATCCGATCTGATGCCGATTTGCCGCGCGCGGTTCGCCCTTACGGGGTGTTATTTAGCAGATCAGATCACAAGTTATTCGTTCAATAACAGATTTCATACACGCGTATACATACCAGACATGGCTAGACAAGCATTATCCGGCTAAGACGAGATCAAACCGATAATTCCAAAACTTTCCACATTATTCTTGCAACCTTTTGAGCATTTTTGTAAGGTAAAAACATTGACAATAGAAAACGCTAGCATTTTAAGAGTAAAATTTACTCGAAATAGTAAAACTGGTAACTTGATCAAATTAACTGAACGTGACCAAAGTTTTAGAACAACTTTGTAGATTTTGAGGTCTGACTGAAAAAAAAAATCGACGGGAAAAGTTTAGAGAGAGCCTTGGCAAGGAAGGTCAACAGTTTTTTGATTGTCGCTACCAGTTGCCATTTTGTGAAATTCGCGGCTTGAGGTAAAAAGAAATCGTCTGTTTTGCGCTTAATTGTCGAGAGTTTCAAAAGAACTCTCAAACTTTCAGTAGTAGTTTTGTACGAACAATCTTTGAGAATTTCAGGTAACATCAAAACGCCAAGGCGAAGAGGATTCTTCTCTCGCAGTAATTGGATAAGCTTCCTACACAGACGTTCTTATAATTGGATATCTACAAATGACCCTTGAAAAAGGTGTCGACACCTAGCTCTTTTACTCTTTAGATTGCTAAAATGCATAAAAGTTACAAAATCAGAGATCGTTTGCAACTATTAAGGCTAATTATAATCCTACACGCATTCCGCGCCCACGTAAATTACTGACATAGTAAATAGTCTAAAGCCAGGATGAGGCGTATCAGTAGTTCGTATAGTTTGATCGTCCGGGTGATGGAAATGTTGAATAGGACTGTTGTTCGAAAACCTAATCGCGGGTCTTCTTCGAGTTTGCATTCCTACAGTCTTTCCCCCCTCTCATACGCCACTGTTACTGTGATCTTAATAAAAATACCAGCCAACGAAGAATCCGTTGCATTCGGATGACCCTAAGTTACTGTTTTCTCTAGTTTGAAATCGATAGCCTAGTGCTTGCTCACTAAATTAAACACCACAGAGGCAAACTCAACGACATCCCTGAAAACAGTAGAAGAATTTTCATTGTTATGCTGCACCTCTATGGCGCACGCAGGAATACTCAGTTATGGGACGAAAAAAATTTTAGCGCATGCGAAGAAGTGCAGCAGGATGGAGGTTTCCGTCGCTGAGGGGTGGAGGGAAGGGCAAAAATAGCCTCAACCGAACTCTCGGGGCATGAATGCATATGAGAACGCCCTAAAGTCGGGGGGGGGGGGCGTATAAATACTGTGCCCAATACCTAAGGGTATTACGGGGGCCTCCGAGGGCAAAAGGTACTATGAATTTATGTAGCGCGCGAGGGCCATTTCGGTGCGGTACCAATGAAAATAGCTCACAGCTTAATAGTGCGAGGCAAGCTAGAATCGTTCTGATGTTATATACCAAAAGTAAAATGCTCAAACATTTGCGTCATCATCATCATTATCAACCTTGGGTAATAGATCATCAACGTGTCAACAAAGAAATTCTCCTTGTTGATCTTGCTACATTTGTAAGATAATGCATGTTGGGAGAATTTAAACATATATATCGCTCCATGAAATTTTTCTTTGGGATGCGTTCCCCAGAACTATTCCTTTGCCAAGGGTTGCCTAGGTCCCTAGAGAACGGGCGAGTAAAGATTTTCACATTGTGTGATACCAGAAGCTTATCCGATAACCCCTTTGGTGATATATCTAATGGAGTACAGTTAAGGACTTTCATTTGTTACAAAGCAATGGTCTGTGCCGATCAACATATTAAAACATCACCGAGTTGATATCCCCCTACTCCCTACTAGTACCATTGATATTGCCCTCCTTTCTAATTATTTGTCTTCTGAAAATACAAACGCCCTTAAATTGAGTGGAAAATGATACTTTCGCAAGCCGTAAAATGGCTTTTGTCGATTGGGCTTAAGTTCGGAAGGAAGTAAGGAGTTTCTTAAACTGTCGAGCTTACATTTGAAAGAAATGTTTATTAGTATTTAAATAATTTCATGTGAGCTTGCAAGGTTCAGCGCTATACGTTTGTTTTCGGAGATGCGTGGGATTCAGTGCAAGATATAGTTAGTTTTTAAAGGTCGGCACACACTAGGGGACTTGTCGCAGGGACTTGCTTCGGGGACCAGTCCCCTAGTGTGTACTCGTATTTTGCATTGAAATTCTAGTCGCAGGGACCACATTATTGGTCCCTGCGACTAGTCCCACGAATTAAGCTGGTTTGATTTCTGGGACTAGTCGCAGGGACCAATAGTCCCACAAATTTCCGCCACTCTCATTCAGTTATTCTAAACGTAGCCATCGAGTGTGGCTAGCTGAGGGAGATATTCAGTGATGTTTGCCGTTGGTCGGTACATGAACACACACTGTTGATATCTACGCATATTACTAAACTTTTTTGTAGTTGACGGAGAATCGAGTCACGATGCAGCTGCTCGAATTGAAAGCTCTTACATTACAATGAATAACTACGCAGACCGGGCGATAAAGGTGAATATTTACACTTCTTGATATCATTTTATGTTATTTTTTACTTTCTACCTGTCCAAACAAATTCAATGATTTTATCGATTGATTGAGTGTGTGAATGAATAAGTGAGTGGGTGACTGTAATCAATCAATCAATCAATCAATCAATCAATCAATCAATCATTCAGTCAGTCAGACAGCCAGCAGTCAAAAGTCAGTCAGTCAGTCAGTCAGTCAGTCAGTCAGTCAGTCAGTCAGTCAGTCAGTCAATCAATCAATCAAAAGTAATAGAAGAGAGTGATTGCACAAAAAACAACGTCATGCTTAATATGTATTCTATTTTCTTTAATAACAGCTTTACTTTGTTGACGAAGGAAAGGAATCATTTTTCCAACTCTTGGAAAGGGGGGAATGGCAGAACGTAGATACTTTTACAAGTCATAACTGGGTAGCGAGAGACTTTGATTCCGGCAAACAACTCTTCATCAACAGTAAAAAGACTTATACTCCCCCACACGGCACCTCGCTCAGAAGACGAGGCCATGCTAACGTCACCATACCACGTGAGTAACATGTAGCCTGTGCACCCCCCCCCCCTCCCCCCTCTCCCCGCTATCGAGTGGGCGGCTGTACACAGACTCAGTAACGAAGTAATGGCCATGGTCAAGGAACGATATTACAACAGAAAATAGATGTGCCATAATTTAATTTCATAATTCAAATATGGCGCATCTGTCCTGTAGAGAAATTTCTCCCTTAAAAATTCACCTTAAACTAAAACTTTATATTTATCAAGACAAAAGTTCTCATTCATTCATTCATTCATTCATTCATTCATTCATTCATTCATTCATTCATTCATTCATTCATTCATTCATTCATTCATTCATTCATTCATTCATTCATTCATTCTTTCATTCATTCTTTCATTCATTCACTATTACATCAGAAAAAAACATGCCATCTTCTCTTTAAGTCTAGTAGGGGTTCCATCCAGATCAAGAAACCATCGGACACGAGAATCCATGCTTGTCTGACATAAATTCTTCAATCGTGCGAACAATCCATTCCAAGCTATTTTTAATCGTACAATTTTATTTTCTGGTTACCTGTAGATCCCCAAATTCTTCCTTAACGTTAATGCTTTGCTTTTTTCAGCTGGACTAAAGCTTCCTGCAGCCACAAAGCCCGCTGATCCTAACAGTCACATAACATTTATCAACAAATCAAATCGTTTTGTGAGGGTAAGGCCAGTGACATGTCTTGTGTATTCGATCGGACCAAGTTGTCTCTTGTCCAAATAAAAAAAAATCTAGTAAACTGTTGGTCGTCCCTTTAATTCCCAGAAAAGATCAGCATGCGATTTAATTCTTCCATCAATATCATTACTTTGTCAAACATACAGTTGATATGGCGAATCATCAGCCGGAGGGAAATTGTTTTGACATCCCACAAGTAACCTTGAAGAAAATACATGTAATCTGTTAGGGAAATCATCTACTTTTCCCATTATAAAAAAAAGTTTAAGCTTTATTATTCTGTACCCCCCAACGGCTATGACCTGTTCTCCGAATGGGCTCCTTCACAGCCGTCAAGCGCAAAAATCCCAACGGATTTCAAGAGTTTGAAGAGAAAATATGTCAGGCATCAGTAAGAAAACGTTATAAAAAGAACAGTGGTAAACTAAATGATTTTATGAACTGTTGAACGTATAAATAAATCCCTGCGGCCCCCCGCGGGCCCCAAAACCCCGGAAATCCGTTGCCCCTTGCCACGCCCCCGAGGGCCGCTTAACGAGAGTTGACTGTAATCAGAAACACAGCTTTTGTTCCCGGCCCAGCTTTATTTTCCTTATTTCCCTTGTTCCCAATTATAACATGGCCATGTTCCCTTTTTCCCTGAAACCCCTGGGAGGGGCTTTTTGGTTGAAACTTCGGATCTTACTCATGCTTTTATCTGTGTCAAATTTTCAGTTTTGTTCTTTGTTTTTTTTTTTCAGTTGTACTACATCGAGGAAGGCGAAACGATCTTCTTCTACAATCTTTCCCCAGGGCAGGAAATGGCGGTGAACACGTATTCTTCCCACATATGGTTTGTCCGTGACCTCGACACAAGCAAACAACTACTTGTTAATGGTCATAAAGAGTATTCGCCGAAGAAATCGGATATTTCTCATCGGATACGAGTTTTCATCACTGTACCAAGTTCGTGATAGTATTGTTGTACAATAAATAAACTGCTTAAAGTGCCTATACTAAGGTTAGTTATCGTGTAATGGGGGCTGTTTGCACTGACGATCTAGGCCTAATGTTGATAATGATGATGATTACGTCGTGGTCACACTTTGTGATTTACTTGCGTTGTTGAACTTTTATACCGGTAGTACTTCAATTTGCTAACGGACACGACGTGATTGGAAAGTTGAGATTTCTTTTTCAAATATTGGTCATTGTAGTATTTAGCTTTGTATTATATCCTCTTGGCCCAAAACAATTTCACAGAACAATTGAAGTTTAATCGGCGATCTGACAGAAGGAGTCAAAGGAATCTTTTAATAGCACCGGGGGAATTGGAATGGCAGTAACTGTAATCTAGGAAGAGTTGCATGAGTCCTAATATTGCCAGTAGCTAAATACTACAAATTCCAAAGTTAAGAGACTGCACTGATGTGCCTTCGCAATTGTAGCCGCGCTTGAGGTGACTGATGTAATAACGGATGGTATTGACCCTGAGTTTGAGTAGCCAATCGGGCCGTCCGCAAAGCGTTATTCACTGACATAACGTACCAACTAAAAATGGTTGAAAGAGAATTCAGATTTTCACCCCGAAAACGCCGGAACTACCCTGCAAAAATAGAGAAGAGAAGGCCTGCTATCCAATACCCAAGCTTTATTTCCAAATGGCCTATGCTATGCAAATCGTCATCGTTATCATTCACTTAAAAAGAGGAAAACCCATTTGTATTAGGAGCACATTTTGTAATTCAACAACCGCAGCTAATGCAGAACTGTATCAATACCACGCAGTTTAGCTATAGAGCCGCGCTGTAAGGCCCAGAAACGCGATTTATCTCTGCAAGAAAATTTGTAATCTGCGCAAAAATTGCAAAGCGTGGTCACCTCTTCCATTGATACATTCGGTATCTATAAAATGGAGTTCCACTTCTCCATCAAGCCAGCTTGCAAAAACAACCTCATTTGGGACTGACCCCACGACTGACTAAAGGAAATTCGGGTGCTTTCGTACGCTAACAGCAAGCTCACTGTTTTAATTTTGTTAGTTACGTTAAAGCTAGTTTTTCAACAGTTTATAACACAAATGTGTGTTATCCTTTCCATAGGTACGATTTCTCTTCCCGATATGAAATTTCCCGCCATGCTTAAATCGAAGCCAAAGTACATCGAAGTGATGGCAACCGCTGACAGCTCAGTAGTGCTGTTTCATGGCAAAGAGAAATCGGAAAAATACATCTTAACATTGATGAACATTGTAAGTAGTCTAGGTTACGGTATGTCTTCTACCTGAAATTTAATTTTGTGCTTAGAACATTGTGTCCTTACACTATAGCTAGAATTTTGTTTTGTTTACTTGTCACAGGTCTCCAGAATATTTCAACACAAGTCTATTGGTGCTCCTATTTACTTTGTTGTTGTAAAACTTGTTCTTCTGGAGAAAGATCCGGTAAGACTGGTTTAATTTGCTTTTTAGAAAGTGGAAATGCGTTTGCAAGGGAGAAGTTGTAGATAGACATTCAGGTTATCTGTGTGTACGTAACCAGGAATATTATAAGGTGAAACCAGAAGTTTTTTACAAGAGGCAGCACTTTTGTGAAATGCGTGTTTCGGGTGCGACGGCCCGGGATTGAGTCGTTATGCAAGCGATGAGAACACCATATTTCGAGCATCGCGTCGAACCTTCAGGTCGCTTGAAATTGATGCTGAGAAAAAAATCAATTCCAAGTATATAGCACTAGTCATTCAACGAACTAATTAATTTTGTAACTGACTAGTTACTGAGCTCCCCAGAAAAAATGAGACGTAGCTAAAATAAGATGCGGCTAAAATAAGACGCAAATTAGAGCCATTTATACAAGTTTTCGCCAGCCCCGACAAGTTAGACTCGTAGAGCTTGTGCAAATTGGGCAGTATGCCTCGGGTATGGCTTTTTAAGTCGGTTTCCATGGTGAAATGGTATAATTAATTCATGGCTACCGCGCAATGAGGGTCTGCAAAGAGGCGAGTGAACATTGTAGCAGGAGGAGGAGGAGGAGGAACTTGTTTTTGGTTCCAAAGATATTTTTCGATACGGCTTATAAAACGCAATTTCGCTGTCACTGACGGGAAAAGTATAACCAAAAGCTCCAGCTGGATCTCGAGCTGTTCGTGCCGCTCTTTGTTTCGCTTTTTTCAACCATCTTGGTGTTGTTGGCAGGAAGACTGACGGCAATTGTCTCAGCCATCATGCCCAATAACTGTTGTCGTCTTTGTCTAGACGCGAACAAGTCAATGACCCGTTTTAACGAGCAATTTCAATTCAAGTCGTAATGCATGGTCCCTCAAAATTTTGCAGTGCTCGCAAAATTAGGCTTCTACTTCTGCTTGGGTGCTCGTTGCTCGTGGTTGCATATTTTTACAACTGTTCGCATGCTCGGTTTTTAGTGGATGTAGGTTTTTGAAAAGTGCTCGTTGCTCGGAAGGCTAACTTTTGTCGACAATGCTCGTGCTCGCAAAGAAAAACGCTGTGCTCGCATGCTCGCTAATGCTCGCAAAGACCATTCGATACCCCTAAAAATGTCCAGCTTAAAACCCTGGTCTAAATTAAGCCGCGTCTTGTTTAAGACGTTTCTTGTTTTAGTCGCGAGGCGAGATGTTTTAGTCGCGAGCCAACTATATGGCAGTTCGTGTCTTATTTTTTCTCGTATTATTGCTATCTTTTATCTCAGAAAGAAATCAAAATTGAGGGTAAACCGATGGCTAGCTTAACAAGTGTGTGCTACTGGGGCCACAAAACGCGGAAAGGCTTTGATAAAATTAACAAGGATTACTACGACCAGACTGTTTTTTTAACAAGGTATGACCTTTTCAGTTAATTTTTTTTCCGCTTTTTTTTAAAAAAATGTTGAGGGGCGTGTGGTGTGTGCAACACCTACCTAAGAGAAAATAAGTTTTACTTTTGTTTTTAATCATAAATCATGTTGAGTGAACGATTAAAATATCTTACAAGATCTTATAAGACCTTTAATTTTAAAAAACTCCCTGGAAAACGTTTGATTCTAAATAAAGTTATGAAGGAAAACGATTCTTTTCATTGATTTTCTCCAATTAATAGCTGTCGACAAGTAGTCCCTCCCCTCAGTTCTCCCTCCCCTCTCCCGCCTGCATTGGATCGTAACACTACAACATCGGTAAATTATGGGCAGTATAAACTACATGCGACGCGAGCTTATAGCCCTCATACAACTTCTTAGTTGATGTGATTTTAGCCTACACCCAGGGGGGCGGATCTAGGGGGGGGGGGGGGGGGTGCGCACCCTCCCACTCTAAGATGACAGGCGGCATTCTAATACAACTGGTATTCTGCAAAAAAAGTCAGTTACGCCATTCCTTAGTGGTGCACCCCTGCCCAAGAAAAATTCTGCATTCGCTCCTGATACCGGATGTTCGGTTAGTTTGGGGAGCAGTGCCAACTCCCCAATGCCGTTTTTTGCGCTGCTTTCCAACTAACCGAGAGACTGGAACAGGCTTATGTGACAATTTTTTTTGTTAATGTTCTTGTTTTCTTTTTGTTCCTTCTTTTTCCCAGAAAGGACTTCGGACCATCAGGTAACAACTTTTTTTGGTTTGTATTGTATTTATGATTGAGTTGTAAATCTGATTGGCTGATAACATAAAATTATGCGAACGATAAAAAAAATAATCAAGCAATCAAAATCTTGACCTGCAGGCTATGCCCCAGTTCATGGCATGTGTTACCGAATACGAAGCTGCACCCTGAACGAAGAAGATGGATTCACGTCATCATTTATCATCGCTCATGAGACCGGACATACGTAAGTGTACAACTTTGCCATGACGTCAAGGCTCACTCGAATTAGTATGAAAAATTCTTAACTTTTTAAAGGCCATAAATTAGAAGCAATTAGTCTTCTTTCTTGCCTGTTTTGGGCGGCAAATAGCTACTTGAACCCCTCTTGTATTAAAAAAGTATACGGCACAGGAAAAACGGAATGAATTGAATGCATAGCGAAAATGGCCTGTTTTGCCTGTTTTTTTTTTTTGTTTTTTTTTTTTTGACAAAAAGAAGGGTAGGTATGGTGCGCACAGAACTCACTGACGAAAATGTCGTTTTTAAAAATAAGTAATCAAATCGATAACAATTTTTTTATTTGTGATTAAAAGTATTAAGAGTAGCAAGCGTTAGGCGTCATATAACAATCGTTTGATTATAAATTGCTTTTAATCGGGCAGCATCATGAATAGAACTGTTAACAGAAGAAAGCAATGTCGCTTTATTAATAAGGTAGCAGCTAGCGAAAACTAGTCACAAGTTTTGCATTTCCTCACTGAAAAAATTTGCTCACAGTCGATTCTAATTATCATAGACCTTTTATTTCCTTCGAGATACTTCGAGGAATTAAAAAGCAATACAGCAAATGATATTGTCTTTTTGTTCGCAGATTAGGAATGGAACACGATGGAGTCAATAACAACTGCTCTAAAGACGTTATCAAGGGAAGCATTATGGCGCCTCTGGTGCGATCTCGATTTGACCGGTTTTACTGGTCTTCTTGTAGTCGCAGAGATCTTTTAACAAAACTTAAGTAAGTCAAACGATGATAGAAATATAGGAAAGTACGAACGTCAGTGTCACGCTTTTGGCAATTGAAAGTTGTCTCTTATGGAAATTTCTTCATTGGCTTAGTTATTTCGAGATCCGCTTTCGTTCGTCTGTTCACAAATCTTTTATTTTATCGGCCAATACTGCCATAGCTTATCCCGGTTTCTCTAGCATTAAGCGGATACGAATATTTCTACTCCCCCCCCCCCCCTGAATGGGATGCTAGTCCATCACAGGGTACCCCTCCCAGCATTATGTCGCCGGTACCCATTTATACACCTGGGTGGAGAGAGGCACTATGAGAGTTAAGTGACTTGCCCAACAACACAACACAGTTACCCTGGCCAGGGCTCATAAATGTCTTGTTTATAACTAAGAAGAAAAGAAGCGGCTGTGAAGAGACTTCACGTACGTGGTTATTCGCTCTAAACACAAAAAAGTGTGTGGCATGTTATCATGCGAAAAGGGTGGCCAGCTAACAGCACTTCTGTTTTATTTCTTCTCTTTATTTTTAGAGCCCTATGGTGTTTAGATGACGTTCCGTTCAGAAATCAAATTCCTTATTTGAAAAAACTTCCAGGTCAGATTTACACCATTGACATGCAATGTCAGCACAACTTTGGCAAAAATACCAGGTTCTGTAGCGGGGTAAGGCTTCAATTTAACTCTTCTCTTTCCATGGTTTAGCAAATCGGATCCAGTCAGAAAAAAACAATTACTGTTTTAGATCGATAACTGACTCAGCCTGCGGTTTTCGTCAAGTACATGAACCAGGGTGGGGCTTTTTAGCGGCAAAAGCATGGGCGCAGACTTTCTCACATTTGAAACATCTCTTGGTAAAATCAATACCGGAATAAACCCAGTGTTGTTGTACGATATGGGTTCGTTGTGCTTTTGCTTGTTACATCCATGTCCTCGCTTCTGAATACTTTAGCAAAAGAGTAGGCACAGGAAAAACAGTAAAACTGTTCTATCTTGAAACATTAGGCGTTTTTATGCTATATTTTTGATTGACAATTAAAATTGAATACCCCTCGTTCCCTGTTCCTCAAGCGAAATGACAGCAAATAAGTATCCGTAAAAAAAATTTAACAGGTTACCAGCATCCACAAGCCACTTCAGACGTTTTGTACACCTAGGGCATTTGAAGCAATTATCTTTATTCATACTTGATAGATGAAACGCGACCCTTGTGTGGAGCTCTGGTGTAGCCGCTTGTCTTATTCCACGTACAATAACCGCTACTGTCAGACAAGACGGACTGCTGCTCTGGAAGGAACAAAATGCGGGGTGAATAAGGTAGGAAGAGTATCATGTCACTGTTCATACACGTAAACTTGCACTTTATTCCAGTCACGAGTTTTAAAAAACTCAGCTTAAAATCAAACGTGCATTTCTGGTCATAATCCGTAAGCCGTCGTGGCTCTCGTGTTGGTACAAGAGGTTGGTTACCCCACCACATAATTTATTTCATTAAAATCTACTATATCCTTTGCTATATGCGGAAAAGAGACGACGCCCTTTCCTACGGAAAGCAAAAAAAAAAAACAAACGTCTGAACGCAGGCTAATATTAGAAAATAACAATAATCCACAGGATACGCGTTTTTGTGTCCATTACGCTTTTATATATTGTTACATTGGAGACCTGTTGTATAATCCATGTAGGTAGATTAAACACAGGTTATGTCGACAATCATTACTTGCATGCAATCATAGTACTATATATGTGTCATAATCCAAAATTTATCTTTGACACTTTGGGTAGAAATTGATGTTAGGGCTTTTCAATCTCCTCAGTAAACATACATTGTCCTTTTCGATAGACAAAAGAAGTTAACCTTAAAAGAACCTAACAACTTAAACATACAGACTGATAAGAAGCCGCCTCGAAAAGATTGGCCATTCAAGCTGATAATAGCGGTCCAGTTTCTTTCAGTATTCTCTAAATTTCACTCATATACTCACATCGTTTTTGTTTTGTGTTTGTTAGTGGTGTCGGCTCGGAAGATGTGTCTCAATGGACGATGCAGATTTTTCTATTCCTCTTCCTCGTCCGACAATAACACCAATACACGGCGGGTGGAGTGGCTGGAGTGAGCTGAGTGAATGCTCCCGGTCATGTGGTGTAGGGGTCCGGTACAAAACGAGAAAGTGCAACAACCCTGTGTAAGTCACTACAGTTACATTTGATAGTTACACTGAAGGCTCGTACCCAGACGTCGTTTGGAAGATTATCCGTTGAGAAGAGATTGGATACCAGTAATAGGGACACTCAGTATGATTCCCATCACGCTCACACGTTTTGCATAACTAGTATCCAGTACCCCTCAACCGAAACCACACAAATAAGGACTGGAGGCGAATGTGATTACCTTTATAATAAACAATTTTTGAGTTATCATTTGTGCGTTTCAAAATCATAGGTGCTCTACCAGGTCTTGTTTTTAAACAACGGTAAATGGATATCAAAAATAACGTAATGTACTAAGAATGGGGAATGGCCTCTGATTCCAACCTTTAATTAACCAGTCCTTAGCAAAATTATGGTTTCTTAAGAATATATAGTTTCTTTACGGTTTTACTCACTTGGTTGCAAATCTAACTGAAAAAATATTCTGTTTTCAGACCTAAAGATTATGGAAGGCCCTGCGCGGGCAAGGAAATTAAATTTGAACTTTGTAACTTTATGGTAAGTGAATACCTTTTATTTATTTTATTGAGAACATCATGATAGCCATGCACTGGGTACTTTTAAAAGACTATAAAACTGTTAAAAAGCAACGTTTAGACAAATGAGTGGTGCGCATTCACATTCCTTGCTATCATCATTTGCAAGAAAAGTTAACACCGTCTTGGTTAAGAATGTCATTTTAGACAATGACGCCTTGAGTCTACCATCTCTCCCTGAACAATGTTGTCTTAATATCAGGATTACATTCAAACCTATAAGCAACAACTTTGAAAGGGAAAGGTGGTAGGAGGGGGTCAGAATGAAAAGAATTTGTTTAATTTTCCAGCTAAGGCACGGTTTTTGCAAGTGGTTGTAATTATTTGGCTATAGCCCAGCAATGTGTGATCTATGCTTTGATTATAAATTATGCTCTAATACTCGTGAACAGCGGACATGCAACATTTGGACATTGAACTCCTTTATAAAAATGTAACTTTAAATTCCCCTTTTCAACGCCAATCACATGTATGGGTATGAAGTTATTGGGGTTGTACAGGTCTTCATTGTGATTAACCAAGCCATCGCTTACCCTAATTTTGTTGATGTTTGCATTAGGACTGCCCTGGTCAGCTGTTAACATTTGAGCAATCACGGAATGAACAGTGCAAGAGACGCGGGCCTTTGTCATCACCAGAAATTACCGGACTGTGGTCTTCATATGATATTTTTAAAGGTGAGGACTTTAGGTTATACCAACGGATATTCAAAAACAAAGCTGATATTGTCCATTAGACATAGACCAAAACTTCAAAAACCGTCCAAAACATCAGAATAAAGAGATAAATAATTTTTGTTTTTCTGGGTGCCGTGAAAAAACCTCTAAAACGGACACGCGCGGCACCAACTGTCCGTCTTATGGGAGTTTAGTAACAGTAAAATGACTGAAAAACGGCAGGGAAGGGACCAACACTAGGTGTCCAAAAAAAACACTAGGTGTCCGTCTTATAGAGGTGTCCGTTAAGAGAGAGAGTCGACTGTATAAGTCGTTAATTCCCTTTCTAGACCTTGTAAGGGTTAATTAATGGTTTATGTAATTTTGGTGGCAGTCCGTTCCAAAGAACAGCCCCGGAATAACGAAAAATGCGTTTCCATAACGCGTGATGTCAATTCGGGCTTTTAAGGCTTAAAAAAGTAGATGTATCAAACATCAAACTTTTGATGCGGTGGCCTATTCCAACCATATAAACCTGTGCAATGAGCCATCGGTACAACATACTGTACCCTACATGCATCTCCTTATCTTTCTTGTTTCCTTTGGATCACTGTTAAACTGTTTTTTCCTTGTATCACAGCTAATATTGACTGTGACTTTGAGACCGACATGTGCGGATGGACAAATGATCCTCATGATAATTACGACTGGACGCACCATAGGGGCCGTACTCCTACAGCTGGTACGGGCCCCTCCACAGACCACACCAAAGGAACGCAAGGTGGGAAACACCTATTTAGGTCCGGCAAAACGAAGAAACATGTTGCAAACATGTTTCCATAATTGTTTCCTCGTTTTGCCTTGCTTCCATGCCGCGCGGAAAAACGAAATGTTTCTGCCATGTAGTAGAAGCAAATTGTGCTTCTTGAAAACAAAATTGACGCTGGAAACAATGATTCTCGTGTGGCAAAACTGGGAAACATTGGGAATCATGCGCGCTACGGGTGTTTCTGTAGCCTGCGAGCGGGCTCACTTTGGGGCAAACACGTTTCCTCGTTTTGCCAGGCCTTTAGAGGCTCAACATTTGTTATCCTACTTACAAATTGACAAAAAATGCAAACTGCACATACGTTGTCGTTTGTGATGGAGATATATTATCGCCAGCATCGTCAACAATTTTTTTAGTTCTAATAAATGGCTCGTAGCCATTGTCTTATGTCAGGTTCGGTTAACAGATTAATACGCATATAACGTTGCTTGTGCAGAAAAGAAATGTCAATTCACATGACAGGCGACTTGTGTAACTATCAGAATTGAATTTTTATGTCCAAGCCAACGTAGACCTAGAGCAAATTAAACTTACTGATAGGAAAAACGTTGGAAGGTTTTTTACATTTATGACCAAGCTCGTGATTACAAAAAGGCTGGAATCACGTTTCGAACACGAACTTGTTTCAGTGTGAACATTTGCACTGAAACAAGTCTATCTACCATATTTCTTATTTTGTAGGTCATTACGTGTTTATGGAGACTTCTCGGCCAAAAAGTCCAGGATGGAAAGCCCGACTTGTCAGCAAGTACGTAGGCTTGCGCGTGGCGTGTCTTAAGTTCTGGTATCATGCATTTGGTGATGATGCTCATATGGGTGAACTTCAACTGGTAGTCAAAACAAGTTTGGTAGGTAAAATAGGTTCTGAACGTTTTAGGGTACATTGTAGTTCAAATGTATATTCGAAAACGTTTCTGAACAAAGTGATTCCAGAACTGATGTAAGCTAATTTATTCCTGAGTAGTTAGACCTTTGGATAGAAACTAAAGATACAAATAAACCAAATATAGACGCCACAGTTGTTGAGTACAGACGAGCTAGAGCTTACTATATTTAGATCCAGCAACCGATGTATCTACAATTCGCCGAGTACTTTAACGATGATAATGTCGTGTTTTACTGACAAACAAGAGCTTTTACTAGGATAAATGATACACAGACTTAACTTTGCCATGTTTTTTGTTTGTCTGTTTTGGCAGGAGGAAAAAGTGGTTTGGAGCGTCAACAGAAATAGAGGTGACAGATGGGTGTTAAAATACGCTACGATATTTAGCAAGAGGCCGTACAGGGTAAACAATGTTTATTTACTGAATTTTAATGAGCGAACCTAAAGTTTTTGTGTTTTGCTGCAGCCGCAATGGCTGCAAGCAAAACACATTGAGAGCTGAAGTTTGTGCCGTAAGGGCCGTAAGGTGTAAGTGCCGTAACAGAGGAGAAATCTGAACTACCGATGTCAATCAAATCCATGAACAAACAAAATCGAAACCAATGAACCGTAGCGCTGATCGCATTCGAAGTTACGGGCCAAAGTATTCGAACGCAAACCACGTTGGACACGTTGGAAAACAGAAAACCGATTTAAAAGTATATCGCATTGGGAAAGAAAACAAACTGTGGCGCGACCACTCCAGTTTTATGAGAAAATTATTCTGCAGTTTTCATCATTTACGAAAAGAGCGAAGACTTGGAACCTCGCCGAAGGTCATAAATATTTTCTCCAAAGGACCGGTTAGTGCACAGTTTGTAAACTTTCGCTTTGAAAATAAACTTACCCTCACCTTGTCTACACTGTCTACAGCATACTAGTACTGTATTAACTCTGAACTTCATATTTTAAAATAAAATGTATGAACGTGTAACTTGTCACGCAAAGACAGCTGGAAAGGAATATACCATGCTGGTAGGCTGCACCGCTAATTGTAGCTGTATTCGAGCTATATAAAAGACAGCTAGAAACGAATTAATACTAGTAACATCACAATGGGAAAGAAACTTATTCAGTGGTGCACACCGTCGAAAACAAAGAAATATTAAAGGAAGTTCTCATTCACCAGATTCACTGCATCAGATGCAACATTCGTCAGTTCGTGTTTAAATGCGTGGCGACCAGTTTGTTTACTAGTTATTAAAAAATAATACGGTCTTCATTTAATAAACAGTTCATCCTTAAATTTCAGCTTTTCTACGACTGACAGGTAGGTACTATAGTATAAGCCCCGCTAAAATAGCTGGAAAGGGAAAGTTTTTTGAAAAATGAATTTTTGACTGCCAGACGCGCTGGCGCCACATGTTTATTTTGTGAAGATTAATTAAACGCCGTGAAAAATAGAATTTGATGTCCAGCGAGCCACTGCATCTTCGGCTACGCAGTCCTCAGTGAATCCTCCAACTTCACAAATTTCTAAAACTTTAAGAAAACGAACTTTCGCAGAATCAAAAATTGGTCCTTATCGATCTTCCGATCTTGTTGTGAAGACACTGAAATTCGACGAGTGTTCATGCGTGAAGGGATGACTGACGAATGATAATAATTATTTGTAAACTTTCGCTTTCTAAATGAACTTTGCGTTACGTTCAACGCCGTCTTTCTGTTGTTGTACGCCGGTGCGCGTGCGATTATTTATAATTTCTGAATTTTGCATATTTAACTCAGGGTGACACAACAAATTTGTTAAGAGTTAGTTGTTCCAGTGTTTAATTTGGGTGAAAGTGGTTAAAGAACCACTGTCTTGTCACTAATAAATATATCACATTGAGTTCTTATAAGGTCAATAGATTCTGTCTTTTTCGTTGTTGTTAAAACGCTACCATTGTGACAATGATTCCAAATACAACTAACGGTAACCAGTGAGATAACGCCACTAAAAGAATCACATTGAGTTCATTGAGATTTTTTTATAATGTTAAGAGTTACTGTTTTTTATCAAAGAGACAATCATGTCAGACATTACGTTAACTTACTAGTAATTAAATTATGTTTGCTGTCTTTGATTTCAACATAACATTGATCAGTAAAATTATCAGGATTGAATTAACACAAAGTGACTACAATATAGTGCAATTATTAACCTGCACACAAGTGACAGACAATAAAAGACGTTGGATTTCAATCTCGACTCACTTGTCTTTCATCAACATGTTCCCTAAGACTTTGCTCTAGCAGCAAAACACATGGACCCATTGGGGCCCTATTTTTCTGGATTAGTGTTATGTGACGCCATTGCTGGAACGGCTGAACCTTTGAATTCCTCTGTGCAGTCGGAGCCTAGCTAGGGTATAGTTTCTTTACCGGCAATGGCCGGTTACACAATAAAAGACGGACAAATCGTCTAGACGGACAAGTCGTCTGACGATTTGTTCGTCTAGACGACCAAGTCGTCTTTGAAAAATCGTCTTTCTAGACGGCCAAATCGGCGGACAAATTCAGACGACTTGTACGTCCAAAATCGTGTCCGTCCCGTTTTCACACTAGGACGACTTGTCCGTCTCAGACGACTTGTACGTCTCTAGTGTGAAAACGGCCAATGAGTTAGACTGTAGTTTATCACGCCTATTGTGATCGTAAAGTCAAAGGCAGCCCTGAAAAGAACTTTTGTCGGCGACTGACTTGACTATTCTGCAACTAGGCATGAGCAGAAGTCATCCTCAGAGTCAAGTGAAAAGATGTTCATTCCGGCAGTTATAAGGATAATTTATAGTTTTAGTATTTTTTTAGTTTTCAGTCTAAGGTTTATATTGACTAGGGCGAAGCGCAACCACACGCAGCTCACCGGACGGCTATCGTTTTAAAACAACAACTACACAACAACAAATGAACAACAATACAAGAATCACAATTAGAGACGTAACTAGCAAGAGGCAAGACGAGGCACTTGTCTACCCTCTAGATTTTAACCCCAATTTAAAAACAAAATATGTTTAGTTGGGGAAATAATTCCCAGTTGAAAAAGATTGATCATTTTTCAAGAAGCACCTTGTGAAAAAATGTTTAAGAAAGAGTTTCAGAGCTTCTAGTTCTCCAAAGTTTCAGGAGGTCATGCATGCCCCCAGAACCTCCTAGCAAGATGTTGCCACGTCTACGCCAAAGGTCTGGTTACGGACCTGTTAATGTAGACTTTGTAGATGCAGCACTCACAGAAATACTGACCCGTGCAAAACAGCTGGTGGCAGCCAGACACCCATGGGGTCAGTCTGAAGCATAAAACCGTTTTCGTCTTCAAAACAACTGCTAAGGATTTCAAACTTGGATAACTGAAGTGTTAAATTATCCTTGACAAAACTTACCTTGTTTGTTACATTTTGTTTCCAGTTCATTTTCCAAGGTGTCAGAGGCGATGGCTACCTCAGTGATTTTGCTTTAGATGACATCTCGCTTGAAAATAACCCGTGTGGCCTGGGAATGATGGGATTAACGTCAATCAACAACAGTATGTTTTATACAAGCCACTGTCATATGCCTATAGCTAGTACCAGAAAAGTTTTACTGGCCAAACCAGTGTCTCCGAAGGGCTTATATCTTCATTGCGACTCGGTTATTAGTCAAAAAATGAAGACTGAACCATCTGAGAATTAAAGAATAAACGCCCGTAAAACGATGGGATTTAGAGAGAGCAATCTTAACCCTTCAGCTAATAATGCGGTATAGAATTGTGATTTTATTTTAGTAGTTTTCAGTACCTTATTGGTGTTTGAATCCTTCAAGCCTTTTTTCCTGCAGAAATGTCACAACGAAATGAACATTGTAACTTTCATATTCCTTTCACTGAGTTATTTGGTGTTTAAATTCAAGTTAAGTTTGTCCAGAGCAATTGAAAAGTAAATGTGTTTATGTGATGGCCTTTCTATCATGTGATGATTCATCAATAAAAGTGTGCCACCTCCCAACTTGTAACTAATACCGCGACAGAAAACGTTATGTGGCGGATTGTAACAGGTCCCACAGAAAAAGTCAGCATTATTGTACACCAGATTTGCGTGGGAATTTAAGTAAGTTTTGTCTAAAACGGTTTGGCAGGAAATCTTCATTTTAATCTTCATTCTAATTTTGTGTTTAGAAATAAGCCTTAATCCTTGTCAACACTTCTGTGAAGCAACCAAGGACGGTAACAGTGTGGATGTCGTAGAGATGGATATAGAAAACGGGACCCGCTGTTACGACAACTATAGTTCGTTTGATGTCTGTATTCAAGGAAAATGCCAGGTATATTAAATATAATGCTCTAGCTCTTTGTATAAGTGTTAAAAAATACTTCCTGAAGAAATACAGCATAAGCTGCCTGTCCTGATATGACTATGAGACTGCGTGATGCGGTTCTAGTCAAGACCCACATTTCACTCTTGCTCACCAACACTCTCCAGTAGCTCAGTGGTTAAAGCGTCTGGAGCTCTGAGTTTCTACCAAAAAAAAAAAAAAGCAAAAAAAACACTCTAAATCTATTTATTTAAATACAAAAAAAAAAATACTTCGGCATGAATACTTTATTATAATAGTGTGTTTTCCCCTTATGTTAGAAGTAATATGAATCCTAGTTTATTTCATGACTCTGATAACAGACTTCAATCGTCTTACGTACACTTGGTTTTATATTGCATAAGTGCTTGCAGCGACACATGCAGTTCGTCTACATGTAAATATTTTCAGTGACAAAAAAGCTCGCGAAGGTTTTGATTAACACCTTTATCTGTTTTGATCTCCACCCTACAGCAAGTGGGATGCGATGGTGTTATTGGATCTAACAAAACTCTGGACAGTTGTGGTGTGTGTAACGGCAACAACGAGATATGTTCACAGACTAAAGGATCTATTACTACATTGCCGAAAGAAGGTAAAAACTTCACAATCAAGTCATAACGTAAACCAGTTTAATTCAATGAAGGTATCTTAACTAATCGGCCACACATTAGCTAAGGTTGATCTGCTATGATTTTCGCAATAGGCCAAAGTGGAGGACCAAGACTCAGAAATAAGGGAGGAGGGGTGAACTGAAGATGGGAGGGGGAGGGAGAGGTTTTGGTCTCTTATGTCCCTACCCGAGAAGAATACATTGTTTATTCTAATATTGTTATCTTTGTAGAATACGTTAGACTATCTTAAACGTTTGTGTAGTCTGTACATTTCTGCTGCTTGGGTCGTAAAGGACAAACTACCTCGACTTGCCTTGTTGTAACGATCTTTAACTTCTCATCAAAAAATAATTGTGACGAGGAAGTTATTGATAATGTGACTGTTATTTCAGATCTTCAGACGTTACTCGAGTGTCCAGTGGGAGCTACCAATATCATGTTAGAAGATTCATCTCCAAACTTCCTCGGTTAGTGCTTCGAATTGTGTACAGAGTGGTGATGCGTTTCTTTGTAATGTCGTTTTGGTTGTTTGTGATATGCTCGTAGTGTAGCAGCTTTGCATTACATGTCGTTTCTTCGTTCATTCACACAAGGTGCCATCTTATGGATCGCTGGTTCTTCATATTATACGGGCTCCCAATTTCCGGCTTTCTATCGTTACTTGAAGAAGGATAATTATGTCAAGGAGCTTAATTTTAATACCCAGTCAGTTCAGTCGCTCCCCAGACATTCCCACGACTTTAAATGTTTATTGTTATATAATTGTTTATGTTTGTAGTAATCATGATCCAATGTAATACATTAGTTTTTTTTTTTTTTTTTTTTTTTTTTTCAAAAAATAAATCAAAATACCCCCCAATACATTATATCAAACCCTGTGGAATAATTTTAAATATAGCAGTAATATTAGTAATATATTAGTTTAGCACACGACCTCACAAGCATTGTGCTTAAAACCTGATCGTGTTCAAATAAAGGATATGATGATGATGATGATGATGATGATGATGATGATGATGATGATATATTTATTGATCAACAGTTTTAGATGGCATGGGAACAGAGAAGCCATATTTTAATGGTGCCGAAGAGACGTCCATGTCGACAGTGTATGGATTTGCTGGTGCAAAGTTCGTCTATCGGCGGCAAGGTCACAAAGAGGCTCTAACTGCACTGGGCCCAATCAAAGATAGAATCGTGGTGAAGGTAAGTCGCATAAAGTTATGTAAATATTTCAAGAGAAATTCTATTGGATCTTAAAAAGCCAGCTAGAGTATTGCCCTTTGCGTGACAAATTCCCTCGACCCAGTGAGAGCCCCCACTCCTTAATGGACAGGAGGGAAGAGGTAGGGAAAACTAATCTCCAGTTAACTTAAAAAATAAAAATAAACACCACCTTGGTTCTTCAAATCTTTTGGGGTATGTGGCAGACGTTTGCTTTACACTTTGGTTTTCGCGTTAACCACAGGTGAAGAAAAAGAAATACCTCTTACAGTTGCTAAAAGGAGTAATTAATTTGGAGGGCTTAACGCCCTTTCCACAGAATTATTTGGCCGGAAATTGATTCTCGACCTTGTTTTTTTTTCCAGTTGCTCTGTACGTGATTACTCTGATAAGCAAGGTTCATTGATATAAAACGGCCTCATATCGCTAAAAAAAATAGTTGTATAAAACCTTTCTGTGTGAATAAAAAGTTACCTTGAAGGAAATTAAAAAAAGTATCAGGTGTGACCTTTTTCCGAAGAGTCATCTAAATGTACAATAAAATCAGGTAACAAACCTGAGAAACGATTGACCTGTTTTTCAGGCCGTCCTTTCAACATTAGTTTCATTTGTATCTCCTTACTGAAATTCTCATGAATAAACAGCAATCCAAACGCTCTCAAATGTCTTTTTTGCAGGTTAAGATCAGCGACCAGCCAGCTCCTATAAATCTACGTTATCTTTTCTACAAACCAAATAGCAATGGCAGTCAATATTATTGGTCTCATTTCGCGTGGTCTCTCTGCTCCAGGACATGTGGAGAAGGTTTGTGCATGAATGATAAACTAATAGCGTATTTAAATATTAACCTTTCTAGTTGTTGTAAGGGGAAAGAGGGTCTGGATAGGGTTAACTGTTAGCTGAGAATTGATCAAAATTTTAACTGCCAGCTAAGAAATGAGGTATTTTTGACTATTAGCTGAGATCTGAGATTTGCAAAATCTTCTGATAGAGTTTACAAAATAGACCGAAAGGTTTACTGTTAGCTGGAAAATCACCGACCATTTAACTCTGTGACAACTGGGACTCCATCATCCCCCATCCAGACCTTCGGTCGGTGCATGTTATACGTTAGCATGCATGCCCAGGTGAAAAATTAAGTTTCATGCGTTGCGCGAACAATTAAATTGAACGTTAATTGCACATTTTAATTAGTCATTGAGTGGAAGGTATTTTACTTCTTGAAAATGCCTGCTACATGTGTATGGTCGTTAATCGTTTAGACGGTCAAATTGCTTTCTAGACATGTGACAAGCTAAAATAAAACATAAGTCGCGGACTAGAAGATGTTGCCTTGATATACTACAAAGTTTTTAGAACCGCGTTCCACTTTACACTCAGAGCTAGTTTGGTTACCAGCAAGCCGCTTTTTCAATGGCTCTGGTAACAGTGAAAGGCATCGTCGAGCAATAAACGAGGATTTTTAGGAATTTTTTTTCTAACCACTTCAAATCTCTCCCGGCTCACAAAATGTAAGTGGTGGCTAAAATGTCGTTGCCGTTTTGTTTCTTATCTTTAGGAATTCAAACACGCCTATACAAATGTCGCAAACACGACGACAGCACTGAGGTTGCGGAAAGTAACTGCTTTTCAAGCAACAAACCCGAACCCTTGACAAGGCCTTGTAATTTGACAGCTTGTGAGAGGTACGTATAGGCAGAGTAATGACAAGTCCTTCATTTATTAGTGTTTGCGCAACATTTAATCATAACCCTTAAGGAAACTGGTTAGCGTTTAATTGACAAGATAATGGTGCGATGGACTAGCATCCCATCCAGGGGGAAGTAGCAATACTTCTTAGTCGCTTAATGCTAAAGAAACTGGGATAAGCTCCGGCTGTATGGGCCACTTGGCTCGGACACAGACTTTACCTTAACCTTAAGGAAACCGGTTAGCGTTAAACTGACAAGTTAATGGTGGTGCAAGTCTCCCTTAGTTTCCTTGCCAGCACACCCCTCAATAAACTTAGAATATGATGTTTTTTCCACAATATTTCGGCCCCAAGTCTCGCGTGTTCGGTGGTTACCTACTTTTTACTGAAGAAACAGGATCTCTAATATATCCATTGTTTAGTATGTACCACAAAAAAAAAAAAAAAGCAAAAAAAAAAAAAAAAAAAAAACGCGCAAGAAAGTGGGGGGGGGACACAAGTGAAAAGTGCTTCTCGCGCGCTCTGATTGGTTAACTTGATCTGAGGTGATTAGCAAAGTACTATTAACCTCCGAGAAGCCGATGAGAAACAAAATGGCTTCCCGTTTCACTTTGTTAACGAAATTAATGTTTTGGTCCGCTAGTTATTCAGCGTGTGGTTATATTGTAAAACAATTATTCACCTCAGTGGTTCGCGGCTTGGTAAATATCCACCACTATTCAACTCCACTTCAGGTGAATAATTGATAATTTTCCTCTTATACTCAGGTATGAATGGCGCGTTTCTCAATGGAGTGACTGTTCACTGCCTTGTAATGGTGGAAACCAAACTCGCACAGTTGAATGCAGAGGCGTACTGGCTGATCACCAGGTCAGCTCTTCGCACTGTACCGCGAAGAAACCTGGGGACGAACAGATTTGTAATGACGAGCCGTGCCCGGCGAAGTGGATTGTGGGTAACTGGTCAGAGGTGGGTAATTTTATTTAGTATAATTTGTTGTTGCTATTGCAAATGTTAGAAATTACAATGAAAAGAAAGAAACCTTTTCTGATAATCGCTATGACGATTTTTTTTTTTTTTTTTTTTTTTTTTTTTTTTTTTTTTTCTTTTTTTTTTTTTTTTTTTTTTTTTAAAAAAAATTAAAAAACAATTAAACCACAATTTGTAAAGCCCTAGACTCATGTGTAACTTTCTGTTTGTGCTGTAGTGTTCTAAAACTTGTGGAAGTAGTATCCAGTCCCGCTCAGTTGAGTGCCTGGATATACTTGGTGCCTTGTCGCTGAATTGTCCGCGTGACACGAAAGCAGCAACTAGGAAAGTTTGTAGGAAAGAGCCTTGTGAAGGGGATGGTGAGTTCATCTTTGTGTTTTTCCAGTGTAGCATTCTTAATTAAAAAGATGATTGCCGCGTAACATAGATTGTTCTAACGGCGTCATGGTTCTCACTCTGGGGTCACGCAAGTCCGCTTTATGGTGTGTCACGTAACTGCACTATTTGTAATGTAATACCAAATTTTGCTGAGGAAATCGTATTACCTAAATGCTTCGAAAGTAACGGCCTCGTTACTTTGGTATTTGTTAGCCTTTTCCTGTCTCTACGTTAGGAGGGTTGCAACCATCGGGTAGCTATATAACACGTGCAGCATATGGTAAACCGATCTATCGTAAAATAATTAAAATGCTTTTTATAAAACAACGCGGAAAGAATCAGTTTTAATGTTTTATACAAAGAGAAAAATAATACAGCTTAATCTACAAAGCAAACGACAGATCAGATCGGTACAGCTTGCCGCATCGTTTATTTCTATTCTTTCGGTGCTTCGCTACTTTAGGAGAGTCATTATGTTCGAGATTTCCCAACAGCTGATAAATTTTATCGCTTCTTTTGGAGGCTCGGTCGTTACTTTCGGAAGTACCGTCTACGTGGTATTATGGTTAACTGAGGTAATTTTTCTATTGCAATACTCACCTTAAAGGGACTATATCACGGATTTTAACAGATTTTTGAACAGCCCAAATTTATATTGGTGTCGTAGGAAACATAAAATAATGGTCCATTTTTATTAACGGTTGCTATTTTTAGAACACTGAAACTATTTAAAAGCGCGTTTGGCAGCCGATGGCTCGAATCAGTGGAAATGGATTGCAATTTAAAAACGTTTCCAGGTTGTTTCCGCGTGCCTTCAACCAAAAAAAAAAAGATATTTGATGCCGAAGTTTGATTTCTATCCCCAAATAAAGGTTATATCTTCCTTAAAATGTTCAAAGACAATGTTTTTCATGGGTAAAGCTGCCTAGCACTTTTTTCAGAACAGTTTAGACCAAAAAAACTGCGAAATCCCCGTGATTTATAAAGAATTTGTTTATAAATTAGTACTGACCATCAATAACACATTGCGTTAGACATTTAGACGAATATTCAACTCTAAAATGTGACCCGTTTCCTGTAGTTTTCACAAACATGTCATGCTCGTTTGAAGACGGGTTCTGTGAGTGGAAAAACGTGCATGGCTCCACCCTGGATCAGTTTGACTGGAAACTGTGGAACGGAAGTACTCCAAGCAGGAACACAGGCCCTTCCAACGACCACACCCTTGGGACTTCAAAAGGTGGGTCACCTGACAGTTACACACTTTGCCTTTCAATTTTGTTTGGTTTAAGGATCATAGCCAGCCACGCATTTGCTTTGGTTTACAAACGAGAGTTTCGGTATTATATTTTACGCGGACCGTGTCTAAACGAAAGAGATCACTGTGAAAGAGTTAAAGGTAATTTATACAGACTTCCAGTAACACAACTTACAACCATACAATTTTCATAATTTCGATGCCATCGGAAATGGCAGAGACTGACAAGGGTCCTTTATTTATTTTTTTATTTTTTTTATCTTCATTAAACTATCTTTACCAGGTGGTTATAAAGTATAGAAGTGACTGGGGAATGCGAAGTTGGGGGGGGGGGGGGGAGAGGAGAGGGATGGCAAATTTTCGCCCATATTATTTTCGTGTTTTTTAAGACTGTTTATTCCCCCTCTCCCAAAAAAATACTTAACATTTCCAACTCTCCCCCAAAAATCTTAAAGACATAATTTTGAGACTTCAAGTTAAGATTAAAGTGTTACTGATTTATTTATTTCTCGTATTCTTTTTCTTGTCAGGTTATTATGCATACATAGAAGCATCAGATCCCCAAAAACGAAATGACCGCGCAAGGTTAATAAGTCCAATGGTTCGGGCCAAAAAAATCTGTATTGACTTTTGGTATCACATGTACGGTGCAAACATGGGCTGGCTCCGTGTTATCTACAAGAATCCAGACTCCAGAAGAGAGCGGCGGCTATGGCATAAGTCAAGAAATCAACTTAACGAGTGGCATAACGAAAAACTTACTATTTCCTCTTACTTGCCATATCAGGTAAAATCGAGCTCTTTTGACCTTGTCGGGGGGAGGGGAAGGGATTTCGAAGCTGAAACCTTTTTAGGTTAGTTTTAGTTCAGTTCCTTTCTCCGAGGTGGGGGATACGGGCAGATATGAGTTGCCTTTATTTGTCACTTTTAGAAGTGATGAAACAGTCGATGAAACATAAAAGCTGTCTGACGGCATTACGGAAATCAAGTATTGGTTAATATCGGGAAATCATTGGTCAATAAAGAGGTCACTAAAACTTGTATATTAACCTAAATATTCAAATTCACTTACACTTGCACCAAGTCGCCCTCTATTGGCGAGCGAAGCGAGCCGAAAAGCGTCGCGAAGCGACGACCGCGAGCGACGAAGTCGCGACATATCTAAACCGCGCGTCGAAGAACTTTGAGAAAGTCTAAAATTCACTTTAATATTGAAAATGACGATGACACAGTTGGTCCTTTCGAAACATGTATTCGAAACTTCTTAAAATTTATGAGTAGTCTGACCAACAAAGGAAGACCAACTTAACAAATCAACAAAGTAGTAATAAACCAATTGAAAAATAAACAAGGATGTTCAATTAAGACAGATAATAAAAATAACGAGAACGGTGAAAGCTTATTACGAAAGACAAACTTTTTAAAAAAATGGCCAATTTTTTTAAGATGGGTCGTCTGTAAAATAGCCCCTAAATTTCATACACCGCCTTTGTTGTTATGTCGTCTGTAATATAGCCCCTAAATTTCATACACCGCTTTTGTTGTTATGCTGTTTGCAGATTATAATCGAGGCTATTCGTGGCAGAGGATTTTCCAGTGATGTAGCCGTGGACGATATTAAAGTTACCAATGGTGGATGTCCTCCAAAGCAAGACGAAACACGTGGGTTTGTAGCATAAGCGTATATAATTTTTTATCAACTTCGTACTCGAAAACAAATCTGGCATCCAGTGTGCTGTAATACATTAAAACCCCGCGTATACTGAGAACTTGGGTTTTTTAATTTAGCCAAAACAGGTTCTTATATAAATGGTACTTAAAGAAAATTTAGGCTACCAAGGTTCTTAAATAGATTCTTATATTTTCATATGAATTTCATTTAAATATGTTATAAATATCATCTCGTAATACAATATAAATCATTTAAACCATCATATCTAAATGCAGTACAGTGCAGGTATGTCCTTGCAACAAAACATAACAAACAAACTCATGGTTAGTTCTCTGAATGCCATTTCAAAGTTGATTCCAAGAAAATCTTGGGATAAATCAGTACATTCATAGCCAGTTCCTTACTAAAAACCAAACAATCAAACTACGGTATTGCCTTTTTTTTGGAGTTCTCTGTGACGCTCTATAATGAGCAATGCATATGAGGAGAAACTTTTACAGCAACTCCACTGATAAGAACCTAACTTAAATTTTTTGCCTTAATAGGTTCTTATGTGGAGGGGGCTTAAAATGAAAATTTTAGCCTATTAGGTTCTTAAAATCCAGGTTCTTATACGCGGGGTTTTACTGATACTTCTGAGCTTGATCTTTTATTTAATAAAAATTTCCCCCCCCCCCCCCCACACCCCCACCCCCCACAATACCCCACCCTCACCCTCACCAAAAGCAGACTCCTTCCCTATCTATTCAAATTATGACAAAAAATGTTGAGTATTCGAGAAATGTCGAGAATTCGTCCTTAGAATGGAGGATAGTAACGCATGCACGATGGGTACGTTCAAGTTGAAGACCCCACTCGTACCATTGTCCACGATCTGTTAATTTTCATTAGTTAATTTTGGTCACTTTTCCAACGTAATGTTTAGCTATTCAAAACGATTTATTCTGGGAGCTGGCGAGAAATTTTACAATCTGGGAGGATTTTCTTGGGTCGGGATAATGTAGCAATGGGGATGTAATCACGAAATGCATATTTTGGTAGAGGTAGGTGTCTCAGGAGCCGTACCGCGCCTCTACGGGCGCGGTACTCGCCCCAGTTCCGTACTCGCGTGACTGATCCCAAAGTCTTCAAATAAGGCACACATGTAAAGCAAACGGTGTGTACGATGTAGGCCATGTTAAATTCAATCCCTGTTTTTGTTTCTCTTTTTCCTTTTAGTTCAAAATCAGTGTAGAGGCGATAGATCAAACTATTGCAAAGCTGCGATACGCCTTAACTGGTGCTCTTCAAAAAGATGGAGTCAAATATGCTGCCAGACATGCAAAAGATCCACTGTGAGCAAAAGAGCCCACCTGAGCGGACAATAGCAATCAGCAAACAAATAGACGACACAGGCGGATCTTCCCTGGTACTACTTCGTTTTGGACTTATGCCATATGCTGTGTAAACAGATGTTGTATGTAAAATGGCGGACAATGTAAAGGACGTTTTGTACAGTTTAAATAGCAATTATATAAGGAAGTATTAGAGGATTTTTAATGTTCTTTGTAAACAGTTTTGAATGTCAAATATACGAAGAATCACTCAGGTATTTTAGTGCATTTTGTAAGCTTTTTTAAATATACACACCGCTCTCATTTTAAACGATTTCCTCCGTGGAAAACGTTTCGAGTTTCAGTTAACAAACGTGAACATGTAGTTATCTGTTTAAAAAAAGTGCATGCAAAGCGTATAAATTATCTACCGGAATGGACTTTTCACCCTTAACTCTGTAATCCCAAAGTAGAGTAACGTAATTTATCCTTAAGGCCTGGCAAAACGAGGAAACATGTTTCCACGAAAACTCACAGCGCGCGCATATTTGCTTCTGCTACATGGCAGAAACATTCCGTGTTTCCGCTCGGCATTAAACTATGGCAAGACGAGGAAACATGGGAGGCGGTAAATGGTTAGTGCGCCGGACTCCGGATCGAGCGGTCCGAGTTCGAGCCCCGGCCGGGGTCACTTGTGTTGTGTTCTTGGGCAAGACACTTAACTCTCATAGTGCCTCTCTCCACCCAGGTGTATAAATGGGTACCGGCGACATAATGCTGGGGGGGAACCCTGCAATGGACTAGCATCCCATTCAGGGGGGAATAGAAATATTCCTAGCCGCTTAATGCTACGGAAACCGGGATAAGCTCCGGCAGTGTGGGCCGCTTGGCTCGTGGCTTCTCCTTCAAGACGAGGAAACAGTTATGGAAATTGCCAGGCTTTACAATAGCGCAGACAACTGTTGAGATTAAAGGAAATCACCAAAAGACGGTATCAGAGTAGTCTCCTTTGCAGCCAATATGAGTGTCGTCACGCAACACTTCTCCCCACCTGATGGTGGGTGAGGAGTATTGCGCGACGGCCCAAACAACAAAAAAAAAAAAAAAAAAAAAAAAAAAAAAAAATAAATTGTAAAAAAAGTGCATATCAATGAGTAAGAAAAATTACTTTTACAGTTAAGCTTTTGTTGCATTTCTGTGAGGAGTCTTACTTTTTGTATCGGGACATTTTCTTGTACTCGATCCATCTGTACTGAGACGTTTAACGACAATACGTTAAACCTCCCGTCATAGGTGGAGAAGGGAAGCTATCTGACAAACATGCATGTACTTGATGTTTCTTGTAAATTTAGAGGGAGGACAAGATGTATATCAACCTCGTATATTGGATATTTTTATCACACTTTTATGACAAATAGGAAATAAATCAATAAAATATGTTACGAGAAATACAGAAGTGGAGTTTTTTTCATCATTCCTATCCCGCGAGCCGAGCAATTTTTTTTACCCCCACTTTCGAGGCATTTAAGTTTTATTTTTTGAATTTTATCAAAGACGAAAAAGGAAAATGTTCAACATTATGTGCCCCGTGGTGAAGACGAACTCGGATCGTTCGATGGAGAGGGAGTGTGATAACCTAAGCCACCGCCACCCTTACAAATATAGAGAGCTAACCGTAAACAGGTTAACCAAAGTGCATAGTAGGCTAACCTAAGTGAATAGTAGGTTAACCGAAGTACATAGTAGGCTAACCGAAGTACATAGTAGGCTAACCGAAGTGAATAGTAGGCTTACCCAAGTGAATAGTAGGCTAACCGAAGTGAATAGTAGGCTAACCCAAGTGAATAGTAGGCTAACCCAAGTGAATAGTAGGCTAACCGAAGTGAATAGTAGGCTAACCGAAGTACATAGTAGGCTAACCGAAGTGAATAGTAGGCTTACCCAAGTGAATAGTAGGCTAACCGAAGTGAATAGTAGGCTAACCGAAGTGAATAGTAGGCTAACCCAAGTGAATAGTAGGCTAACCCAAGTGAATAGTAGGCTAACCGAAGTGAATAGTAGGCTAACCGAAGTGAATAGTAGGCTAACCGAAGTGAATACTGGGCTAACCGAAGTACATGGTAGGCTAACCGAAGTGAATAGTAGGCTAACCCAAGTGAATAGTAGGCTAACCGAAGTGAATAGTAGGCTAACCGAAGTGAATAGTAGGCTAACCGAAGTGAATACTGGGCTAACCGAAGTACATAGTAGGCTAACCGAAGTGAATAGTAGGCCAACCGAAGTAAATAGTAGGCTAACCGAAGTGAATAGTAGGCTAACCGAAGTGATTAGTAGGCTAACCGAAGTGAATAGTAGGCTAACCGAAGTGAATAGTAGGCTAACCGAAGTACATAGTAGGCTAACCGGAGTTCGAATTCGCGAAGTAGGCTCACCGGTTACTAGTTACCAGTCGATGACCGTAAGTGGCGGCCATGTTGAAGTGCGTGTAAAAATATGCCCGCGCCGATCGTTTGGCGCTCATGTGCTTCATGAGCGAGTGCTGGCCGACTCGTTCTCTGCCGCTCGTGTATGAAATGCACCAAACGCAGGATATCTCGACTGTTGTGTTAAATTACCGTTGAAAAAGTAAGTACAGTCGGAGCTCTCGTAAGTGAGCGGCCATCTCGGGAATTTGAAAAAGATGTCGTAACTAGAGTAGACTGCAAAACAGTCGTTTTTTCTCTGTTAAGTCGTTGGAAAAAGCGCTTATCGAAGGCGCGAAGCGCTGAACGTTGAGGCGCGAAGCGCCGATCGTCTCGCGCGCCTCGCACTAGCAGTTTTGACATTGACTCCAGACCTCTCGCTTTCGTTCGAAGACGGCCGAGCGCGTTTGCAAAAGATACGACTGTTTTGCAGTCTATAACTAGAGCTGGTCACTTGGGAGAATGAGCTCTCGAAAGCAACCACGTGCTGAAAACAATAAAGGCTGGTGACTTTCTAGGGCTTTTTTTAGCATATAACTTTCTATCTTAGGTCTCAAAGACACGTTTTCTCCAAGCCCAAATCGTTTTGAACTTTTAACTCGAGATCCTTTAGCTTGCAAACGAGCATTATTAGGCAATGTTATTGCGGTAGATGCAACCACGTAGCTTCAACGGACATTCACTTCGGACCTTCCGACCTATTCCTCACCATAGACTTAAGTTTTATGAATGGCGCAATGCTAATTTCCTTCAATATTATTGATCGATCGGCAGTCTCCCTCTTGAATGGAATGTGTTTTTGCATCCCTCGCGACTGCAACTGGAAAACTGGAAAACACAGTGACTGTACGCTCAGGAGGCAGTTGCGTTAATATTCTGGCGCAGAGTCAGTTCGTGCCTCTCGCGCTATTCATCTAGCGAATTTCTCATCCCAGAAAAAATTCTAGACGAATAGACCCCTGAAACTTGACAGTTAAATTCTGGGATACGTGCATTTTTTGAAGGACCGTTCGCTACCCCTTTTTTTCTCTCACTTGGTAATTTTTTGCTTCTTGCTCAACGAACTGAAGGGAAGAGGGACTATTCATCATTGAGATTTACATTCTGAACTACATGTACCTTTGCTGGTTTAGCTATAATGAACATGCATAACTTTACCAATTAAAAAAAGGATTATATAAAATCACAACTGAGATTTGCAGCTTTTTTATGAAAAATAACTTACATCAAATTTTATTTGTTATTTTCTGCAAAAGACCAAACTTGCCCATTACTTCACTTCATTAGACAATTGCACCCAAATGTTTCCTAACACGCGTGTTTAGTGCATTACATTTTCAGTGAAACCTCTTTTTGAAACACCATGTGGAAAGTGCCTTTAACATAAAAAGTTTTATGTGCTTGTATTGCCCGGTGAAAACAATCACAAGTCTGTTAAGATGAAGGAATTGCTGCAGGCTTCTTTCTCTTCAGCACAACTGGCCCCACATTGTCTCCAGTTTCTTTATTGTGTTGAGTATGTGAGCCATCACACCTTGGAAACTAAAAAGTGGAGGTAAAAAAAAAGTATATTTAGTGTTAACTTTTAACTTTGTTATAAACTTTGAATCACTAGAAAAAAAAATCAGCTGATAATAATTGAAATCCAAGATTATATTATGTTGAATTATTCATCAATTGCCACATGCCCCATTCTTTGATAATCCACCGGTGCGCTTTTTATAGTCCCAGGCCACTTGAGAAATTTGCAAAATTTTGTTTTATTTGAAACTTAAAATGTTAAGAGACATAGAGAGACATAGTTTATTTAACCACGAAGAGCTCAGGAGCCGTAGCTCGTTAAAACGCTCTCGTGAAATAAAAAAGGTCTAAAAATTACAAATAAAAGACGGTTAAAAGGTAAAAAGTGTATATGTACAAAATTGTGATTATGATATGAATAAATAGAAATCTATATAAATATAATTCTAGTTAAAAGGTAATTACAATTTCAATTAAAAAGGTATCTAAAATTACAATAAAAAGTTCATTAAAAAATTACAATTTTAATTAAAAATGAAGCTAAAATTACAATTAAAAAGGTCTTTGAAAATTACAGTCAACAGAAAGAGCAACTGCAGCTTTCTTCTATAGGTTATTTGGATTCGGACAGTAATTTCTTAAAAGAGGTGAGATCTTCGGCCTGGCTTCCAAATGCGTCTAATCGAATTGCTAAATGAATGTTCAAGCCATGCTGTTGAGACGCTGGCCCGGACGCACTGGGCAAATTTTTGTTTATTTTGCGAAAAATCTGTCACCAGTTCCGTAAGACAAGTGCGCCCTGTGATTTTCAGATCTACCAAATTTTGTCAAGCCTTACCAAACTTCAAAGGCGCCGTCGTCCTGCCTCGGAGCAGGACAAATTTTTGTCAAGCGTCAAAACTGACAGATTTTTCAATTAACACCACTTAATCTTAAAGAAAACGTCAAACAAGTTTATTTGATCTCGCTTTTAAAGGCAGTGGTCTGCCAAAATATTTTATTTTTTCTCGACAATTGAGCTGTGAACGGCGGAGGACGGCAAAGATATAATGACAATCGACTCAGACAACAATATATATACGCTCGCAGTACTCCTGGCTTGGCACAATTTTTAAACCGCCCGAGTACAAGTACCGCTGCTGATCAAAACGAAAGCGCGGCGAGCCAAGACTATTGAATTGTACTAAAAGCGATAAATACGGCTCTTATCGGCCGGAACGTAAGACTCTTTTCAGCGAACGGAAAGTTATCGAAGGTGTACAGTTTTAACATGATTGACACTTTGTGGTTATCAAAAAAAATTGGTGTTTTCAAGTGCGTCCACAATTGCCAAATTCAAAATTTGGTAGAGACAAAATTTGTCGAGACTTTTGGTAGAGCCAAACAAATTTTGTCAGTCCAGTGCGTCCGGGTTGTGCCGTCGCCACGCAAGTTGAACTTAACACATGTCCGTATTTTATTTTTATTTTAAAAAACGATTGCAGATATATAAAGGGCCGTTGTTTTTTAGGCATCTAAATAATAAAACTTGTTAAAACTTAAAATGCAATACAAATAAAAAAATCAATAATATAGTGACTATTAATGTAAAGGAAACAAGCTGAGAAATGAACAAACTGATGACTAGACTGTTTGCTGCTGCAAATATCGTGTCGATATCACACTTAAACAAATATACGTCCATTCCAGTCTTTATAAGCTTAATTTGCATAAACCTTTTGTAAATGCCGGTTTTACCTTTTTTGATTTCCAGCAACGACAGAAGGCGTGATAAGCCGCCTTTTCTGCTAAATCTTCAATTTGAATTGTATCGGCAACCTTTTCCTTTTCCTTCTGCTGTGTTTTGTTTATCCAGTCCTGGTCTGGCTTCTTCGCAGCGGGCTTCGATGTTGAGCGCTTCAGCGATGAAATCACTAGATACAAGAACAGCGATACAGAAACCAACAATGGCGCAAGCTGGCCCCACTCCTTTCCAGAAAGCTTTAAAAACCCGCCAAATGTCGAAGGAATTGGAAGAGATCGGAGATAGTTTGGGAGCTGTTCTTTGATAGCACGTGAAATGGCTTCCATCTTGAATCACCCAGTTGACCACGTGATAGTTTATTTCTTGAATAAATTTGCTCTTTTATACCGGTATTGTTCTTTCGGTCAGTGTAAAACGCAGACTGCGGACTGCAGACTGCAGACTGCAGACCGGGGGTAAAATGCAGACTGAGGGTAAAATGCAGACTGCAGACTGCAGACCAGGGGTAAAATGAAGACCGAGGGTAAAGTAACGAAATGCGATTCACAAAGCCTTTTTCTCCGCCGGTTCCAAAGTTCGTCAGACCACGTTTCGCATGAGCGAACACGTGAATGAACTGGCGATATTAAAATAAATATATGCCGACACAAATGTGTTCAAATTTTACTTTTAATTTCTACAGACTTGTGAGACTTAACCTTTAATTTCAAGTCTCCTGCATCTGTTAACCGGATGAAACTGAATGGTTTACAGCCCTTTTAGCCTGTGCCCTTTCGGAAATTAATTTTATACGCGCACGAACTACATACGTCACATCAGTTGTACCGCTCGCTAAACATAAAAGCTTTGTACCTTTTATTTTTATGGTGTTTTATTACGACGGTTGGCGAAGCAAAGCCTTTTTAATAACTTAACTGCGGAAGGGTTTAATCTGTGCCAGTTAAAAACACTTGAAACATTGAAAGAGCTGTGGCCGCGGTATAATATGATCGCTGTAAACGTGATCTTGCTGTGATCGGCATGGTAAAAAAATATTTTTTTTAAACCGTTCAGTTTCATCCGGTTTACAAACGTAGATGGTTGTAAACTGAAGTTTAAGTGTCACAAAAATCTTTCAAATGCCTTTGCTGTATCAAAAAGTTAAATTTGATGAAATTTGTGTCGGCATAAAATCTATTTTATATGACATTTATCACCAGTTCATTTTCGTGATCGCTCGTGCGAAACGTTGTCTGTCGTTCATTCCTTCCAAATTTGGAGCCGGCTGGGAAAAAGGGGATTTGTGACTCATATTTCGTTACTTTACCCTCAGTCTGCATTTTACCCCTGGTCTGCATGTCTGCAGTCTGCATTTTACACTGACCGATTGTTCTTTTCGACTACGATATTGGATTTTCCACATTCTGCCTTGACTTTTGAAATACGTGCTTTTGTGAACTGGTTTTGTGAAAGTCGATTAAAAAGAGCAGCGACGCGAACAGCCTTTTAAAAACCGGAACCAGTATAACCTCCTAGACGTTCTTTCGGCTCGTCACGCAAACTTTCTCTTCAAGATTGCGTGACGAGCCAAAAGAATGTCTGCGTGAGAGGCTAGAAATCGTACGGCAAGAGGACATTTTTTGTTGGACACTTAGCAGGATCCAAAGATTGAATAAGGAATACTTGTCAACACTGAAACGATAAAATGCAATGCAGCAGGCCAAATATATATTTTTTTTGGCCTTTCATTGTTGTTACTGTTAACGTCAGGGGTGGATCTAAGGGGGAGGGTGCAGGATTGCACACCCAGCCCCACTGAGATGACCCGAAACTTTCTAATACAACTGGTATTCTGCCAAAAAACTATGTGGTTTATTGGTGCACCCCCTCTAAGAAAAATCCTGGATCCACCCCTGAACCTGCACAAACACACAATCACATGGTTGCTTGCTTGAACATTTAACAATCACACATCATCGGCAGGTTGGGGGGGGGGGGGGTTTGGGGTGGTTACAACGGTGGATCTCTCCCCCCCCCCCCTATGAGCTGTTGAAGTCCACCTATTATGGACAGCTGACTCAAAAGAAAACAGTTATGCCTGTACTCCAATTTGCTACATGTAGTTAGAAAAAGGAAGTCTGCGTCAACTGGTTTGTCCAATAAACCAACACAATGGAACATTTGAATTTACTGGTTTGTGTTCTATCGTGTTTATAGACCCCTGATCTCCCTTTATGCCCATATCTCAGGTGTCCCACCCTCCATCAAAAATCCTGGCTACAGGCGTGATCTGATACCCTGAGTTTTATTATGTATGTATTGTTAATGAGAAATTGAATTTGGAGAAATGTGATGGGTCAAAAAGCAAATTGCTGACAGTAAATTAAAAGAATTAAACAAACAAACAAAAAAAAAACGATGGGATGATTCAATCCCCCCCCCCCCACTTCATACTGCCCTGAATTATCCACAGTCATGCATAAGCACAGACATACCTACACTTTATATAAACACAAAATAAAAATGTCAATAACAACAAAAGAAAACAATAATAAAAAACTGATTTACATGTTTGCTGTGTAGGAACTGTACAAGAAAAACATTTATGCAACTGATTTCTCCTCCTTAAACCACATGTTATCTGAGCTTTCGCCTCTGTTACCCCCCAGACAATGCTTATTAGTGGTGGGTTTTGCTTTTTCACTCCCATTCAGCCCTACTTCACCCCAGATGGTACATCAGAAACATTCATTGAGGGTCACACTGGTTTGGCAAGTTTATAGGCCCTGTTGTCAATTTTGAACCACTAAAAATAAAATATACAAAATAACACCACCAACAACATTTAAGGTGCAACTTAAAATCATAGAACCAAATTTTGAAATACCAAGCATCAAGTTTAATTTTTAGATATTAAGATAGCGAATAGTGAGGTGCATCACTAATACCATTGCAAAAACCTACTACAACAGTTTTTTTGTTATCTTTTTAGATCAAATTATTAATCAATACTTTTAATGTGGAAAGTAACTGTTGCTGGTTCTTAAAAAATACCAGAGACATCAACTTGGAATTTGAAACTACATTTACATGAATTGATTTCTAAATTATAAATCTGAAAAGTAGTTTAGACCAGGACTGTTTCACATCTCATCAACCTACAAGTACAGAACATTCCAAGATACAAAGTTTTGGCACAAAGCAGTCAATTCACCATTTGCTGTCTCTTCATACATTTAACTAAACAGATCACATTTTGTAGATATTTTTAAGGAATCACGCCATTTAAGAAGATGGGTTTCCTCTCTTGACCACAACAGGTCCCACATTATCGCCAGTTTCCTTGTTATGTTGGTTGTGGCTGCCATCACAGTACGGGAACTGAAAAAAGACAAAAAATTGAAACAGATGTCATCTGATTGTGGACACTGAGAAAATACAGTAGATGCAAAAACACAGTAGTGGAGGGGGACAGAACAGGGGAAACCCAAACATAGAGTAGCCAGGGGATGTATATGAGGCAGGAGAGGTGGTGGGTCTGGGAGAAACATGGTAAAGTTCTGCGACATTGTGTTATATGCAATAGGGAAAGCACCGAGAGGCAGAAACGACTAAGGAAGTGGCAGACCTCTATTGGAGGGGGGCAAAGGGAGGACAGTAGGTGGGATTACCAATAAGGTAGGAACTAGGAGGAATAAGGAAAAATTTGCAACATTGCTTAGAATTTTGCAATAGAGAAAGCACAAACTGAAGAGCCAGGAACTACAACAGAAGGGGCAAGTACCAGGAGAGATATGTATAGGAAGCAAGAAGTTCAGACCCCCTTTCCATCCCCACCCAGTAGTAGTAGTTGATGAACTCTTTATTCTCACCACCTGCAGAATGCCGCAGTGGAACTTAACAAGACCTTGCACATGCAGCTGCATTTCTACTACCATGCATTGCATACAACTTGCAATCATCTCAAAGCTTCACTTGCACATGCTTCAATGTGGAAAAAGGCAATTTTATAAGAATCTTGAGTACCTTACATGACTGACTGACTTAGTTGATTATCAACAGGAAGTTGATAAAGGAAAATAAATGGCTGTAGTAAATTTTGAAAAGTTGGCGTTTTGAATATTAGCCCATTGTCTGACTGTCTGTCTGTCAGTCAGTCAGTCAGACAATGGGTCAATGTCAGTCAGTCAGACAAACAGATAGGCAGACAGACCCTGACAGAGCCAATTCTATTTTATATCCACCCACCTCCCCCTCTGTTGACGAGTTCAGTCAAAATTTCCCCACCAAGCCCCACTGAGAAAAACAAGTGCCCACATGATGCTTCCCTCAGAAATAACCCAATTTTTCTTAACGCCATAAGAAAAGCCAATTCAGAAAATCTCATCAACGGTGGATGTGGGGGGGGGATATAATAATAGTTTTTTGGTATCTTTTAGGGGTCAAGAAAAGCTTGAGCCACACCCAGATTGATCTCCTTTAGGGGTTCTTTTCAAAATTTCCGACGAGCATCCCCGTCCATTTCATATAGGAATCCCCCCCCCCCCCCCCCGGGAATGGAATGGCCTACAGACAGACAGTTGCAGACAGACTAAATGATTAAAGAAAGAAAAAGAAAGGTGTATGCACAAACCTTCTTCGATTTCCAGCAACGACAACAAGCAGTCGAGTCTCCAAGATCTTCAATTTGAAATACATCAGCTACCTTCTCCTTTTCCTTTTGCTGTGTCTTGTTCACCCAATCCTGTTCCTTTTTCGGCTTCGACGGCACAAGCGCTGAAATTACGAGGTACACAACGACAGAGGTTGTCACCATAAAAGGCACAAGCTGCACCCATTCGCTGCCAGAAAGCTTGAGGAACCCGCTAAATGTGGAAGGAATTGGTAAAGATCTAAGATAGTTTGGGAGCTGGATTTTGACGACACGAGCAACAGCTTCCATCTTGGAGATTTCGTCACGTGATGGCGGGAATCAAGGCCAGCGGACAGCAGCAGCTTCACAAATAGACACTATACGTCATGTATGTTGACATTCAAAGCAGATTTCATCATGGCGGACGAAGAGGACCTTCAAAATTGTGATAAAGAAACTCCTGTCATAAGCAAAAAAGCCAAGCTTTTACAATGTCTTGGACTAACACTACCTCCTTCAGGGTTCTGTGGACAAACTTTAACTCGCGGTCTTATCGTGTTATTATGCTGGGCAGTTTTATGGTCAATTCTTGGTCATGAACTTCAACCAGGAGGCAATATCTTCGGAATTTTCAACGTGATAATTCTTGCCGCTTTAGGCGGATATTTGACAAGAAAACTCTCTAGAGATACGTTACCATCTCTGTTAGGAATGCTCCTTGTTGGATTTATTCTTAAAAATGTTCCAGGGATCAATGTTGCTCGACATATCGACAAGAAATGGTCTGCAACTCTGCGAAGCATGGCGCTTGTTGTCATTTTGACGCGTTCTGGTTTGGAGCTTGACCCAGGAGCATTACGAAGGCTGAAGTTCACCGTAATTCGCTTGGCGTTTTCTCCGTGCATTTTCGAGGCCATAACAGTGGCTATTGTAGGAAAACTATTGCTAGACATGCCTTGGCTTTGAGTTTGGGGCTTTCAACTTGGGTAAGAGACGTCCATACCATGGTCCGCCCTCTCACAGCATATAGAAAAGAATTAATTCACATAAGAAAATGACTTCTCTTAAGAAAAATTAGCTGTATATTCCTGGTTCTTAAAACATGCTGCACAGAAGATTTTAGTATTGAAGTAAGCGTTTTCCACATTAAAAACCATGCAGGGGCATTTTGACCTACATTCACTTCAAGGATCTTTAAAGATCTTTGTAGACCTGCAAAAGATCTTTGAAGGTAAGAATTACAGAATTGTAGAGCAAATACTTTGCACTTTTATGCAAGATTCTTGAGGATCTTTGCAAGAATCATGAGAGTCTTTACACTTAGGAACATTGACATGCCTGATTAAATCAATTTTAATTAGTGACAAGAAAGTTGATTTGCTCCAAACTACCACCGAACATAATTATTTTGAATCTAACAGACCATGAGATTGGTTGCTGTAAGATTGGTTGCTAGGAATAGTATACTATGGGAAATGAAGAAACCTGTGAAGTTTTAACATGTGATTGGATGGATTTTGGTGTGTTCACCTGATTCAAAACATTTAGAGAAAGACTGGAAGAAGCTTTAAAGAAGACGTTTTAACAATGTTGCCCCCATATTTGTCAAGAAGTTGTAAAGTGATGAACAAATGGATGGAATTTTCAAAAGTATTTTCTTTATCTGCATGCATTGCAGGCCTTTGATTCTAGTCAGTGGTAGTTCCAGACCTTGAACTAAGATTGGTGGTGGGGGGGACTTTTTGTGCGTGTACACAAAAAAATTTAACTTTTAACAAGGGAAGTCATTCAAAAAAATAATGTCTTTTACTAAAAAAAGAAGAAGGGGGGTCTGGTACTCCCAGGTCCTTCCCCTATTATCTGCCACTGCTACCGGTAGTTATTATTTTGGCTGACTCTGCAGTCAATCATTGATGGCCAATCAATATTAATAAAAATAACCAGACATAAGGATTTTTCCTTTTTTTATTTTAGGTTTGTTCTAGGTGCCGTCACACCAGCTGTTGTAGTTCCTCAGCTTCTTACTCTACAGCAAAAGAGTTTTGGTGTTGAACAGGGAATCCCCACTTTAGTAATGGCAGCATCATCATTTGATGATGTCGTTGCCATAAGTTTGTTTGGGGTTTTCCTTGGAATTGCTTTTTCAGAAGGTTAGTTGTCATAAGCAAGTAGCATTACTCATGATTATGTTTACAGTGTACATGCCAATGTGTTTTATTAATTAAAACCAACTCAACAGTTCTGCAGAGATCTCAGCCTAAAAAAATCTAAATTTTGCATGAAGGTTCCTTGTGCTTTGTGTTGAGTCAACTCCAAAAAGCAGTGCTCCCCACACCCTTATCCCCTCCCACAAAAAAAATAATCAACAACTGGATAAACCTCCACAGACGTACAGATTATTATATTATGCTTCAATATACAAAAATTACCCTAAATGCACAAAGGTGTGAACAAATACTATTTAAAAAAACTTTTCTTGTAGCAGGGAGATTGGATAACTCATCCAAGATACTGGGAGAATCATCTGTTCCTGGACACTCCCATATACATGTAATCTGGGAAAGTTGGCATATATAGAGGATCTTGGTTTATAATAATTTTATACTGTTTTTATTGAACTGATGTGTATACATGTTTTACACAGGGAACTTAGTCTTCAACATCTTCAGAGGTCCCATTGAACTGTTAATGGGCATTGTATTTGGAACCTTGGTGGGCGTTTTATGCTGGTTCTTACCAAATAAAACTGAGGTAAATGTACATGCAGGTGTACACAGACTGTGAAATTATATTTATTGTGTATTATAATCTTTGTTTCTTATTATTCAGTTAGCTCATGCAGGTGATCACCAATGCAAACCCAAATTTTGGTAACTCAACCTCTCTGGCAATAAATTATTTCCTCAGCATACAATTCCATATTCCTGTTTTGATTTCTCTGAATGTCATTATAACAGGCAGTTACACCATCTTTTGATTTCTTAATAATAAATATTAATTCTGACACTGTATTAGAACTTGTTAAACCAGTTAATATTGTGTCTTGTTCTTTTTACTGTCATAATAGCAAGACAGATCTCGTAACAGATTTGTGATTCTTCTTGGTTGTGCCATGCTCTCAGTGTTTGGTAGTAATGTAGCTCAGTTCTCTGGAGCAGGAGCTCTTGGTGTTCTTATAATGGCTACTGTGGCATCATATGGCTGGGGAGACGTAGAGAAGGTTGGTGTTGGTATGAATGTACATGTAAGCTGTTTTGAGAGAAAACTCAAGTTCAAGGAATCAGTAGAACTCCAAGAAAGGGAGAAAAATTTAAATAAGGCATGGTGTGAAAAGGATTTTCTTTTGAGTAAAACTAATCAGTACCATCACTGGAGAAACAGGGCTGATCATATTTGCCAGTTTCCGTTATGTTCACACCTGTCCAATAATTTTCTCCAGGGATGATCACATACAATATGTACTGCACTGAATTGTACTAACGCCACACTAATAACACTGAATTAAATGATAACTAAAGGCAATCAGAAGATATAGCAAAGAACTGGAACAGATGTTAAAACATGTTTATTCTTAAGTGAGTTTAAGTGGATCTAAAAGTGTGGCACAGAATGATTTTTAGCTCATTATTATAACTGTAATGTTTTTGTTTTCTCAGGCTCCTATTGCTGATGCTATGGCTATAGTGTGGGAATTCTTTCAACCTCTGCTGTTTGGCTTGATAGGTGCTGAAGTCAGTATTGAATATATGGAAATTACACTCATTGGTATGTCAAGGAGAGAGTTTTCTGCCCCACTGTTGGAAATACAGTAGATGCTGACTTTAAGGCCTGGCAAAATGAGGAAACATGTTGCCATTATTGTTTCCTCGATTTGCTATGGTTCCTTGCCACACGGAAACACGGAATGTTTCTGTGGTGGAAACATTGTGGAAACATGCACACGCCACAAATGTTTCTGGAAACATGTTTCCTTGTTTCCAGGCCTTAAGTATATTACATGTGCAGGAAAAACATTAATACCATAAAAGCTCCATTATGCTCTGGACACTTTCTCTGTCTCATTTAAGCACCCCTCTCTAATTAATGACCACCTCTGAAAGTTCATTTTTTTACAAGCCCTTCCCCCTTTCCAGTCTCTCTTGTGTGAAAGGCAAACTGGCCAGAAGTGATGATAGGAGGCTGCAAATTCACTGGTGGCTTAGCATAGGCCAAAAATTAAGATGATGTGTCAGGCATGTTCCCTTGGAGATCTTCCTCCCCAGATTGTGATTGGGTTGCTGTGCCTGCCAATAATTTCAACCTACAGTACATGTATACTCAAATACAGAGCCTGTTGACAGGAATAGTGTCACAGTAAATCGTCTCTGCCATATCGTCAGGTTTCCCAGCAGCATTGAAGCAACATTAGACTACAGTGCACTGTGTAGTCAGTCACCTGCAGTAGTTGCCAGTCAGTAACAAGCCACAATGCTTGCTCTTTGGTAATCAGGAGCTCGAGCCTGGTATCTTCTTTTTACAATCGGGTGATAATAAAGCTGGACCCCAGGTGTAAAAATCCCAAGTGTAATCTATACTTACTGGTTCCAGTAATCTATTCTTGTTGTGTTGTTTTTTTACAGGGAAGGCCTTTGGTTTGCTCATCATAGCAATGGTCATCCGAATGATTGTAACCTTTCTCGTGGTGTCTGGAAACAATCTCAGTATCAAGGACAAATTATTTGTGGCCATTGCCTGGTCACCAAAAGCTACAGTCCAGGTGAATAACAAAGGACATAGTCATGTAACTGTTATAAAACATAAGTCTGTATTGAACTTAGTAGCATGCCAAAGTTAAATGTCAGTTGGGCATGTCAAATTATGGATGTCTCACAAAAAATATACATGCTGTACAAAATAGTGTGAACTCATACCCTAAAATAAGTATATATAAAAAAAAATTAGATTAAATAGTTGCTAAATCTTGGGAAAACCAAATTGCAAGTCGCGTTATTTTCTGACACTGTCTAGTTCTGTACTACTGATATTCTAAGAAATAAAACACGCATAATGCATGGCACCCAGGAGCATGAACCTGATTAAACTTACACGAGATGGTAATTCAAGAATAGCTTGGTCATTGTCTTGGCCGTTTTAACTATCTTTGCTTCTAGGCTGCCATCGGTTCCTTGTCACTCGATATCGCCCGAGAACGTGGTTTCACTGGAATGCGTGAAGAAGAACTTGGGATTCAGGTACTTTTAGTTGCTGTTTAAAAAAGTTAAGTCGCACTTGGGCCAAACTGGTTACAATACAAGGTCCCCCCCCCCCCTCCTCCAAAAAAAAAACATCCTCTAAGCTTTTATATAACAGGCTGCCAGTACCCATTAAAACTTCTCGGTGGAGAGACTTCCCTAAGAACACAACACCGTAACTCCAGCCAGTGGTTTGAAGTGGGTTTCTTCGTTCACGTATGACGTCATAATTCTTACTTATAAAAACTAGTTGTGGATCCTACAAACTACTGTTGACGTTAACCAGACTAATCTTAGTAGTAATTAATTTTTTCATGTCAAAACTAACAGCACAAAAACAGGTAGAAGATGGCAAAATTCAAGAATGTGTCATTTACCGGCAATTCAAATGACTACTTCTTTTTTTGGACTGCACTGTAGATCCTGACCATAGCTGTGTTGTCCATTCTCCTCACGGCTCCAACTGGTGCAGTGGCAATTGCCGTCTCAGGCCCCCGATTGTTACACCAGGCCGAGACAAGACAAGAAACTGGAGACAAAAGAGAGATTGAACCCATTCTTGATGGACCGGACGCAAGGTGCATAGAAATGAATACTACAGTGTAACTTGGCTCTATAGTCGCACCGGGTAGTGATGCAAAGTAAAGGATGTATTTTTCTTAAAGCAGTGTTTTTGTGTGTAAGAAATTCGCTGTAAGTTCTTTGTCAAACAAAGAAGAATTGTTATTGTAACCGTAATTAGAGATCACATAATTAACGTAATTCTGTTAGTACCTTATTGTTGGTAGTTTTTTTTGTGCGTGTATGTGCGTGTATTTCAATAAAAAAAGCGAAGGATGTTGATCATTATGCTGTTGGATTCCTTTTTATTTTGTTTGGCTGCTGTTTGTCTGTTTGTTGATGTTAGGGTAACTTACCTTGGTGAAAAACCTGTGAAAGACGGGCAATCAAAATTGCTGATTTGCAATAATAATACTTAATAATAATAATACTTTATTTATATGGCGCTATTTCTATTTCTAACCAACAGCGCTTTACAAGTTATTTACAATTAAAAATTACATATCTATATTAAAAAAGTTACAATTTGTATATAATAAAAAGAATAAAAGGTCAATAAAAGAATTAAAAAAAATAAAAACGAGACATGATGATCAATCATTGGTTACGACAAAGGTATTTCTATAAGGTAACGATCAAGCGATCGATACGCCAGACTGAATTTTGTTGATTGTCGATCGCTTCTAACTGTGGAAAAGTGGGGAATAATGCTCTTTTCGCTGCAATTTGTAATTGAAAATGTAATATTTGTTGATGCTCGGCTACATACGTTCACGATTTGTACTTATTGCTACGAATGTTACCACTAATGTTTGAACTAAAACATAAGGAGCTCTTCCTATATTCAAATACACTTTGCATCTAACAAAAGATAAAAAAAACATAAGGGGTAATATTTCAGGCTTTAGAACTCGTGTAATAATAAAGCAGAACTAACTCATGACTTTGCAAAACCGAAACTAGTGGATGTAATTTTTATTATACGTAAAATTGTGCGATTTGATCGGTTAGACTGAGAACTTCTATTATAATATTCACATTAAACAATGCCAATTTCCTAACCTAAACCTGTACCTTTTTTCTAATAATGCAAATTTCTTCGTTTGTGTGGTTGCACAGCAACAATCTCTTTCTCAGACTCAAACATTTTCACTCTATTGCTAACAGTTACAATCTGTTTTTCCTCTTTTTCAATGGAGGACGTCAATATGAGTGCCTTTCCAGTTATTAGCAACAAAGAGATCACCACTGCTAGAAGCAGCAATTGAGTGAGGTTCATTTTGATCTATCAAATTAAGAAATTTTCCTTGCAGTGTAAACACTTGCAACCTCTTGTTATTACGGTCACACACTATTAAGCTGTTGAATTTGTCGATTGCTAGTCCATATGGACAACGCAGCTCTCCGTTATCACTCCCCTCGTTGCCAATGTCGTACAAAAACTCTCCTTCGTTGTTGAATACTTTGATGCAACAATCCCCGGGATAGCAAACAAAGAACATGCCCTGGTGATAAACTGGAAACCTCGGGCGCCAATTATTACAGTCTGGAGTAGTGAAGGTAAGCAGTACTTCTGCTGCATCAGAGGAGAGGACCTTAACTGTCTTGTCATGCAGGTTAGTCACAATTATCCGGCCATCATGTGCAACCGACAGGTCCAACGGTTCTTTCACTTGGTCGTTGGTGATGCGTTTAATAAATTGAAGTCTTTCAGTAAATAAAGAAATTCTACGAGCGTGAATAACTAAAATCTCACCCGATCTGGTAAAGGCTACTGAGGTGGGTTTACCATCATGTTGATCAAAAACAAACTCTGCAATGTATTTCCCCCTTGAGCTAACCAGTTGAACTCTCCAGTTCTTATTGTCTGCAACTGCAATAGTGTCGGTCGTTTCATTGAATGCAATACTTGCATCCCAGCCAAAAGATCTTAACCCAAATTGGAATTCAAACTTGTACTGATGTGGGGAGACCTGAAAACACCAAGGGCTGTTCATCAGCGGTTGGTCATTCAGCGTGATTACTACAGTATGTTCATCAGCACAGTGAGGAGTATAAGTGACTGTATATTCACCATCCTTGTTGTCATTTATCACCTTGTCCACAAGGTCCTCTCCAGATGAAGTTTTGATTGTAATTTTCAATTGATCGTTTTCATAATAACACTGTTTTCCCTCGAAATCTTTTGTTGTGATTGTAAAGTTAGCTTCGATTCCAACTTCTGCTTCTTCCAAGCCTTTTCCTTCTGCCACGGATTGTGAAGAATCTGAGTAGCTAACAACAATTTCACCCAGAACGGCGCGTCGCACATCTTCGACAACCTTTTCATTTATCACATAATTTACATACAATGGTTTCTTGGGACTCTTGACGTTCGCTTCGGCTTCTTCATTTAAGAGAGTTTTACATCGTTCAACAACAGCTTGTTGTTGCAGAATTTCAAAGCTGAGGTTTCTTTGCAAAACCGCTTCGCAGTATTCTGCAGAACTTTTTAATTGCTTGACTAACAACTGTCGCTCCTGTTGTACCGCGTGACGTCTCTGTCGTTCCTCGTCAATTTCATTTAACTTGGCCACCATTGCCATTTCATGTTCCTTTACAATTCGAACAAGTTCTTCAGTAGTTGTTCGTAACTTGTTACGAGCAGCTTCAGTGTCTTCTCTGCTCCTGTTCAAAACTGCTATCTCTTGTACCAGCTGCTTCTCGAAACGATCGATTTTTGTTTTCGCTTGTTCGACGACCTCCGTAATTTGCATCTTCTGTTCTTCGGCGGCTTCCTGCATATCCAACATGGCGTGTCGATTGTGATTTAAGATTACGCATTTTTGACAAGCACAAACGTTACATTCTTGACAATAATATTCAAGTGATTCTTTCTCGTGGTATTTCTCACCACACATGACGGGCCGCTGCATCATCTCTTCAACATCTTGAGCTTTCAAATTCTGAATCAAAACACTGCGATGATGGCGAGAGATTTTCATTTGATTGTGGACTTTAGCACAAGCGTTGCAAAAGAAATCGCTGCAGTCAAAACAGTAGCAAGTTGCGGTGTTGTTTTCTTCACAACTGCTGCAGGTCTGTGATTGTGGATTATCATCTCCCAAAGCCAACACATCCACCAATCGGTTGAGATGAAAAGATGTAGGAAGGCCACCAAACGTGTCCCCTTCAGGAATTTGGAAGTCAGTCAGGCAAACCGGACACTTGATTGTTGTTTGTAGCTGTCTTCTTGCATAACCTGCGTGTTTGTCGAGACACAGCAGACAGAATGAGTGTAAACATGGCAGAGTCTTGGGCTCGTTGACTGTTTCTAAACAGAGAGGGCACTCGGCTTCCTTCTTGAGATTTTGGAACAACTCTCGAACATCCATGTTTAATTTTCCCTGTGAGGACGTGTACGGCGCAGCTGCAGTTTCTGCACTGAAGCGAGACGTCACGCGATGTTCATGACATGACAGGCGAAAACCGAGCTTCCTCGGAAAAGGTCAGGTTTTTTCTCAGAAAACGTTTCTCGTTTTTTTTTTTTTTTTAAGTTTCTTTTGTCCAATCAAGCCGTAGTTTGGGTATCTGAACATATTTAATTACAACCTCAAGTAGTCAACTGATACTTTATCGTTAGTATCGAGCTACACTCTAAGGTGAAGAAATGATCCTCGCAATGAATTGCAAGTTAAAATAAAGAAACTGCAAAGAAAGAAACCAGAAAAGTTCTTCACTTTACATCTCATCCGTAGTTCATATATACATCTGGAGCACACTGTAATGAGACCCTAGCTAGATTCCGGGGGGGGGGGGCCTAGATCCTGACTATTCTGATCTCGTCACAGTTCCTGGTGCAGTGTCAGCTTCCTGCAGCTTCAGGTCGTGACAAGAAAAGAAGCTGGGGAAACAACATTGAGGTTGAATTGAAACCAGTCTCTACTTATGACCTCACTCACCACGAGTCTCCCATAGCTCAGTGGTTAGTGTGGTTACTGCGGCCAACTGGAATCTGAAAGGTCATGGCTTCGACTCCCGTTGAGGGGCTAAGTAAACACTTCTTCATTTATTTTCACTTTATCCAAGTCGCTTTTTCACTTATTATAACAATATAATTTAAATAAGGAGCAAGAAAAAACTGTCGTTCTGTGGATTTACGTTTTATAAGGAATCAGCAAGAGACTATTACACATCCACTGAGAAATACTGCAATCTTGTTCTGGCTACATTACTTATTTTCCCGGCGGGGCACTTCCTATAAATGGGCTTGAAAATTCTGGCAAGTTGTGATTTATGAACGGGAATATTCGCCGAAAAAAGTGTTACCGTATTTATTGCTGTTGTTCAATATTTGACAAACAGCTCTCAGAAAGTGACTAAGTTGGGGTCGTAAAAATTAAATTTACCCAAAAGTGACTAAGATGGGGTCTATAATTGGCCATAGAATATGACTATAATGGGGTAGGGGTTCTGAGAGGCCAGCGGCACATACCTAACAAATATTTACCCAAGTACCCCCCCCCCCCCGGGCTCATTTTCTATTCCACGCTAACTAAAATGTTACAAATGCTGTACTTAAGCTACTCGGACGCTTTCTACGATGGTATGTATAAAATACCGTATTAAGGGGGCTTATTAAATTTTTGGACCTTGAGACCTTTGGACCTTGAGAGGTGGGCGCTTATTCGAGGCTGGGCGCTTATTAAATTTTCACCATTTTTAGCAAAAAGTACGCTTGTTTTGCAAGAAAACGATATATAATAACAAAACGTGAGGTACCAAAGCTGAATTCTAACTGTTCCGTGAAAGTTTTTGTAAAATATTAAGAAAACGCGGTCTTCTGGGTAGTCCCTTTGTAGTACTTAGTCAATTTCAATCTTACAGTCAATAGTAGTCAATATTCCTCTTGTGCTCTCTTTCTAGGGAGTGGGGGGAGGCGCTTATTCGAGGCTGGGCGCTTATTAAATTTTCCTACCTATAGGGTGGGCGCTTATTCGAGGCGGGCGCATATTCGAGGTTGGGCGCATAATCGAATAAATACGGTAGTTGTGGCATAACAGCCTAGCTACAAAGAAGTAAAGAAAATTAAAAAAAATGAACTGTGGGCAACAACCGAAACAACCATTACTATGTTCTTGGCTCCGTTTTGCGTTAAAGCAACCCTTATAACTATAAAAACGCCAGTGAAACTGAAATTATCACAAAGTGTACTGTCATCAGGATGGTCTTGCTGCACGATTACATGTTTTTATTCCTTAGAACCCTCGAATATCGAGAGCGGTATTTTCTTTATTGTGCAGCATCCCTGAATCAGCTCTTCTAGCTCAACGAATTTCTTATCAAGGCCGGCTTTCTTTGATTGTAGAGACAAGTGATGAAGTCTGGCGTCGTTCTTGATGTCTGCTAGCTCCTTTAACATGTCGTCTGTTTTCTCCTTTGTGTTCTTACCAAGTTTCTCAAGTTCCCGTCTAATCGTCCTCAAAAGATCGACGATGATGGGTATTTCTTTTTTTAACGGTCGTTGCCTCTCCTGCATCTTTTCTACAGCCATGCGGTCAAGAGTTGTACACATTAAAGCCCAATCCTGCTGCATAATATCATCTTTTTTTCTGTCGTCATAAAAAAACATATTTTTTAGTCGCTTGAAAGAAGAACTTAGTTTGTTTTCCATTGACTCCGATTCTGATTCAGCGTTCTTAAGATAACCACGTATTTCCTGCGCCTCTTTCTTGAATGCTTCAAAGTTCGCGTCAACATTTTCCTTCATCTCTTTTATATCACTTAAAAGCCATTGCCACAAGCATTTCTTCAAGTTGGAGATCACTGCTGCTGCGTGAGCCTTTATCCCCTGTGATTGTGTGGTAAATGTGCTGTTCACCCGGGCTCTTTCCACTGGGACGCATCCAGAAAAAATAAACCATGATTTACGAGTCTTGAAAAAATCCCCCTCTGTAAATTTTGTGGGTTACCTATTCAATAACAACTAATATTCCAATATTCAGACAAAAATTGAGATTGAAACCGGCCAACCGGAATCTGAAAGGTCATGGGTTCGACTCTCGTTGAGGGACTTAGAAAACACTTCTTCATTTATTTTCACTTTATCCAAGTCCCATTTCACTTATAATAACAATATAATTTAAATAAGGATCAAGAAGAAACTGTCATACTGTGGATTTACGTTTAATAAGGAAAATGCAAGAGGTTATTACACATGTACTGGTGTTACACATCTACTGAGAAAACCTGCAATCTGTTCCGGCTACATGAGTCATTTTCTATTCCACGCTAACTAAATGTTATAAATGTTGTACTTAAGCTACTCAGTCGCTTTCTACGAAGGTATGTCTAAAATAGTTGTGGCACAATGGCCTATTTACAAAGAAGTAAAGCAAATTAAATAATCGGCATGCAGTGCATGCAGAAGCGATGACGTTTCACAAAGGGTCTAACATAATTGAGGGCGTGATAAAGACTTTTATCCAATTGCAGTGTACATTTTGTAAAGCTAAGAAGCAATGTTGGTGATTGTCTAAATAGCATAGTTAGGATATGATGGAATTCAAATAAATACAGAATTAACAGTAGTTATAAATTCACAGGCCAAGGATGCAAAGTTAATAATACATTTTCTTCGTAGATTTGCTCAATTGAACAACAGTAGATTGTGTTATATTGTAGTGTGTGACTTCCGATAAACGACATACGATACGCGGAGCTAGCGTTTAAGCTGCGAGAAAGGTCAAATGGTCTCTTGCTCACCGCGGCCCTTATTACTATTATAAGAGTTAGAAATTTCTGTCTACTAATTCTAATAGATCCCATCATATGTAATTAGTCTCTTTCGTTTATACATTGTAGTGTTCCATTCTAACTGCACGGGAGTATTTTGCTTTTGTGTTCTACGCGGCGATTTCTTGTTATCAAGTTAAAGTTGATTTCTGTTCGACCGAAACAGACAAAAAGCGAGCGGACAAAAAGATCGGGTCGGTCGTGCGATGACAATAAGCGATTTCCTGACGTCATCGCTTAAAAATAAACTGTGGGTATATGGTAGGGCTCATAGAAGCCAAACAACTTCGAAATAACCATGACTACGTTCTTGGCTCTGTTTTTCTTTAAGCAACCCTTTTAACTATAAACAGTTCCTTTTAAACTGGTTTGTCACATCAGAATGGTCTCACTGCACGATTACATGTTTTTATTCCTTAGAACCCTCGAATATCGAGAGCGGTATTTTCTTTATTGTGCAGCGTCCCTGAATCAGCTCTTCCAGTTCAAAGAATTTCTTATCAGGGCCGGCTTTCTTTGATTGTAGAGACAGATGGTGAAGTCTGGCGTCGTTCTTGATGTCTGCTAGCTCCCTTAACATGTCGTCTGTTTTTTCTTTTGTGTTCTTACCAAGTTTCTCTAGTTCCCGTCTAATCGTCCTCAAAAGTTCGACAATGATGGGTATTTCTTTTTTTTCTTGTCTCAATTCTTGCCTCTCCTGCATCTCTGCTATAGCCATGCGGTCAAGAGAATTACTCATTGCTTCTATCGCATTTGAGCCATATGTATCTCTGTCCTCGTAAAAAAACATATTTTTTAATCGCTTGAAAGACGAACTTAGTTTGTTTTCCATTGCCGCTCCGATTCTGATTTAGCTTTTGCAACATAACCACGTATTTCCTGCGCCTCTTTCTTGAATGCTTCAAAGTTCGTGTCAACATTTTCCTTCATCTCTTTTATATCACTTAAAGCCATTGCCACAAGCATTTCTTCAAGTTGGAGATCACTGCTGCTGGGTGAGCCTTTATCCCCTGTGATTGTGTGGTAAATGTGCTGTTCACCCGGGCTCTTTCCACTGGGACGCATCTAGAAAAAAATAAACCATGATTTACGAGTCATGAAAAAATCCCCCTTTTTGTCTCGTGTTACGTCACGGTCACGTCGTGAACGACGTGACCGTGACGTAACACGAGATTATCCGAGGGGACTTGGTAGCTCAGGATAGTGCTTTGTGTAAGACCTCTCGTAAGGTAACGAAGTGATAAAGTAGCAAGGAAACAAGGTAAGAAATAGACATATTTACATAGATACATTTTGCTGATAAGATGCATCGGGATGCTGTTCTTCGTATTGCGCGTTTTCTCTTGTCGAGTTTTAAACGTGCTTATTTACACGTGTGAGACATGGTGTAAATGTTTGGATTACTAAGGTATGTGAATAATGTAATATATTACATGAAGTATCATCTTTAGTAATACCGCCAAATCTGATAAGGAGATTTTATCTCACGTATGTTGCTTAAATAGGTAGTTTTTTACATGGAAAATGAATTTATCTTTACGGTAGGTTTGTGTTTTGATATTATATTTGCGGTGGGTATTGTTAAAGTATGCGGCTGGCTGAAAAGCTGTTGTTAAATTTCTGTTTGCGTTACAAGAAAGCCATTTTGGTGGGTGTTAGGGTCGAGGGTTGTTGAGGTCAGAGCAGTTTTCAGATATGTCAAATGATGTGTCAAAAGGAGAATATTAAGTGAAGTTACCACGCAAACAAAAATATTGATGTGGTATCTCATCTTCGGCTTTGTTCGTTTCTTTAAACTTTATTCAGTAAAGAATAGGAAGGGCGTATTATGAATAGTGTAGAAACAGAATAAAAGGATTAAGGGAAGTGCGATTATCGTTATCTGAGAAACAGGAAATTAATTTGCTTTGCTTTGTTAATTGTATACGCTTTCCAGAACGTGATATGATATTTTGAAGACACTAAGGTCACAAAGTCAAATTCATAATTCCTTTTTGTTTGTTTTTCTTAGGGCCGGGTCGCACTAAAAAAAAATTTGGAAGAATTTGTTTACTTTGCGGTGAAAATCTATCAACACGTGAGATTTTTAAGTGCGACCTCCACTTAAAAAAAAAGGCGAACCGATTTTCCAAAATTTTGTCTTTAATAACAAAGGAAGCCGTCTCCAGTGATAACAGAACCTGTCAGGGAAATGACATTGAAGGTCATGATCGCACGCAATCACAAAGCGCGGGAACTTCGCTAGAACACTCGATCATGGATGGAGGTGGCTTTTTTCTCAGTTCAACACCATTTTATCCGGTTACTTTTTTGATCATCATCAGCAGCAGCAACAGCAGTTTGGCCCTTTTATGAATGAACTGCATTCGCAGTTAAACGTGGGTGAAGGCAGTCAAAGCAGGCCAGGGAGCGCATCGAGCAATATAACGAGCTCCCCGACGAGTCCCGTTGCTGTTGCAAGTACATCTACAGCATCTTCTCCCGAATCCGGACCGGCAAAGAGAACTTACGACAAATGGGTCCGACGATGATCAGAAAATGCTAATTCGTCTTTGGGCTGATAATTTCAATCGCCTGAAGAGCAGAGAAGCACGAAAGGTCTGGGATGAAATGAGGCGAGCACTGAACTCGAAATTTGGCACGAAGAGGACCAGGGATAAAGTCTTTTAAGCGTCAAGCAATCAAATTCATTTCCGGTTGTCACTTGCGAAGCCGGACCAAGATATATTAAGTGATAATACACAATACATCTTGCAACAGTATCAACAAAATGCAAGTAATCAACGTTTTCACGGAACATATATCTTGTCCTTCCACGGCGTAAATTTCGAGAGTTTAAAGCGTATTTTACAAATAGACTTGAGCAAAAACAAACTAAACTAGCAAAACATGTGGCAAAGAAGTGTGAAACAAACAGGAAACCACGCAGCGCAGACTATAAATGCAATGACCTCTAGACATTTCCTTGGCCACAATCTTACGGCTCTATTTAATACATAATGCCTCCAGATAAAACAGATCCCCATTAGAAAGAAGTGAGAAGCAAATTACGTCGAAAAACCTTCTCAGGAAACTAATTTGCTTTGCTTTTCACCACTTCGGCTTTAGATTTCAAGTGTAGTGTCAGGTGACGTTCTTGTTAAACAAAGACTGAACGTTCGGGCAACATCTGTCGAAGATACTGTGTAGTGGGTAGTCGGGGGGTAGTGTACAATCGGGTCGAGGGTTGTTGGCGCCAGAGCACTTTTCAGATATGTCAAATGATGTGTCAAAAGGAGAATATTAAGTGAAGTTATCACGCAAACAGAAAAATTGAAGTGGTATCTCATTTTGCGTTTTGGTAGGTTGTTTAAACTTCATTCAGGCCATAATAGGAAAGCAGTATATTGAATACGCGGTAGATACAGAATAAAACCATTAAGGGAAGTGCGAATATCGTTATCTGGAAGTAGGTAATTAAGTATGTAATTAGCAAATCATTTGATAGTGCGTTTTGCAGTTGTTGAATACCTTAGAAATCATTGCGAAGATTTTGTTGAGTTTTTGGAAGGACAGTTGGACAGGTTTGACTATTTGAGTAGAATGTGAAGAAAGGGCACATGGTGCGATGCTGGTATAGCACAAGCTGTTGCAAATGCTTGAGAATGAAATTTGAGAAATAATATTGTAGAATCCGGAGATGGTTTTTCTGAGCTTATATGATTGTTAGCAACGGGTGCTACTTTACTGATCTGTAACACGAGACAGCCCAACGGGCACTTTGATTAGATTTCGTGGGTTACCTATTCCAATAACAACTAATATTCCAATAATCAGAAAAAATTGAGATTGAAACCAGCCAACCGGAATCTGAAAGGTCATGGGTTCGACTCTCGTTGAGGGACTTAGAAAACACTTCTTCATTTATTTTCACTTTATCCAAGTCCCATTTCACTTATAATAACAATATAATTTAAATAAGGATCAAGAAGAAACTGTCATATTGTGGATTTACGTTTAATAAGGAAAAAGCAAGAAGTTATTACACATGTACTGGTGTTACACATCTACTGAGAAAACCTGCAATCTGTTCCGGCTACATGAGTCATTTTCTATTCCACGCTAACTAAATGTTATAAATGTTGTACTTAAGCTACTCAGTCGCTTTCTACGAAGGTATGTCTAAAATAGTTGTGGCACAATGGCCTATTTACAAAGAAGTAAAGCAAATTAAATAATCGGCATGCAGTGCATGCAGAAGCGATGACGTTTCACAAAGGGTCTAACATAATTGAGGGCGTGATAAAGACTTTTATCCAATTGCAGTGTACATTTTGTAAAGCTAAGAAGCAATGTTGGTGATTGTCTAAATAGCATAGTTAGGATATGATGGAATTCAAATAAATACAGAATTAACAGTAGTTATAAATTCACAGGCCAAGGATGCAAAGTTAATAATACATTTTCTTCGTAGATTTGCTCAATTGAACAACAGTAGATTGTGTTATATTGTAGTGTGTGACTTCCGATAAACGACATACGATACGCGGAGCTAGCGTTTAAGCTGCGAGAAAGGTCAAATGGTCTCTTGCCCACCGCGGCCCTTATTACTATTATAAGAGTTAGAAATTTCTGTCTACTAATTCTAATAGATCCCATCATATGTAATTAGTCTCTTTCGTTTATACATTGTAGTGTTCCATTCTAACTGCACGGGAGTATTTTGCTTTTGTGTTCTACGCGGCGATTTCTTGTTATCAAGTTAAAGTTGATTTCTGTTCGACCGAAACAGACAAAAAGCGAGCGGACAAAAAGATCGGGTCGGTCGTGCGATGACAATAAGCGATTTCCTGACGTCATCGCTTAAAAATAAACTGTGGGTATATGGTAGGGCTCATAGAAGCCAAACAACTTCGAAATAACCATGACTACGTTCTTGGCTCTGTTTTTCTTTAAGCAACCCTTTTAACTATAAACAGTTTCTTTTAAACTGTTTTGTCACATCAGAATGGTCTCACTACACGATTACATGTTTTTATTCTTTAGAACCCTCGAATATCGAGAGCGGTATTTTCTTTATTGTGCAGCGTCCCTGAATCAGCTCTTCTAGCTCAACGAAGTTCTTATCAAGGCCGGCTTTCTTTGATTGTAGAGACAGATGGTGAAGTCTGGCGTCGTTCTTGATGTCTGCTAGCTCCCTTAACATGTCGTCTGTTTTTTCTTTTGTGTTCTTACCAAGTTTCTCTAGTTCCCGTCTAATCGTCCTCAAAAGTTCGACAATGATGGGTATTTCTTTTTTTCTTGTCTCAATTCTTGCCTCTCCTGCATCTCTGCTATAGCCATGCGGTCAAGAGAATTACTCATTGCTTCTATCGCATTTGAGCCATATGTATCTCTGTCCTCGTAAAAAAACATATTTTTTAATCGCTTGAAAGACGAACTTAGTTTGTTTTCCATTGACTCCGATTCTGATTTAGCTTTTGCAACATAACCACGTATTTCCTGCGCCTCTTTCTTGAATGCTTCAAAGTTCGTGTCAACATTTTCCTTCATCTCTTTTATATCACTTAAAGCCATTGCCACAAGCATTTCTTCAAGTTGGAGATCACTGCTGCTGGGTGAGCCTTTATCCCCTGTGATTGTGTGGTAAATGTGCTGTTCACCCGGGCTCTTTCCACTGGGACGCATCTAGAAAAAATAAACCATGATTTACGAGTCATGAAAAAATCCCCCTTTTTAGATTTCGTGGGTTACCTATTCCAATAACAACTAATATTCCAATATTCAGACAAAAATTGAGATTGAAACCGGCCAACCGGAATCTGAAAGGTCATGGGTTCGACTCTCGTTGAGGGACTTAGAAAACACTTCTTCATTTATTTTCACTTTATCCAAGTCCCATTTCACTTATAATAACAATAAAATTTAAATAAGGATCAAGAAGAAACTGTCATACTGTGGATTTACGTTTAATAAGGAAACAGCAAGAGACTATTACACATGACTGGTGTTACACATCTACTGAGAAAACCTGCAATCTGTTCCGGCTACTTGACTCATTTACAGTTCATTGTCTCGTGTTTCGTCGCGGTCACGTCGTGAACGACGTGACCGTGACGTAACACGAGATTATCCGAGTAGACTTGGAAGCTCACAATAGTGCTTTGTGTAAGACCTCTCGTAAGGTAACGAAGTGATAAAGTAGCAAGGAAACAAGGTAAGAAATAGCCATATTTACATACTATGCATTTTGCTGATAAGATGCATCGGGATGCTGTTCTTCGTATTGCGCGTTTTCTCTTGTCGAGTTTTAAAAGTGCTTATTTACACGTGTGAGACATATAGTGTAAATGTTTGCATTATGAGGTATGTGTATAATGTAATATATTACATGAAGTACTATCTTTAGTAATACCGCCAAATCTGATAAGGAGATTTTATCTCACATATGTTGCTTAAATAGGTAGTTTTTTACATGGAAAATGAATTTACCTTTACGGTAGGTTTGTGTTTTGATATTATATTTGCGGTGGGTATTGTTAAAGTATGAATTAGAAGATAAAGCTGTTGTCAAATTTCTGTTTGCGTTACAAGAAAACCATTTTGGCGCGTGTTAGGGTCGAGAGTTGTTGACGTCAGAGCAGTTTTCAGATATGTCAAATAATGTGTCAAAAGGAGAATATTAAGTAAAGTTATCACGCAAACAGAAATATTGATGTGGTATCTCATCTTCGGCTTTGTTCTTAAACGGGATTGCTCCTTACAGAATCATACAGAACTGTAGGTATGTCGACAATATGTCAGAAAAAAAAACTTTTTTTGTCGTTTCAATCTTTGATTAGATTCGGATTTCAAAGATGTAATAGACCGTAATAGTCGAACCAGCCGGATGTGTGCCTTTACTAGCTGGTGCAAGGTGAAATTTGCGCTGATTAAACTAGTTAAAAAACAACTTGTAGATCCCTTGGACATTTTTTTTCCTTGCGTGTGTTCAATTCGAGTATTACACTAAACCATTTTGGAAAACAGTTCAAAATTCCCTGAATTCCCCCATTCACTAAGACACATGCTAAAGGTCAACTCGTCGCAGTAATAAAGACACAAACAAGAAGCCCTGTGGCTTTATAGACGTGCCCAGTAGCGTTATTTCCTTTTTTGCGTGACAACCGATATACGAATACGATACTTTGCCGCCAGTAAGGTCAAAGGCTGCTTGTTTATTTACACCGCTTTGATGTCTGTTTCCTTTCTTACACTAAACCGCATAAAATATAACTTGTCTCTTTAACTTATATCTTGTACAAGCCCTTTCTAATTGTCTGGTTCTATTTTGCTCTGTGGTCTAAGAGAGGATTTCTTCTTGAGTTAAATGGTTCATACAAAATGAAAAAATGCGTATTACGCTAAGGTAAACAAAATTCCTGTTCCCGATATCATCTAAGCAAATGTCTGTTTTCTTTCTAATACTAAAAACTCGCAGAATATAACTTGTCTCTTTCGTTTATATCTTGTACTAGTCATTTCTTATTGCCCGGTTCTATTTTGTTTTGTTGTCTAAGTGAGGATTCATTATCGAGTTAGACCCATGCAAAGTGCGTATTACGTATGTAGTTAAAATCCCTCTTCGCCATCATTCCTGCCTTATCTGAGCAATTAATGTCAAGTGGCAGATGACGTAGAAAGAAAAACCACTGATCCGTCCCATATCCCTTCCACCATCCAGGCAATTTCAAGGGGCTGATGAAAGATGACCCATTTTAACCTAATCAGAATGCGTCTGCCTCCTTCACAGGCTTTTCCAAGGCCGCGCGGATTTTGGAGAGTTTTGGAGAGAGGCAGGGATTTTGAGCGAGCGCGAAGCGCGAGCGGTGGGTGATCGGTGATGGGAAGAGGGAAAATATAGAAGTTTTATATTTTCTTCATTCTGGAATAATGCATATAGGTTTTGGAAATTTAGTTATGATAAAAAATGTTCTGTATTTTATAAAATGTTATTTATGTGTGGTGTATTGAAAAGATTCCTGGTCCTATGGCCTATTGTTAATTTCGGTGAAAACATGACGGTGAATAACAGGGATTAGTCTAATTTCAAGCGGTGAATATAAGAATGCGACATTCTGATTGGTCAAGAAGCTCTGGTTTATGACGTTATATTCACCTCGCTTGGAGGTGAATATAACATTTCAGGGCTTGGTTACTTAGCCCGCCAACTTTGCCATCCAGGCAAGTAAACATGGCGGCATTTGATGAATGAAATTTTCGTTCATTCGAAAGATATCACATCAAGTCCAGGGAATACAAAACAGTTGGAATTTTAAAAATTGGCTACCAAGGCTTTTGAACCGAAAATATTTTCAAGAGATGGTTCTCAAGGCATTAGAATTGGTGCTAAGGACGATGGTTTTGGAGATCGCACGGGCCACAAGAAACTCATTGGCAGATTTAATAACTGACCAAAAATGACTCAGTTCTCTTCAGATCAGAGATACTCAACTTCTTTCAAGAGGATTTACACAATTGCTCAGAAGTCGCCAACGATTAAAGAAAGGTACTAGATATCTGTCTTTTTTCGTTTTATTGCTTAAACTTAAGCTTAAGTGTAAATTCTGATTTACAATCGATGAATTAAACTTGTTCAGCTTGTTTACAAGTATTCAAGCGAGCACTTGTGTTTGTTAATTCCGTGTTTTAGTTTTTTATTTTATAGTTCTTGATATTCTCCTCTGAAAATTAGACTAAAATTTCGTCTCGGGGAATATTCGCCGTGATTCCCTTCGCCTTCGGCGAATAATTGTTAAATGTTATGATTGTACTTCGTTTTCACAACTTAGAAATAGATTACGTGCAGTTGGTCTTGTTCCTTGTGATTGTGGTAGACTGCAAAACAGTCGTTTGTTCTCTTAAGGTGGCTCGTACCGGTTTTTCTTGCGTAGGAAGTCTGGTGACTAGCGCGCGCGTCACGCTTCATGCCGACGAGTCACGCGCGAGATTTGAAAAGGAAAACAAACATGGCGGCCGAGTGCGAGGTTGCTTTTCTTCATTATAAGAAAGAAATTCCGCGTTCAACTGAAGTTTTTCAACAAGAACATTTTAAGTCAACTTATGTTCGACAGTCAAAATGTTTTCGGATCTCGCTGCTCGAGTTACAAAAGCAAATTCGCATGTGCTACCATCGATCTTGTCGGAGATCGTGACTCAATTCCACTTTTTTCGTTTCAGCTTATTTTCGTTCGCTTTCAAACACATGATTATTCAGACAAAGAAATATTAAACAGTAAGACCTAAGAGGCACAACTGGCGCTAACTGAAACTGGCTAAATCCCATGAAATCCTGAGCCGAAAAGTTTCGCAGACAAAGCGAGGGGAAGTCCACGCGTGTTGCGCGCGTATGTGCCCGCAAAGATCAGCGGTAGTCAGAACTGAGCATGAGTAAATACCAAACTTTTAAAATCGAAATTTTAAAGTGCGCGGAAACGCGCGTGGGAATTATTGAGTTCGCGAAGGCTTTAGCAAGAAAACTAACCCGATGACCCCTATTTTTTATTGCCCTAATATTTTCCTTTTATGTAAAGGAAACGCCAGAAAAAATCTAAAAAAATTCTACAAAAGGAATTTTTAATTACTTACAAATTGCTCTTTTTTGCATTTGCAAAAAATCCGCCTCGTAGAATTTTTTTAAAATAATTATACAGTTTCTTTTTCATATGCTTAAAGTTATCACGAGAAAAAAAATGGGGGTCATCGAGTTAGTTTTCAAGATATAAGCACTGGAAGCTGAAAAAGGGTCCAAAAAAATCATTGCCTACCGTTGCCATGGTAACCACTGATGACGTAATTATTGGTATTTTGGATCAACAACACAATGGGTAATTTAATTATACAAAAATTTTGTTACGATCTTTAATTATTTTTTTGGCCATTTTCTTCCAAACGTCGCACAGTCAAAAACCTGAAAACTGGTACGAGCCACCTTAAGTCGTTGAAAGGCGCAATGCGCCGAACGTTGCGAGGCGAGAAAAAACTTTTAGCGTCTCTCCCCAGTCCCACTCACAGTTTTACATTGGCGCCAGACCTCTCGCTGTCGTACTAAGATATTATACAGGCCCGTAACCAGGATTTTTCATGGGGGGGGGTGCGTATGAGCGACTGTGGCACGAAATCTTGAGCGCCGCAGGCGCGTTAATGCAGGGGGGAGAGGTCTGGGGGTATCCTCTCCCAGGAAATTTTGAAAAAATAGGCATTTCGTGCGTTTTGAAGACAGTTTGTTAGGAGAAAAGGCAGGTAAAAGTGAAGAAAACGACGACAATAATTCTAGTACATTTTTAAATTCAAATCACATTTTTCGAAACAGAACCTCAAAAACGTAGTTAACAATTTATTTAGCTAAAAATGACAGCAGCACATAGAAGGAAAACAGGAAAAAGATAGGTCTCTTCATTTTAGTGTCAAAATGGTTATTACATAAATCAGTCAGAGTCGGTTTGTTGATCTTTTAGTATTGTCCTTGGGTGTTTCCGAGCCCAACAAGTACCCAGTCTCCTCTCTTTTGGTAGCGCCTGGGAATGGCATTTCGAATGGCACTTCGAATGGTTCGACTATGAAGGACATTAGGTAGAATGTATCGTTGAATTTAACCTATTATCACACAATGTGGTCTAAAATATACCACACGAATCTTCAAATGGTGGATCTCCAACCCAAAGGACCATATTGAATGTAAATAGTCGAAGTACAGAAATACCATTTCCCTCTATCAGGAGCCCATCATTTATTTATTTATTTTAATATATATATATTTTTCACAATGAGCGGACTTGCAAGGCTCGTGGCGGGGGCGGGGGGGTGCGAACGCACCCATCGCATCCCCTCCCTACGCGCATCGCATCCCCTCCCAACCGAATGCGTTACATGCGTTCGCAAATGATACGACTAGCTGCAGTCTATGATTGTGTTGGAAATGGAGACTGTTTTCGTTTTTCGAAGTGTTAGTCATCAGATATTTGACTCGGTAGCAAGTCATTTGCTGCCCTGAGCGCCGATGGCGAATAGGGAAGTAAGTAATTAAGTATGAAAGTAGCAAATCGTAGTGCGTTTTGCAGTTGTTGAATACCTTAGAAATCATTGCGAAGATTTTGTTGAGTTTTTGGAAGGGCAGTCTTGGTTTGACTATTTGAGTAGAATGTGTAGAAAGGGCACATGGTGCGATGCTCGTATAGCACAGGCTGTTGCAAATGCTTGAGAATGAAATTTGAGAATTAATATTGTAGAATCCGGAGATGGTTTTTCTGAGCTTATATGATTGTTAGCAACGGGTGCTACTTTACTGATCTGAAACACGAGACAGCCCAACGGGCACTTTGATTTTCTATTCCACGCTAACTAAATGTTATAAATGTTTTACTTAAGCAACTCAGACGCTTTCTACGAAGGTATGTATAAAATAGTTATGGCATAATGGTCTAGTTACAAAGCAGTAAAGAAAATTAAAAGATGAACTGTGGGCATATGGTAGGGCTCACAGGAGCCAAACAACTTCGAAACAACCATTACTATGTTCGTGGCTCTGTTTTCCGTTAAAGCACCCTTTTTAACTTCAAAAAGTAACTTTGAAACTGGAATTAACACAAAGTGTTCTGTCACATCAGGATGGTGCGATGGTCTCACTGCACGATTACATGTTTTTATTCCTTAGTGCCCTCAAATATCGAAAGTGGTATTTTCTTTATTGTGCAGCATCCCTGAATCAACTCTTCAAGCTCAACGAATTTCTTATCAAGGCCCGCTTTCTTTGATTGTAGAGACAAGTGATGAAGTCTGGCGTCGTTCTTGATGTCTGCTAGCTCCTTTAACATGTCATCTGTTTTCTTTTTTGTGTTCTTGCCAAGTTTCTCTAGTTCACGTCTAAGCGTCCTCAAAAGTTCGACAATGATGGGTATTTCTTTTTTTTCTTGTCTCTTTTCTTGCCTCTCCTGCATCGTTTGTATAGCCATGCGGCCAAGACGTGAAACCCTATAGGCCATGTCTTCATGATATGTCTCTAGATCTATGTCATCGTAAACAAACATATCTTTTAGTCGCTCGAAAGAAGAACTTATTTCACGTTCCATTGATTCCGATTCTGATTTAGCTTTTGCAACATAACCACGTATTTCCTGCGCCTCTTTCTTGAATGCTTTGAAGTTCGCGTCAACATTCTCCTTCATCTCTTTTATATCATTTAAAGCCATTGCAACGAGCACTTGTTCAAGTTGGAGATCGCTGCCACTTGAGCCTTTATCCTTCGTGATTGTGTGGTAAATCTGCTGTTCATCCAGGGTCTTTCCAGTGGGACGCATCTAATAAATAGACCCTGATTTAGATTTAACAAAAAAATACCTCTCTCCAAAGTTCGTGAGTTGCTACAGCCACCTATAACTAATATTCTAGTACTCAGACTAGGTTTATTTGACTAAAAAAACTATCAACGTAACCATCTATCTTCAAGAGCACAGTAACATCTAGAGAAACGTTGGCCTTTTTGGGAAATTTCTCGTCTGAGTGCGGCTTACCCAGGCCGAGGAAATTACGAATATCAGAGCCGGAAGTAATGCCGGACAACACAAACGCATATCAGATTCGTACCCAGTCGCCACCTATTTAAAATTTATCTGATGAGTCTAGGAATGTCGATTGACACGCGCAATGCGTTCTAGTCAAATCCGTCTCTGGAGCGACTGGGTATGAGTCTGAACGTATACGATTTTACACATGTTTCACACTGTAACAAGAAAGAATGAATACATCGATCGCTAGGTATTCATTTGATAAAGATATTTTTTTGCATAAACTTAACTTTTAAATGCAGAAATAAGCCGCACGACTTGCTTGTTGCCCGTTTTAGAAATGCCGCCAACATGTAAAATAAGAAGTACTTACTTACTTATCCTCTTCGCACCCCGGAGGACGCTTGAGGCCATTTAGCCCTCCATCCATGCCGGTACAAATCAACTGAATTATTTACATACTAGAATGCACTAACCTTGGCCAACACCCTTATTCCTTCGTGTCCCATGCCTATGTAAGGGTACGGCAATTCCCCTCCTGGAGTGTAATCTATCCATATCTCATCTTCCGTAATTCGTCTCCCATTCAGTGTAAATACCACAGGCACTTTACCGCTCGTCATCCTCTCAAACCTGATGCTACAGCCAATCAGATCACCACGATACGCCATGGCATCTATATTCGGCAATAAAAAGCAAAAAATTAAACATACAACTTAAAATCCCCTTCTTATCGTTGTACCCCCCCCCCCCTCTCAAAAAAACCGTGGCCGCCACCTTCCACTCACAGCTTAATATAATAGCCCAAGACAAATTTCGTCAGCACTCCAACCGGGGCCACCTAAGGGTTTTCAAGCAATCACGACGCGAGCTTGAAACAAAAGAATCTGCAGAGTTTGTCCATGATCAGACCAGCCATGTTGGAACAGCGCCATTGTCTGTTAGAGTGGTTTTGGCTGCGTTAGAGTCAAAATATTCTGTTTGCGATCATGCAGGTTTCAAAATTACTTTTAAATTTTGTCGCCACATTCAATGTTGTTTTGCCGCTGGTTTCGATAACCTTTTTGTTGCTGCACTGAACTTAACAACTGTGCAAAGTCTAAAAAATTCTAATTGTGAAGCGCATTGAGCTTTGTAGATGCGCTATATAAGCACCTATATCATTCAGTCCAGGCGGAGCTCAAAATTATTTTTATCTCGCGTTTTTCGCGCCGTTCAAGCTAACAAAATTAGAACGTAAGTTCGTAAGTTTTTTTTTCACACTCGTTTCGTGATTGGTTGAAACCTCATGGATTCCCCCGGTTGAAGAAGTTTGACTGTAAACAACAAAAGATTGAGATGGGGGTTAAATGGTTAGGCAAATCAAGATGACGTCTCTAACTTTTCAATGTCATGCACTAGAACTTTGGTAGTGCATGAGTAGACGCTGTAGTTAGATCGGGGCCGTAACCAGACCTTTGCCATAGACGAAGCTGGTAGGTTCTGAGGGCATGCTCTTCAGAAAATTTTGAAATCTAGAAGCTATGAATCTTTTTCAGAGACATTTTTCATGAGGTATTTCTTGAGAAAAATCAATCTTGTTCAACTGGGGATTAATTTTCCAACAAAACATATTTTGTTTTTAATTTTGGGTTAAAATCTAGAAGAAGCAAGTGCCTCGTCTTGCCTCTTGCTAGTTACTGCCCTGTAGACAGAATGTGTGAGTGTCTAATCATAGCGTTAGGATGGCTTGTTAAAATATTACCTTCGATCTCTCTTCCCTGTTCTGGGTTTTCAGCGTCGAATATTTTTCCATCGTCGACATGATATCCGACTGTTCCATCAAGCCATCCCGGCATAGCATGACCAGCTCCATAGCCCGCCCAAACAACGCCAACGCCTAAAAACCTTCTCTCCCCTGTTTCTTGAATGAGGACCTACAACGTACGTGTACAAATAAGGGTACTTCTTTGTTTGAATGTTTTCAATGTTATAATAAGAAAGTAGGATTTGTTATACATCTTATTTCCTGTACCGGTTCTGCTTTCTACCGCAACAATTTTCACAAATAATTGCACTAGATACAAATAATGGTAATAGGACTGAGTGGAGTCCAATTCGGTCTGTAATCATACAAGTGATTAACAAATTCGCGGTCGTCCGATTTGTTAATCACGAGTAAAATGGTGAAAAACATAACATTTTACTCGATTAAATGCACAACAACAGCGTGCGCAAAATGGCGCGTATTGTCCAATTATACAGGCATGACGAGTAAACTGTCCTATTACACTGTCCAATTACAAGCATAATGCATACACTGTCCTATTAGTGCTCAAATCGGGCTGCTGATAACCAATCACGTTCGACAATTTTGTTATAGTTTTGATTAATGATTTAATACTTTTCCAGTTACCACTGTTTGAATCTAAAAAACAATTGTAGAAAAGTTTATCAAATACTATCACCCTACTCGTTCGTCTGAATTTTTATGTGCATTCTCAACACCTTTTTGTAATTCATTCTGAATTCATTAATGCGTGTAGTGTGTCAAATGTTTAGTTTTCATTTGCTTAAAAGAATGGATAGCAAGAACGTTTTTTGTTTATTTAAAAGTTCACGACTGTATGATTACCTCAAAATGAGGAAACTCCAGTGAAAATGGAATGATGTATCTGGCGCCGTGATACTTGAACGGCTTGTGTTTGCAGATATCACACAACCTGGCCCCCTCGCATGTTAAAAGGCATTCTTCCACACTAATTCCTTTACTGTCCCACGCCTGCATTCAGTCAAAAGATGAAAGTTAATATAAACAGAATAGTTTGGCCCAGACTTAATATTGAGAAGGGTGTTGCAGTAAGTCATCAACAGCGCAAGAAAAAGGTTGTCTTCGTTTTTTTGCACTTTTTTTTTGTAATAAACATTTAATTAATTTTAAAAAAAATAAAAACTGATACTCCTTGTGGTTTGCTTTTACTTTACAGTGTGCCCTCCTGTCGCCCGTGTAAACCGGGATAACGCAAGCAAAAGCTACTTTGAGTAATGAAAGCCTGAGCGCTGCGGTTGCGGCTGCGTACCAAGTATGTCGTGTTGTACACCTCACGCCTGCTTGTGCTGACGCATGCCTCTGCAAGCGTCGTGTGATTAAAGCTGCCTTAGGCATTTATCCTACTACCTCAGCGTATACTATAGGATTATACTTTATCACATAGGTTGCTCCCCTCCCCTCTCAACATATTTGCCAAGGTAATCTAACATATTTGCCAAGTTAACAACTTTGTAACAACGTTGTTTGTAACTATTTATATAACGGAAGAAAAGAGGCACTGTGAGAATAAGGGGGCCGTTAAAGAGAGTACGAAAGTAAAAAGGGGTCCAGATAAATAAAATATTCAATAATCGTATTTCTTATTATTCAATGTTCTTTTATTATTCTTTATTGTTTGAATTAGTCACAGTCTGCAGTTTCCTTCACCATTCGACTATATTGACTGTTGATCAACAAATGATGAACCATATATCTTTTAATGTTTAACGGCGGCAGAAGATTGCTTCCATCAACTTAATGATCGACATAGGTGTGGTGTGGTGCGGTGCAGCCTGCAGCGTTTCGTTTCGTTGCGCTGTGCTGCGCTGCACTGTGCTGCGCTGTGCATGCTAAAGCTTCGAGCTTCAGAAATGACTACAATGCAAAGTCAGTTATGAACTAATTTACCTCAGGACCTGTAGGAAGGACGCTTTGGTCTGAAGAATGAGATGCTGTAAATGTTCTGTGTGCAATCTGGTTGGCCATTTGCCGATTCCGCTCGGTTTCTACAAGCACACGGTCCAGTTTTCTTTCATCTAAACAAACAAGTTTGCGTGAAACACTTATTGTTTAATACTAACAGACAGTCCATTAGCATAGAGACAGTAAAAGCAAAAGATAGCACCTGTCAAGTTAGTACAAACTGACACCAGCTAATGACTGGGTTCCACGTTTACTTATCTACCATACAGTACAAGATGGATCTATTGCTTAGGCCTTTGTATGGAACCCCAGTGAACAACCCTAGTGAAAGCTATCGATTAGCACTTCTATGCAGTACTCATAATCAATAATATTTGTACTAATTATAGATACTCGTTACACTGCGCAAGGTAGTTCATGAAGCCGCAGCAAGGTTTAAGCTCTTCAGGGCCGTAACTAGCAAGAGGCACGACAAAGCATTTGCTCCGTCTAAATTTCAACCCAAAATTAAAAACAAAATATGTTTCAGTAGTTGGGAAAATAATTCGCAGTTGAACAAGATCGACTTTTTTTAAGAAAAACCTAATGAAAAGTGTTAAAAATTTTCTGGATGGCATGCCCTTAGAACCTCCTAGCTAGATTTTGCATCGTCTATATGCCAAAGGTCTGGTTACGGCCCTGGGGCCCGTTTCTCGAAAGCCTCGAAAACTTAACGGGCCCGTAAAGCCATTTTAAATTATCTGTGTTTTAAAAACAGAGAAGTGTATAGGCCTGAAACTTTGTATGAAGGAAACCTCTGTTCATATGAAAAATATCATGGAATTAAACAGCTCTTTAATTATAAGGTTTGAGATTTTGCTATGGCTTTTCGGGTGCGAAAACTTTTCGGGACCTTCGAGAAACGGGCCCCTGCTCTTGTCTGTAGATAATGCTCTTTTTTTTTGGAGTGGAAGATTAAACATCAACCATACCCTGATTTCTCTTCACGAAGAATGAATTACGGTAAACTGTCTCTAAGGTGGACGCGTTTGGCACCAGCGCAAGCTGCCCAAGCCATCTTAGAAAGGTGTACATGTTCACTTTAGAAATGGGAGATGACGTAGCCCAACACCAGGATTCGGACGAAAGAAATTGTGGAAAGGGTTAAAATGTTCTCATGTATTTGTTAATGTGTTTATTGATAAAAACTGAATGTAAACTGAAATTTCAACATGTCTTTGTTTATCATCTCATTTAATTTAATGTTACTATGGAGAAATGCTTTTTTTGTTCTGTTTACATAAAAAACAACAACACCAATCTAATAGGTGTTTTCACGTAAAAGCTTTTTTGGCTGTTTAAGGTGTGTGCTAAGAGGCTAATAAATGTAATGCTTCTTACCTGTCAAAGGAAAAACATATCCGTATTCAGCAAAGTAAGCCAACTCCAGATCTTTCACAACAGCCTTGAAACAGTTCTTTTGAAATAGTAAGTTAGAAAAATTTCTTGTTAAAATAAAACACGACCTAGTTGTAGCTTCTTTCATGCACCATCCATTCTGCTTCAGTGTGTTAAAATAGCGAAGCTGGGCAGGAACAACCTGAACACTCGAGCAACCTTTGGGCGTTCCAGCAAGTTGTGAGATCAAATAACTCATCAAAAATTGTGAAATTAGGCAAGAGTGCGTATAATGTTATTTACAAACAAACTTATATAACTTAAAACTATTGCCTAAAACTTTATAAAGTTATATGGGGAGTAAAAACAAACTTACGTGAGCCGTTGCTCTTGGTTTTTCTCGATGTTGGCGGCGCCTACTGAAGCACTTTTGCCACCCGCAGCACTTAACCAAGAAAGAGACGAGGTTGAGTGGAACTGGTATAGGATGACAGGAACTGTATGTCTGTATTGATATGGCTTTCTTAAAGGACCATTCCATCAGTGAGTTGTCCTAAAAAATAACACATAGACTTTATAATAATGTCCAAGCCTAGTTTCGGTACTAGTGACAATCGATAAGCGGTCGAGGAAACTTTACACAGAATCGATATGATATTACATAATGCGCATTTTTCATTTGTAACCGATAGACTGTGTCCTTTTAAAACCTTTATAATAGTGCAAAAGCTTTTACAGCAAGGCGCCCAAAAGTGTGACCACTTTTAATTTATTCACATTCTTTCGTGCAGATTTAATTCAATCAGAAGTCAACTGCAAGCTATCCACGGCTTTTGATTGGATTAAATCTGCACGAGAGAATGTGAATAAATTAAAAGTGGTCACACTTTTGGGCGCCTTGCTGTAAAAGGAATCTTGGACTACAATTAAAGAAGACGTAAACAAATCCAGTATAAAACGACACACCTTGTTCTACACATTAAACATAAAAGCGATTTTGGATTGCAATCTTACTTGTACTTTCTGGTATGTGTTGGACAAAAGTGCAATCATCATGTTGACAAGAAGAATGACTCCCATTATAAGAAACGCTCCGTAAAGGAAATGAACAAGAGTCACTGAAGGACCATCAGCTGATTCCAGGGTGTCCAGTTCTCCTACTCCCATCAAAGACCAACACAGATGTCGAACCATCTCCCACCAACTGTTGATCAGACAGAAAAGTTCAACCCTAGAATACTGGCACTAGACAGTTACATGTAGTAAATTATATATTTAAGAGAGGGTCCATATGAAATCCATGCAATATTAAAATTTGAGTCTACATCGACCCTCTCAGATTTCCTTTATATTTTGCATGGGGTTACATATTGAGATGATAATGCTGTAGGTAGAATATTATCGCAAAATTCTTTAACGTGTGGAAGATATCGTGGTCAACGTGCCCATGGTCGGTTTTGAGCCAAAAAATACCCAAATTTTGACCCATCTTTCGACCAAAATATCTCTGCAAGAATTGAAGCTTTCCATATAAAAATACCACTGTAATTAGTATCACCTAGTACAATTTAAATCATATCATCAAGATTTTTCATCGCTCTCACGTTTGGTAGTAAACCTATTTTAAAAATAAGGTATTTCGGGCAATGCGTGACACTGGAGATTTTAGGGTAAAATTACGTTTGAATATCGCCGATGCGGCGTTATTCTGATGGTTCCATTAGCCATTATTTTGTAAAACATTTACTAAATAATAAATTAAAGTCAAAAAAAGTATGTTAAGTTCAATCGGCACGTATGATTTTAGCGTACAAAAATGTGGTACATGTGAGCAAAACAAAAACAAAGTTCTGAAAGTTTTAGAACGAGTTTCATAACATGATGGATAGGTCGGCTGAGGACGTGAGAAATACCGCTTACATAAATCCAATAAACCTTTTAGCATCTAAAGTGGTTCGTGATGTTAATTATCCGGCTATTTAGTGCCCATAAATACAGACTTACGGCGTGAGAAAAGGTAAACAAGCCACTTGACATGTTCATCATCGATCGAATTCAAGCGTATCTTCACGTGCAGATTGGAAAGAGAAAACGTCGCTCACTCCTGTCTACCTGGTAGTTATAATGTTCACAAACAATTCTGCAAGGATTTAGTTTCCACTTTTCTCGTAAGCGATGGCCTCAGTACTTCACATTTTCATAAGCCTGGTAAGTTACTTTTCACCCGGGCGCCATGTTGTTTTGGACTAGTACCCAGTCTCTCAAGACTTGCCTCAGTGCTCAATCGAAACGCTGGAATGGACCATTGTTTTACTCGAAGAGTAGTATAGTACAGTACAGACTATTTTTTTCGTGGCGCTCCCTGTCCAAACAATTTTTCCAGCTGCATCTTTCTGCAGACAATGTTTTTTGATGTCTTCAAACAATTTATGTGGGCATTTTGCTATTGCAAACAATTTTTTTTCAGGATTTTTGATCCCACTTGGCCACTCCTCCAAAAAAATAATTTTGCGTCCCTAACTGAATGTTTGATTTATAGTGTGGATGTCAAAACCATTAATGCCAATTGAAAGGTCTTTCAAAGGCCTTGTTAACAAAATCGAACGACCGCGCAGTTTGATTTTGTTAATAACGCTTATAATTACACACCCAATTGGACTTCACTCAATCTTTATACACTGGGGTTATATCCACCATCTCTCTAGCTCCTGTTCGTGCCGTATTGCAGATCAATGTAATATATGAAAAAGTTAAAGTAGCTTATACACAATATTACTTTCAAATTAATGAAAACACTAATGAAGTACTAATAAACCTTAAGTGAGGTTCTCTGCGACAAATCGCTTCGTGTGTACTACTTCAAAAAGTCCCTGCAACAAGGCGTTTGTTCGGTGCACCTGCAGCGAATTTGGAAGAGGGAGAATGTAAACTAGTTTTTGAATTCAATACATGAAGCTCTCTCATTGGCTAGTTTATATTTTGTCGCAGAAGTGCACACACGCTGCGACAAGGCTGCTTTCACTCATTTTGTCACTGCGATCAGTCGCACGAATTTAAACTGGTTTGAGTTCGTGCCTGGTGCAGCCTCGCCCTCGTGGATCATGTCTTTCGTGCGCTGTCGACATGTCGTCATGCTGACGCGTATATTTGCATTCTGCTCGCTTGCTGCAAGTAGTTTCCTTTCGTTGCTCTCAGCCTTCACTATATCCTTCTTTCTTTCATCCGTACTCTCCACTGGCTTCGGGCAGTGCGACTTAGGGCTTTCCACAAGTTGCTCGAGATTTCCCAAAAAGTTTCCCGTAATATCTCAAAAAGTTGCTCCAAAAATCCAAAAACGTTGCTTCATATAATAAAGGTTGCTCGAAAGTTGCTCTAAAAAATCCAAAACGCTACTTCTAACCAAAATAATTTTTTCTAATTTCCCTTTGAGAGTAAGATCTTCAAAGCAGTTTTAAGCAATTTTACAGCAAAAGTATCTAAATAACATATTAAAGGAAATATTATTTTGTTAAGTAACAAGGATTCCTTTAACTGGGAAAAATCGTGAAGATATCGATGACGTCATGTTTGCTGACGAGTTTTGTAATGTTTTATACAGAATGAGCCGAATGTTGAAACGTCTTCAGATGTCCCTCGAATATCTTCGGCAAACGTCGTAAGTCTTCGGAAACGTTCGTTTTGCCTTAGAACAGCACTCGTATAATCTTCGTAAATCTTCGGTCTGGAAATTGCTCAAAATGCAACAAGTTGCTCAAGGGGAAAAAAGTTGCTCCAAGGGGAAAAAGTTGCTCGAAACATGAAAAAATGCCAAAGTTGCCGAGCAACTTGTGGAAAGCCCTAGTGTGACTCAAAGGGCCTCGATGTGGAGCCGTTTTCTATAGCAACCGTCCAAGCACTTACCTCTTAGTCGGGTTTCCGCTTTCGCCTCGGGGCCACTCCGCTGGTGCCTCATCCCTTTTCATTCGATTCCCAGCCAAACCCCGCCTTCAATTCGTTGCGTAGCTTAACAGACATTAACGGCAGAGGTCTCGATCCCTGGCGCAGAACAGAAGGACCGTAGACTCTGGGAGCAAGAACGGGTCATTCCATCTCAAGTCTCCGGTGCATGCGCACAATTAAACCGGAACCATAAATGGCCCAGAGGGCAGAGGACGGCCCAGTTCGGTCAAGGCTGACGGAAAATGCGCAAGTTCTTGGAACGAAATTTAATATCTAAACTCGTTTATCAACCGCTGGTTTAGGGGAACGAAGACCCTGGGAACAAGGATCCAGAACAATTTCAACAAATTTGGAATCACCTGTATCTCTGATAGTGCTCCTACTGATTTCCTAATTTAAAGCTAGAATGACGGACCGACGTATCGACGGAATTAAATATTTGTATAAGTGTAGATCAGCGTGCCTTTTTACAACTCATGATTCGTCTTTGCCTTGACCAGGTTGTTGAAAGTTCGTTTTCAATGACACTCATAATAATACTCTTTTGTTCTATTTTATCTTTCCTGTAGGCAATCCTTAGAATAAATGTAAATGAGTGAAATACTGTAAATGATTTAATAAACGCCCCACTCTCAAATAAACGCCTCCCCCTGAGGTGTAAAATTTGTATTAGAGGCCTCTACTAATAAACGTCCCGTGTCTAATAGACACCCCTGCTCCCCCCATCACCCCACCCCCCTCCTCAATAAAAAAAGAAAAAGTATATTCGCCTCAAAATTCAAGTAAACGTTTCATGGAGTAAAAAACACGCAATTTTCTTTAGTTAGTTAATTGATTCACTCGGACATCGAAGGGACCAAAGGAGCTAGCTAGCCAACATGGTTAACCCCGATGCGATGACGATGAAGACATCGATATCGAACAATCTGTGAACGACATCTTTAGGCTTTGCATTAGAAAAGATTAGAGTAGTCTCCTACTCACAAAATCTGTTTCCTATCTTTATCCGGGAGCAAACTACGCGTCATATTTACATACTTGTTTGTCTATTTGTTTCGTTACAGTTAGAGTGAAATCATGGGCTCCTGGTGAAATGAATGCCCCTTTTCTATTAAACGCCTCATATTTATTTAACACTCCCGCATGTACCCCTTAAATTAAAAAACCCTGGCGTTTATAAGATTACTTACGGTAAGTCGGTATTAAAGGCTAATTTTTCGATTTCAGATTTTCAAAATTAAAAAAGGTAGAAAATTAAAGCCATGGCGATTTGTGGCGTATTGGATCATTTATAGATGACTCAATACATATCCCATGGCCCCTGAATGTCAGGTCCTTCTTGAAAGCACATAAACGAAGCCATGACGATCGCAATATGATCTGAGTCAGAGTGAAATTTGAGACATGAAATTTGAGATAAAATTCACAAGTCGGTCTGTCACGCAATCAACTATTGTCGGTGTTCTTCGAAGAACGACAGCACCAAAAACCACTTGTGCCGCAGATTCTTACTGGATGGAAACGATGACTACATAATTTCTTTGCAGTGGAAACATGTTTTTTATATGTGAACAAAACACGCGACCGAATTCTAAAACAAGTCGGTTTTCATGATCGGTGGATATTATATTTGATGCCTCGCCGCCAACTTGTTTTGATAACATCTGTTCTTAAATTACTATGGTGCTGGCAAATACGAAAAAATGCAGCTTACACACCAAGAGGGCGATGCCAATGATGCTTGCTTGTGGAGATATCTTTCAAATTGGTGCAGTTAACGACCAGCAGGTCGGTATGACCTTTGTGTTCGTTTGAATTTGTTTAATTTGCTTATTACCAGCCAACGACTTCCAGTAGTTAAAACTACTAACGATTTAAAAGTATTTTTATGCAAAAAGCTTCATAACGATGTTTTACTTCTTATAGCAACATTCTATTTAGTTTATATTTTACAAACTCTGAACTTATCACGATTTCCGTGTTGAGCTCATTTGCATATTGTCACGAAGTTAACACCATTTATTGATGCGAACCTGTAATTCCTCTTAAACTTAACAGAGATTTTATTTGATAAATAGGGACACTATTTCCTTGGCAATCTATTGATACGTTCAAATTCGATTGAAGAAACGCCGCATGTCTACAAACAACGACTTTAGAAACCCCACTTTTTTGATACGAATTGAATAAGGAGATTTGGAATTTTGCTTTCAGCCAAACGCAGCAAATGACACAAGTTTACTGAACGTTTTTCTATTGTTCGGGACTTGATTTGTCTTATGTAAAAGTTTCGTATCATTTCTTTTTAGATTTAGCATGTAGCAGGGGATCAAACATGGTGAATATTTTTAGGTCAAATTTAAGTACTTTCCACTGTCTGACAGTTTGATTGACATTTCTCCAAAACAATAAGCAATTGAACCAAAATATTGCACATGGTTAATGTACTAGTGAAGTTACACAAGTGTGCCAAACTTGAGGGAAATCGGTGAGATACGCTGTAGACTCGCCTGCATGGTTCTCGTGCGGACTCACTCTTAATAACTGTATTAGAAACTGCCTCTTTACTCCAGCTTCATGGAAATCAAATGCAAGGGGCACATGCAGTTCATAATGCAGTCTTCTAATTGTCAATATACTGGAAAATACGCTCAAGTTTTTTTATTTGTTGACTGAAACTACAAGAAAATGTTGCTATTTGATTGGTGGCATCTTGAGTCGGTGGACTTGACATGTAACTACTCTCATTGCCTTCGTTGCCCTTTCTTCGATTCATTCCAATCAACATTGAAGGAAAGGAGATAGAGCACCTCAGCAATTGTGATTTGGATTGTAGATAAGAGAAAAAGAAGCCAAGGAAAAGAAAACAAAATGTTTTTTTTAGCTGTGCGAGAGGTACGCTTCGGTTTGGACAAAAGATTGATGAGCCACCCCCCGCTCACCAACAAAGAAGACATATGCTAGTCTTGTTTGCAGACATTAAAAAGGATATCTTTTGGTTATATATATGTGCTCACTGTCAAACGGCTTCATCAACATATATAAGACCCTAATATGATAAAACGGCTGAGTAAGGACGGCACAACCGGAAAGGGGGGTGGGGGGGAGATCATCAATATCACTAAAAGGATCATAAGAGTAGCTACACTCCTTAACCAGAATCCGTGGTAAAACCAATGAAGCTATAACTCAGTTGATTTCCTCATATTAACCTACTAAATCTTACCAGGCTATTCCAGAACTGCTGCAAACGCTGCAAATAAAAATACAATTCAAATAGTAAAATTTTTCAGGTAAGTATATTTTAATATATCATTTGATATCGTTCTTAGAACCGATGGACACTTTCACGACTTTTGTTGCAGATATGATTAATACAGAAAAAATTGGTACGACTACATGTGGCTCTTTCAACTATATTTAATGCAAGGCAGTGAAAGAGGCTGCTCCAAGTGAACATGTTTACCACATTTTATTACAACAGGATCTCAAGGTAAATTACCGTGCTATTGATCTTTTCCTATGGAAGGTATGGAACTGTTCTTCTCTTTGTTATTGTAGAAAAAATTGATATTGACATTACTCACGGTTCTTTTCCATTATGCTTGGAAATGAAAGACTTCTCAGCCATGTAAACTTTAGTTATTGCAATAGAAAAGGCCAAAATAGTTGCCACAAACTGCCAAAATATAGTAACCAGGTCCCCCAAGATGTGAAACAAAGCGATCTGGATGGGACCAATTTGTTTTGTTGTTTCCATCACGTGACCAAATGCCCTGAGTGTAAGGAACATGGTATTGAGGCCGTAAAGGTAACCAGCAATGACAAGGGATCGGTTGTTGGTCACGGATTCGGACAGCGCCAATGTGGCCATTCTTAGAACAAATGTAGTGAAGTAAATAATAAGCGTGGTGAGGTCCAAGATGTTCCAACGATCACTGAAAACAAAGGAAAACAGTACGTAAAATCAAGTAACAAACAAACAAGGAAAAATCACTATAACAAGGCGAGGTTTGAGGTGAAGTATTTTTTTGTGGTGTGCACTTTCAAGTAAAATTTTTTTGTGAATTACGAATAGCATATTGGCACGAGCTAAGACATTTTTTTCAGGGTGATCTTTCCATAAAGGTTATTTCTCTTTTGTGAAAGTATACCTTACTATCCGTCATTCTAGTACTGTATAATAAGTGAAAGTATAGTATTGATGTATTATGGAAAGCTTTTACAAGTCTGTTCCCAAGTGCTTGACACCAGATTTCCTTCACTAAATGGAAGGGCCTGAAGGGGTAAAATGAAAACTGGGATTTGGGTAAATTTTCACTGGGAAAATTGGATTTGGGTCACTTGGTCGTACTGGGAATGGCAAATAAAAAAAAAATAGAACTGGGACTGGGATTTGGAAACTTCGGAAAACAATAAGGTGCATGGGAAACGGAATTTGGGCAAAATTTGGGCTGGGAAATAGAATATATACCCCTGCCCCCTTCTTTCAGGAGTCTCTGAATGGGATGCTAGTAGCCCTACTTCATCCAACACAAGTACAGTACTTGGTTAAAGGAAAAGCTAGTACCTGATATACTTGGAGAATTTCATCGTAAAAACTGTTGGTTTATCTTCGTGTTCTTCCTCGGCGAAGTCTTCTTCAAGGTATTTACAACCATTGCATCTTGTACGTTGGAAATTTCGTCGTTTATTCTTTACCTTCTTCTTTACTTTGTTACTTGCAAATTGCTCAATCTCGAATAATACACGACCGGTGAAAAATACTAGAATGGCCCACTCGACTCCGCTCAAAGAAATGCTTGATGTCTCCAGGCAGATGGTAAAGTGGAGTCCAAGCAAAACCAGGTAGCTTAGAGCGTCACGGAGAAAGACAAAGTATGGAGTCGTGAAGTAATCAAGGTAACTGTCTACAATGTTAAAGAAAAGCACACGGAATTAACTATTTGACGAGATAACGCGATTGTCACTTAGAATGAGTTAAATGGGCCCTTTGCTGCTAACGGAAATATGACACAAAATAACACCTTGCTGGAGAGCAAGTAACACCGCGCACTTAGATGATTTACCGACACCTCTTTGTTTGGATGTCGAAGAGCGTTGCATGCTTCTCCTCCAGCAAGGTGTTCTTTCGGTCCATGTTACCATTAGCTGCAAAGGGCCCATTGCAAAATGCAAGGTAACCGAGGGCATTATACAACAAATGATATAATAACACAAAATATTTCCCCTTTAGTATCAAGCTTTTAGCCAAACGTTTGGGAATTGCACGGCCTTTTTAATTACCCATAAGCGCCACTAAAATATTGCTCCCGTCTTGCTGAAGGCAAACAAAAAGAACTTTTGATTTTTGTAACTTATATGGCCATAGGAAGAAGATTAAGGAAGTAAATTCGACAAGTAGCAGCGAATAACACAGCTTTCGTGATAGTTCACTTCTTTCTCCTACAATCAGTCAATTTAATTTACCATTGATTTTTATTAATAGAAGCGATCCCTAAATTGTTAAATAAAGAAATTAACATGGAACAGTTTTATTACCGTAAACATCTTTGCCGCTTACTCCTGTAAACAAATTAAAGCTTTTTGTCAGTATATCAGGAATGGAGAAAAGAAACCGACCAATGTGTACTGCATGCTCTAACAAAACCTCAGTTACAATAAGACAGAACAGACAACATACAAATGCCTTCTGTTGAAGTTTAAAATCAGGTTTCGTATACCTCAAACACTTTTAAACCTGACATAATTTCGCAAGTGGTGTAAAATAATAAAAAACACCCCAGCACGTTAGAATGATATATATCATTCGTTTTGAAAAGAAATACTCGTGCATTAGCACTTACTTTGCAAAAGGCGCTTTCCAACTGTTCGCAAACTCTCATTTTCTCCGAAATGAAGGACTTCAGGACCGTCATCAATATCCTGTAGCTCACGGATATTGATATGAGGACCAAATGCGACTGTTACCACTTTTATTTGGTTCGTCTTTACATTGGTCGTTTCATTCATTACTTGTTCATTTTCATCCCATATGCAAGTTCTATGATCCGTTAGAATAATGAGGACCTGTATAAAAATAAGTGGTAAATTAGTAAAACATCAGTCAACTGCTGTACATATATACAAATCAACTTGTAAACATCTTTGAAGTGATGACATATACGACGTATATTGTATAAGAAAAATCAATGTCGTTACCGTTTTTGTCTCGTGTTACGTCGCGGTCACGTCGTGAACGACGTGACCGTGACGTAACACGAGATTATCCGAGGGGACTTGGTAGCTCAGATAGTGCTTTGTGTAAGACCTCTCGTAAGGTAACGAAGTGATAAAGTAGCAAGGAAACAAGGTAAGAAATAGACATATTTACATAGATACATTTTGCTGATAAGATGCATCGGGATGCTGTTCTTCGTATTGCGCGTTTTCTCTTGTCGAGTTTTAAACGTGCTTATTTACACGTGTGAGACATGGTGTAAATGTTTGGATTACTAAGGTATGTGAATAATGTAATATATTACATGAAGTATCATCTTTAGTAATACCGCCAAATCTGATAAGGAGATTTTATCTCACATATGTTGCTTAAATAGGTAGTTTTTTACATGGAAAATGAATTTATCTTTACGGTAGGTTTGTGTTTTGATATTATATTTGCGGTGGGTATTGTTAAAGTATGCGGCTGGCTGAAAAGCTGTTGTTAAATTTCTGTTTGCGTTACAAGAAAGCCATTTTGGTGCGTGTTAGGGTCGAGGGTTGTTGAGGTCAGAGCAGTTTTCAGATATTTCAAATGATGTGTCAAAAGGAGAATATTAAGTGAAGTTACCACGCAAACAAAAATATTGATGTGGTATCTCATCTTCGGCTTTGTTCGTTTCTTTAAACTTTATTCAGTAAAGAATAGGAAGGGCGTATTATGAATAGTGTAGAAACAGAATAAAAGGATTAAGGGAAGTGCGATTATCGTTATCTGAGAAACAGGAAATTAATTTGCTTTGCTTTGTTAATTGTATACGCTTTCCAGAACGTGATATGATATTTTGAAGACACTAAGGTCACAAAGTCAAATTCATAATTCCTTTTTGTTTGTTTTTCTTAGGGCCGGGTCGCACTAAAAAAAATTTTGGAAGAATTTGTTTACTTTGCGGTGAAAATCTATCAACACGCGAGATTTTTAAGTGCGACCTCCACTTAAAAAAAAAAAAGGCGAACCGATTTTCCAAAATTTTGTCTTTAATAACAAAGGAAGCCGTCTCCAGTGATAACAGAACCTGTCAGGGAAATGACATTGAAGGTCATGATCGCACGCAATCACAAAGCGCGGGAACTTCGCTAGAACACTCGATCATGGATGGAGGTGGCTTTTTTCTCAGTTCAACACCATTTTATCCGGTTACTTTTTTGATCAGCAGCAGCAACAGCAGTTTGGCCCTTTTATGAATGAACTGCATTCGCAGTTAAACGTGGGTGAAGGCAGTCAAAGCAGGCCAGGGAGCGCATCGAGCGATATAACGAGCTCCCCGACGAGTCCCGTTGCTGTTGCAAGTACATCTACAGCATCTTCTCCCGAATCCGGACCGGCAAAGAGAACTTACGACAAATGGGTCCGACGATGATCAGAAAATGCTAATTCGTCTTTGGGCTGATAATTTCGATCGCCTGAAGAGCAGAGAAGCACGAAAGGTCTGGGATGAAATCAGGCGAGCACTGAACTCGAAATTTGGCACGAAGAGGACCAGGGATAAAGTCTTTTAAGCGTCAAGCAATCAAATTCATTTCCGGTTGTCACTTGCGAAGCCGGACCAAGATATATTAAGTGATAATACACAATACATCTTGCAACAGTATCAACAAAATGCAAGTAATCAACGTTTTCACGGAACATATATCTTGTCCTTCCACGGCGTAAATTTCGAGAGTTTAAAGCGTATTTTACAAATAGACTTGAGCAAAAACAAACTAAACTAGCAAAAACGAAAACAAATAGGAAACCACGTGAAACAAATAGGAAACCACGCAGCGCAGACTATAAATGCAATGACCTCTAGACATTTCCTTGGCCACAATCTTACGGCTCTATTTAATACATAATGCCTCCAGATAAAACAGATCCCCATTAGAAAGAAGTGAGAAGCAAATTACGTCGAAAAACCTTCTCAGGAAACTAATTTGCTTTGCTTTTCACCACTTCGGCTTTAGATTTCAAGTGTAGTGTCAGGTGACGTTCTTGCTAAACAAAGACTGAATGTTCGGGCAACATCTGTCGAAGATCCTGTGTAATGGGTAGTCGGGGGGTAGTGTACAATCGGGTCGAGGGTTGTTGGCGCCAGAGCACTTTTCAGATATGTCAAATGATGTGTCAAAAGGAGAATATAAGTGAAGTTATCACGCAAACAGAAAAATTGAAGTGGTATCTCATTTTGCGTTTTGGTAGGTTGTTTAAACTTCATTCAGGCCATAATAGAGGGTCCACAATAGGTTTGGCGGGATGCAGGATTTGGCTATTTTTTGTGGTGATATTCGGGATGCGAGCTAGAAACAGCAGCGGGAAGCGGGAATTTCAAGTACGAGCGGGAGCGGGATTTTGTGTTTTTATGGGGTCGGGATTCGAGAATTTTAATGAAAAAGTGGCGGGATACGGGATTTTTTTATCGTGACTGCATAAAATTTCTTTGTGCGTAGACCGTCGGTGTGGCAGTGTCGAGTTTCAATAAATGAATCACGAAGTGCATGTAACGTAATCTGTCAAACTTATCCATTATCACCTGTGTGTGACGTTCTTCACACTGACATTACGGCATTTCTATTTCCGACGTTTTCGTCACAAGAAACAGGTATGAAATAGACTCTTCACCCGCTCTTCACAGCCCTCAATTTTCTCATATTTTTTTGGATCGTTGAACGCAGGAAAACATGGCTACAGAACTGAACGTCAGTTCAAAATGGGAGGCGTACGAATGCAGGGTCGTGTGCTTTGCGTCGCGCTCACTTTGCTCGCCTTTTTGCGTCGAAAGAGAAGCCACGCGTGTTTCCTTTTGCTTAAGATCCTGCGCATGCCTAACTTCTTGACGGACTTAAAAATTTCCGCCTTTCCTGATCATTAACAAACATTGTTATGGAACTTTTGTTGTGGAGAACCGAAGGCAAAAATTATGGACGGACGATTAAAAAAGTGATGAGATGCGAGGGGGGGAAACAAAAAAAATATGCATGCAAGGGAAAATACCAAGAAAAAAATTCATGTTAAGGGGAATGCAAAGAAAAAGTATCTTTCATTTTACACTTGATGAGACCATTTTTCGACGAAACATATCGTGGAGAATGCTGAGAATAGCATTTCCAAGCCTAGAAATTTCAAAATTTTCTGGGGGAGCATGCCCCCAGACCCCCCTACAGGATAGCGTCTCTGACGCTCACCCTCGAGTTTCATTTAAAGCAAATTCGATCAGCCCAGCCTCCCGAACAACAAAACTTTTTCCCAAATGTCGATGGTGATAGTAAATTGAGTTTCAAGTCTTGCCTACTGGCCACTGCATGATCATGAAGGTTAGTCTTTTTGTAACGTTTATTTTAACATTTTAAAAAGAAACTCGTTCAAAAATTTAGGCGGGATCGGGATTCGGGCGTAAAGAAGGGCGGGATAGCGGGATTTACGAGAAAAAGTAGGCGGGAAGGCGGGATTTGAGAACCCTATTGTGGACCCTCATAATAGGAAAGCAGTATATTGAATACGCGGTAGATACAGAATAAAACCATTAAGGGAAGTGCGAATATCGTTATCTGCGAAACGGGAAACAAATTTGCTTTGTTCAGTGCACTTATGTCTTACTAATTAGGTAGCTGTATCAACAAGTTGCGCTGGAAGTTCTAAAAAGCGTATTGAGAATTAATAATTTAATCAAGGTTATTATATGTGACTGAGGGCTTTTCATGCACAGTTCTAGTTTATTTTCACTGAGAATAATTTTAGTTGCAAGGTGAGTGAACGGTAGGGTAACATGTTTGTGCAGAGGTGTATATAGAACACTTCTTTTACATATTGGAAGCTATCATCGGTCTTTAAGCGGCAGAGCAGAAGTAGTTGTTGAATATTGACCTTAATTTTTTCATATGCTCACTAGTGGCGCACGACGGAGTTGTGATTTTTGAACAAGTTATGTAAAATAGAATATTTATTTAAAGGACGATTTCTAGAACGTTATATGACATTTTGAAGACACTAAGTCATTAGAATGGGGCTTTGTCAGGAGCCATCACTAGTAATGCGCTCCTGGCTCTGTATATTTCAGAAGTAGGTTAAAAGCTTCAGTAGATTACAAATTGCAAGATTTCATGATTCCTATGAACTTGGTAATAATTTCTGTGAGTTGTAGCTAGTGGACAGATCACATTAGTATTTGCTGTTTATTGTATCAAGACTAGTACAAGTAGGTAAGCATCACAGATATATTTAGAGCGGTTTGTATGTTAATGAACGATTTCACTTGTCATTTAGTTTGGAGAAGTAAGAAGTAATTTGATAGAGGTTTAGGGATTTATAGATAGGTACGCGATGTTGTGTATTGGTGTTCAGTAGTTGTTTTTTAATGCAATTATTTTTTTTGTTTTTTGTTTTCTAGGTTTTGTTTCGTATAACTGATTGTTTCCGTTGAAGAAACTTTGAAAGAAAGTTAGGGGAAGGCAGTAGGGAGAGCTAACATCAATTAGTGGGTTTATTTATGGATAAAGTATGAGGTAGGTAGTTTTATATTTCATTAGATATTTGAAAGCAAAAGCTTAAGATAATAGTTAGAAGCTTTGACAGTTGTCTAGCATTTTTTAGCTGCTTTGCATTTCTTGAAAACTGGTTGTAGTTTTTTCCTTATATGGAGTGTTTGGAATGTCATTGTAATTTAGAAAGTGTTATAATATTTCTAACAAGAGGCAAATGTTTGTTTTTTAGTGCTTTCTTCATTTGACGAGAACATAATAAATAGTTATGAATAAGCTAGTTATGTATCAGACTTGTCAGAATTGTCAAAAATGTATTAATCATTGTTTTTGTGAACGAGTATGTGAAAGAGGTAGGCAATTGGTTAGAAAAAAACGTTGTTGTTGTGCGAGATGTTTCGATTATGAAAAGCAGCAGCTTAAAACAGTGTCTTATGAGAGTAAAATTAATAAGTTTTGTTGTGATAAATGTTGTTGTAATGGGCGAAGAGTTGTGAAAAGAATGAGCAGAAAAAGAGATAGAGCTCCATCGAGAATTTGCTTGAAGAAAATTCATAGTTTATTTCATATAAAAAAGAGTGTAGTTAAACGTAGTATAAAGAAATATATTAAACGCAATGTGCCTGATTCTTCGCGTTTAAAAGCTTTTCTTCGTGCAGATGTACGTATCGATATGTTGAATCGTGCTGAGCATGTTTGCTTTTTGTATTTAAAGTTAAGGTTTAAAAAGGTTATTTTATATTCGTTTTATTCTGGTTTGCTAGATTCTATTTCTGGTAGTCGTCGAAAGTGTAAAAATTATAGAAGGTTTATATTTTCTCCATTCTGGAATAATTTTTGGAAATTTAGTTATGATAAAAAATTTTCTATATTTTATAAAATGTTATTTATGTGTGGTGATATTGAAAAGAACCTTGGTCCTGTGTTTAATTTCGGTGAAAATATGAGGGTCAATGACAGGGAATGTTATGATTGTACTTCATTTTCATTACTTAGAAATAGATTACGTGCAGTTGGTCTTCTTCCTTTTGATTGTGGTGGAAATGGAGACTGTTTTTTTCGAAGTGTTAGTCATCAGATATTTGGTTCGGTAGCAAATCATTTGATAGTGCGTTTGGCAGGTGTTGAATATCTTAGAAATCATTGCGAAGAATTTGTTGAGTTTTTCGAAGGACAGTCTTGGTTAGACTATTTGAGTAGTATGTGTAGAGAGGGAACTTGGTGTGATGCTCTTATGGTACAAGCTGTTGCAAATGCTTATAATTTGAGAATTAATATTGTGGAATCCGGAGATGGTTTTTCTGAGCTTATATGATTGTTAGCAACGGGTGCTACTTTACTGATCTGTAACACGAGACAGCCCAACGGGCACTTTGATTGTTATTATCATTGTTTGCCTTTAGCTAGCCTGCGTTGCAGAAATTCCTATACCGGCGGTTTAGACTGTTTGCGACGCAGGCTATTTGTCTTTAAATTATGTAATTGAGCGTTGAAATCATCCTCTATTTTAATTTCTATTTTAAATTTGTTATGGTTTATAATTAGAATTCAGAGTCATCTTCAAAATTAGTCTTCGGCGAAATTTCTTACGTCTTGGCCAAACGGTAACGCAAGTGGACGCAAGCAGTCGCAAATTGAGCCTGCGTGCAGACTTGCGTTGATTGGCCATACGGATTCGCAAGTTTACTCGCAATTGCACACAAGTTGTCAAAAAAGCCATTTTAATGCTGCTGCGATTTGCGTTGACTTGCATTGGGTGACCAAACGGTGAAAAACTCGCGACGTATAAGGCTTTACTTTCCAGGGACGGCGTTAACTTTTGGCTTTAAAGCTAAAGCTTTCTGAAAATTTTAGACTTTGTTTGGAGAATTTTGGTGGAAATTGCGCACGCGCGTGGCGTTTGACCGCTGTGTGATTGTGACTGTACCTTTTCTGTGCCCTTTCGGAGTGTGTTGCTCTCAAAAGCCTCATTAGCTTTCTTCAGATCTTTGTGAAGCGCTGGAAAATCTACGTTTCCCCGCGGAATATCTTCAACGGCGTCTTGTAGCGCTGCTACGTCGACATAATTACTGTTGAAGCAAACTTCGTGTGGTTGAAAGCTGTTTTCATCAGGATCCCGCATGATGACGTGGTATTTGGCTCGATCATTTCCATGTTTGTGAATGATATATTTCATGGTGTCTTTCATAAGACAAAACGTCTTCTCAGCGACTTCGGAAGTTGCATTGACGAGAAAAACAATAGCAATATCTGTGGTACAAGGAGAAAGCACCTTTTACTTTGATTAAGTGTTTCATTGCAACGATAATCGTTTGCAAAATTAGAGCAGTTTGCAGTTGGGTGTAGTAAAACCAAAACCAAAGTTATTACTCTGGTCAATCACAAAGGACACAGACAATCCAGTGAGCCAATCTAAACTCGAAGCTTATACATGTCGCAGGCACAAAGCGCGAGAAAACGTGCGCGAGCGAGTCCTGATTGGTTTTGGTTTTACTTTTGATTGGCTAAGAAAGTGGCGCGAGATTTTTTAACCAATCACTAAGCGTAGTAATGCAAAACCGCTCTAAAAGGGCCTGAACACTAATTTGTAAATGTAAGGTCAGTGGGAAAAATAGCTCGGTCGGTTAGAGCGCCCAACCGGTATCTGGGAGGCCATGGGTTCGACTCCCGTCGGGGACTCAGAATTTATTCTTTGTCCCACGCTCGTGCCATTGTTGAAAAACACATCTTTATTACATGTAAAAACCGTTATTTATCAAGTTACCTTTCTTTTTTCTAGCCTTAGCTTTGCAGATGTGGATAACGTAAGACACAACAAAAAGGATTGGAAACAGCACAACATCGATGAGACACCAGATGTTAAGAAACAACCATTTCCAATATTGACCACTCATCCATGACGATCTCCTCAGTTTGCCAAGTTCACCAAACCACTTGTCATTCATTAAGCTGTAAAGCACTGGATGAGCCAAAATCTGCAACGAATAAAATTCAAAACATGTAACAATTAATGAGGGAGTCCGTACCAGATTTTCGTACTTTACTCGATTACAGCGAGATTTTAAAATAACGCATGTCGATTCGCTTGAAACGCAGTAAGTATGTGCGTTTTTCATCCTGAAGGATATCGTTTTATACCGTATCAAAAGGAATAATTGTTGGACAAGTTAGTCTAAATGTCACAAAACTTGACAATGTTTTGCAGACAAGTGCCTTTAGGCGTGTCAAATGACGTCACCTGACAAACCTGAGTAACTTGTCATGGCAAAGTTTGCATCTAGGAACGATCTCCATCACGGAAACAACTCTTCTTTAGAATTTGTCAAAAATATCTGTGTGAGTTTCTTAAACGTTTTCAGACGGTTAAAGCCTTTATATCTAATCCTCCTTTTTTCTTTTATGTGCGGCTGTCATTGCTTTCTTTCATGTTGGTGTTGTGCAAAATATATTATCGCTTTAATCTTTTTTGTTGTAAAATATAACAATAATTGGATTCGGTTTTAGAATTATAGCCTAGCTGGTATTGCTTTTTTTAGTTGTTACTATATTAAAAGTATTAGTACTCATTAGTTCACCCGTTTGTCCCGTTAGTGTACTCCGCGAAGCGTAGTTGAATAATTAACAGTAATAAGTTTTGTCGTTATTAGTTATATCAAGTACTGAGACACTCTGTACCTTCTTCTGTTCCATCTCTATAGCAGCATCCATAACATGATCCAGCGAATCAGCAAAGGCATGACGGGATTCTATGTGGGATTTCAAAGGATTCAGCAGCGAACAAGTGAACTCGTCCACAGAGTTTGCCAGTTTAGTAAACTCTTCCGCGTCTGGCCCTCTTTTGTCTGCCCTCCGACGCAGCACAGAGCTCACCTAACAGGAAACAAACAGTTTGTTAGGCAGACAGATACTATACACCTTAGAGCCCCGTGGAAGCTTTTGACACAGATAAGAACCGTAGGGGCTTTTGACACAGATAAGCCCCGTGGAGGCTATTGACACAGAAAAGTCCCGTGGAGGCTGTTGACACAGAAAAGTCCCGTGGAGGCTATTGACACAGAAAAGTCCCGTGGAGGCTATTAACACAGAAAAGTCCCGTGGAGGCTATGGACACAGAAAAGTCCCGTGGAGGCTATTAACACAGAAAAGTCCCGTGGAGGCTATTGACACAGAAAAGTCCCGTGGAGGCTATTGACACAGAAAAGTCTCGTGGAGGCTATTGACACAGAAAAGTCCCGTGGAGGCTATTGACACAGAAAAGTCCCGTGGAGGCTAGTGACACAGAAAAGTCCCGTGGGGGCTATTGATACAGAAAAGTCCCGTGGAGGTTATTGACGCAGAAAAGTCCCGTGGAGGCTATTGACGCAGAAAAGTCCCGTGGAGGCCATTGACACAGAAAAGTCCCGTGGGGGCCATTGACACAGAAAAGTCCCGTGGAGGCTATTAACACAGAAAAGTCCCGTAGGGGCTATTGACACAGAAAAGCCTCGTGGAGGCTATTGTCATAGAAAAGCCCCGTGTGTGCCATTGGCTGTGAAGAGCCCCATGGGGACGAGGAAATCATGCATGTTTGTATGTACACCTTGCACTCAAACGGGAAAATCAAGTAATATCTGTATCTATACGCTTTATGCTGTACAATTTCGGAGACAACATCGTAAAAGCCATCAGTGGACTACCAAACTGGAGGACAGAAATGTATTTCATAATGGTACATTATACCGACCAATGTTAAAACCATTTGGCTACCTGCTTGAATGCTGGAGAAATAGGGGGAATAAGATGAACATGGACCCATCCCTCGCACAAGAGTCTCTAAGTATAAATTACCTACCTTCATTGACATATACAGTGTGTTGGTCTTGCATTTTGTCAGAGCTCGTGGGTTAAGTTTGCGTGTTATTTCTTCTACATCTCCTCCCTCGATAGTTTTCATCAAAGACGATTCGAATTCTGAAAAAAAGACAGAGTCTTACCAATGCTACAATCTGATTAGGAGGTACACACGGAAGTGCACTGGAATCCGGATCGAGCGCTCCGGGTTCGAGCCCTGGAGGGGGTTATTGTTTTCATCCCCGCGTTTTTGGACAAGACGCTTCACTTTCTCAACGCCTCTCTGCAGCCAGGTGTATAAATGGGTACCGGAAAAGTGTGCCCTTTCACATGGATGGAATAGTCCAACATATTCAATATGGACAACAAAATAGTCCAGTTCAGGCCCTTTCTCCTCTCTACGAACTCCATATGGGCGACAACTAAGGGCGCTTACCATTAGTCAGAACTGGCCGGCCAGACCGGTATATTTGATAAACAGAGTTCCGTTGTTAGTCAGATTTGTCCTGCTCGCGAGATCTGCCATCTTGTTGTGTTATTGTGTAGTTCTCGGATCGCTAGTTGAAAATTTGTAGTTCTCGCTCGTTGCCTTAGTTTTATTTTGTTTGGATAACCTTCTCCACATTATATTATATGGTCCAATCGAGCCGGATGTTTTACTGGAAATACTGTCCTAAACGAGCAAGATGGCAGAATCAAATGATTCGCTGTGGGATAAACAACCAGACCCTGACTGGTTTCCTGAGGCTTACTTGCGTGAAGCTGAAAGACAAACGCACCGAGATTACTTGCCAAGCTTGAAACGCTCGCTATTTGAGGACTTTCGGGATTACATCGTTGGAACAAGAGAAAATACAGCCCACGAAGAAGCTCGGAAAATTCGAGTAACTCGGCGTGGAAAGAAAGCACACGTTACGAGGTTAGTCAATCAGATAAACCGACACATTAACAAACGGTTTAGCATAAAAACACTTGCTTCATTGAAGTTAGACCTTGAGAAAGCTGTGTCTCAATTACAGAATATAAATCAAGCCTTGTTTGAGCTTAATTTCTGATGACGATGAACCAGAGTATTGGATCGAGGAAATCCTTGCCCCTGTTTATGATTATTTTGACAATATTGAGATGTATTATGCCGAAAGAGCTACGTTGGAGGCGAAACTTATCAAAGAAGTGGATGAAATGTTAACACCAGAACCCTTGGAATCTTCAAAAGAGAATGTTGACAAATCTTTTAGCCGGCATGACAATTCGGAGAGTGAACCCTCAGTTGCTACACAGAATGTACATCAGCCAGTTGAAATTGGAACTAGTCAAGTAACACAGCCACCCATAACCACTGTCGAGAGTAAAGTGCTCAATACAACCAACACAAGCAATTTAACCACGGTGCAGGCTACAAGTTGTGCCCCACCCAAAGTTTATCTTACACATCCTAGAAGAGTTACAACAGTATCCGACTCAATTCCCACTCCTGTAGCATGTTACAAGCTCCCATCTAACCCGGAACAGATTAGTTTACCAGGTACACAAAACTCCCCTTGGAGGGGCTGGACTAAACCCCACCAAGTACCACCTGGCTCATAACAGATTAGTACACCAGCTACACAAAACTCGCCTTAGAGGGATTCGACTGTACCCAACAGAGCTGTGTCACTAAGACCCAGTTTAACAGGAACATCACCACAGCTACATCCAAGATGGGATCTTATGCTTGACTTTTCGGGGCCACCTCCAGATTCTTGGATAGATCAAGTGGATGAGTATGACGTCACTTCTCTTATTTATTTCCAAGTTGCCCCAGTCCAAATACAAGGTGAAAACGGGGTGGCCGCGATTGAAACGTTTGCTATTCCGGATGACGGCAGCTCAGACACCTTGATAAGAAGAGACATTGCCGACAAGCTGAATCTCGAAGGACCGGAGCGACTACGGTCACGATTGACAGCCAGCTTACCTTTGACCAACATGTCGAAAATCTATGCACGAAGTTATCGCAGAGAATCGCCGTGTTGCAAAAAATTAAGACGCTCTCTGCCTCTTGATCAAAGGAAACTCTATTAAAATGCTATGATCAAGCAGACAATGCTATATGCATCAACCTTGTGGACATCATGCTCTGCTGAGAATTTACAAAGAGTATTTAAACTTCAAAAACGCGCAGCACGTGTAATACTAAATGCGGATACTAGAGCGAATAGCGTACAACTGTTTAGAGAATTGGATTGGGTTCCATTTTATCATGAGGCAAATGTAAATAGGTTATCAATGGTATACAAACGACTGTCTGGGGTCTGTCCATCTTATCTGTTACAGATGCTGATAAGAAACGCCGACATCAATGAAAGATCGAGCAGACATGGACTACTAAACCTTGTCTTCCCCCGATTCAAACGGGAGTCAGAAGGCGGAAGGTCTTTCACAGTATCGACTACACGCCTCTGGAATACTATACCCAGCATCATTAGGAACAAGACTAGTTTAGTAAGTTTTAAGAAGGCTACGTTTGAATTTTTTAAAGATACATACAAACATTTAGATCATTTTACCTTTTAGTTAATTCTTTTATATTAATTTCGTCATTTTAGAGTAATTTTTACCTAGTTTTTATATCATAGCGTATTTTTAACTAAATTTTGTAATTTTAGATAGTTAGATTTTTAGCATTATTTTTAGTTCTTGATTGTATTTTATATTAGAGGGCCACTGGTTTTTCAGTTTTTTACTGTTATGTGTTCACCCTCTATAAATAAAGTTGATTATTATTATTATTGGACAGTCCCCAAATTAAATGTCCCTCCACAAAGACTTGTCAAGGAAAACGTTTGAAGAACCTGGACACCTTGAAGATTTAAGCTGTGTTCACACTAGACCGAAACATGATTAGTCTGATCACAAATGGAACATGTTTTGTTGTGAAAAGTGTTCACATCAGGCAGTGCGTTGCGCGAATCATGATCGAAACATGATTATTTCGAACATGGTTGAAACAACCTCACGAGGTAGTTTCAATCATGATTAGGCGAAACACGTTTAAAATGGCGGACATGCGGAGAGGAGGCGAGTGTCCAAAAGCTCCGAAATTGGGCCTAATAAAATATGGGCCGATGAAGCGATACAACATGATTTATCGGCGATGGGTAGAAAGCAGAATTTTTGGAAGAACATCGCCACGAAAGTTAACGACGGCGGATATAAGCGCACAGCATCGCAATGCAAAACCAAACTTCACAAACAATTCTTCTTGTACCGAAGATAACGCAAATTCTGACAATGCTGTCTCCTTGCTAAACGCTTGATAGCCCCTTTCCTCCGAAGGGCTTAAAAATCGACACGTAAACCAAAGAATTAATGGAAATTTTATAGTAATTTCGAGCTACATTTTTCGGTTAAAGTGTACAGGATTTATGCAAGTACCGTAAAACCGCAGAAATTACACCAGGCATGAAACGTGTTTGAAACTGACACCTACTGTGAACAATGCAATAACATGCATGTTTAGGTGAAACATGTTTTGTTGAGACATGTTTATTCTAAATACGTTTAGGATTTAATGTGACGGCTTTAGACATCCCTGCCGTGTCTACTGATCAGATATAGGCCTACCGACTTATTGGAGTGCAAGTTACAGAAGCCCTGATTCAACACGAATACAGACGTGGACCAAGGGGCCAACCATATGCTGAGCGAACTGACTTTGGATGGGCGATGGCTGGTTTAGCGGGAGGATTTCCTTCCCCCAGAACAGGTGTGAGATCTGTTGGACACTGTGTTACCCTGGACACCACCTTGAATAAAGAAGTTGAAAACTGGTGAAAGACAGAGTCGGGCACCAAGTTCAATCGTGACGTTTCAAGATCTACGGAGGACGAAAGAGCTCTAAAGCGTTTGAAGAAACTACAAACGTTTGAGCTGACCTTTGCCATTACGAAACTGGTCTCCTGTGGAAGGATGAAGAAGTCATGCTCCCAAACAATCGTCCCCTAGCAGAGGAAAGGCTTACAAATCTGGAGCGAAGCTTGGATAAAGACAGTGAAAGAGCTAAGGCCTTTTATGACACAGTTGAAACCTAAACTGCCAAGAGCTATACCAGAAAGTTATTTCCCACAAAGATTGCCGCTAAGGAACCCGAGAACACTTGGTAACTGCCGCACCATGCTGCGACAAATCCCAATAAGCCGGGAAAGGTTCGCGTAGTGTTTGATGCTGCAGCCTAATACAAGGAATCCTCGTTGAATGATCATCTAGTGACAGGCCCCGACCTGCTGAACTCTCTCGTGTACTCGTGGGTGTTATCATGAGGTTTCGCCCTCTGAAGATGAGACAGCTCAGTTCGCCCTCCAGCTCATTGAGCTTTTGTCAAGGGGTGGCTTTCGATTGACTAAGTTCATGAGCAATAGCCGGAATGTACTAGCTAAGCTACCTCCCAGAGACATCCTTAGCAGCCCTGACATCTCGCAGCCATTTGATTTGGATCTGGACAGCCTTCCAGTTGAGAGAGCATTAGGAGTGATGTGGAATTTGGAGAGACATCCTTAGCAGCCCTGACATCTCGCAGCCATTTGATTTGGATCTGGACAGCCTTCCAGTTGAGAGAGCATTAGGATTGATGTGGAATTTGGAGCAGAACACTCTAGAAATTAACGTAGTCCCAAAACAGTTAGATCCAACCAAGCGAGGCATTAACGGCCCAAACTTCCTCTCGCAAGGTGAGGACTGCTGGCCAAACCAGACTTTTAGCCAACAACCAACTGACAATGATCCTGATCAAGTTAAAAGTGAAGCCGGGCTGGGTCTCAGTTCTAAAGTCAACCAAGAATTTTTGGAACCAAAGAAGACCTCTTCATGGACCCATCTAGTCCGAATTACCGCCTGGGTATTTCGGTTTACGCAAGCTGTCGTCACAAGAATGAATGTGTGAAAGCGACTAAAGGTCCTTTATCTGTGGAAGAACTCACGGGTGCAGAAGAATTCTGGATAAAGAAGGCCCAAGCGCAAGCTTACCCTGATGACCTGACCTAGTAAGCCGCAGGAAAGGAGGTACATTGCAGCAGCGACCTTAGATCCCTGTGCCTTACACAGACGAAAAGGCATCTTGCGCGTCGGAGGTAGACTGAAACATGCGCCAATTCCGTATCAAGTCAAACATCCTATTATTCTTTCTAAGAAGCATGACATTGTTTCTCTGATCTTGTTACACTGGCTTTAAAAGCTCAATCACTCTGGAGTAGTGCACATCGTTGCCGAGTTGCGGCAACGGTATTGGATTCCCCAAGTGAGATCTGCTATCAAGAAAATAGCCAAGTCATGCCATGTTTGCAGAAAACACAACGCCAAACCAGATCCTCCGCTGATGGCAAACCTGCCCCAAAGCAGTTTTCAAGCCTTCACCCCACCCTTTTACAACAATGGTGTGGATTATTTCGGACCGCTGTTAGTCAAAGAGAGAAGATCAACCGTAAAGCGCTACGGTTGCCTGTTCACCTGCCTTGTGACAAGAGCAGTGCACCTAGAAATCGCTCACTCACTCGAAACAGACAGCTTTATCATGGCACTGAGAAGAATGATGGCTAAAAGAGGAAAGCCGAGAAACATATTCAGCGACAACGGAAGTAATTTTGTTGGAGATGAACGAGAGCTTAAGGGGTGCCTTGATAGAATGAACCAGGCCAAGATCTCAGACACTCTGTCACAAGACAGAATCTAGTGGTTATTTAACCCTCCTTCAGCTCCTCATTTCGTGGGAGTCTGGAAAAGACTTGTCGAGTCAGCAAAGAAAGCTCTGAAGATCACCCTGAATGGCCAACTGGTGAATGATGAAACCTTTCTCACATTAAGGGCAGAAACTGAGAGTTTGCTTAACAGCCGACCGCTAACTCACGTCAGTGTTGATCCTCAGGACCTTGAAGCAATCACTCCTAACCATTTCCTGATTGGAAGAAATAGCCCGAACTTGCCTCCCGATGTCTTTGATTAGAGAGATTTGAGTTCCAGAAAGCGGTGGAGACAAGCCCAGACACTAACCGACCATTTCTGGGGAAGATGGTTACGTGAGTACGTGCCTGTACTTACTGAGCCTCATTCACACCGTTGAACCGTTGAAGTCCAGGCAAAACAAGGGACATTCAAGCGGCCAGTCGTCAAGCTTTGCCTCCTTGAGGAGGCCGAACGTAGTGTATAGACTCAAGTCGTATACAGGGGTGGCTATGTTGCCGTCTTCCCTTTTGCCAGCGGACTTTACCAAAATAGGACTAAGTACCCCCGCGGACTAGAGACTCAAACATGTGCTCGCGAGATCCACCATCTTGTTGTTGCTGCCGCAGCGAGTGAGCCTGAAGCGAACGAGCGAGGCAGCTCTCTAATCGGCAAAGGAGTACTTTATGGGGCCTGCAATCGCTTTTCTTACGAAACGCAAGGAATTGTGGTCGGCGGTAAGATCAAAGGCGCAAGGAATTGTGGTTATGCGCGAACGAAAGATTCAGGATGCGCAGTGGAGTTTAATGTGATCCTCGAGTTCGCGCTAATACAATTTGAATGATGGCGGAAGATGCAGACGAAGCTCGCATGTGCGTCCTTCTTCTTTTCATTACTGCGTTTATTCCTTAAGTCCTGGTTGTGCTGATTGTAGAAGCCACAGTTCATTCTGCCATACCGAGGAAAATAACGGCCCACGTGCGCGTGCGACATCGGCGAAATGAACCTTCGTCACTAGAAGAATGACGAATGGAGATCAAAGGAGATGATTTCTAACGTTAGCTGAATGCTTTGTATTTCAATGTTAAAAGGAAGGAAACTCCCCTTTCAGGGCTTGCTTTCGGGTTATTGCAGATGTAAGCGAGTGGGAAAAGCAGCTGTTTTCACGAAAGAAACAACCACCGTAAACGACTGCTTTCACTCGCTGAAATGAATCCATTTTAACAATGCATAACGCAATGACTTCATAATCGTCATCTTTCTCATCAGAACATTACCGTTTGGAACATGTGACGATATTCCCACTACTTGTTTCTTCGGAACTTTTTAAAGGCACGATATATAGCATAAACTTTTAAAGATTAGTGAAAAGACGGAACGACGTTTCGGTGTCATCTTGACACCATTACTCTCATTATCAGTTTTTTGACACCTCACTGGAATGACATAAACACTGAACAGAAACAATTTAATTTATTCTATTTCGCACCTTTACTTTTAGTATAAATTAGTTTCTTTTAGTCACATACTTGATAATGGTGCTACTCACCGAAACGTCGTTCCGTTTTTTCGCTAATCTTTATAGTTAACAATATATATCGATGAAAAATTTCCACGATGCGCAAAGTATTTCTCGTTATTTTTTAGTGCGAGCAAATTTCCATTGTACCCAAACCAGAAACCAGTAATCGAGACTAAGAAGCGTGCGCCAATTTGTCGGCCTCGTTGATTTGCGTTTTGATATGTGACCAGACGCGAGGCAGGATTTCAAACAAGTGACATCTTGGATTTTACAGCGCGCAAAAAGTAAACTGAAACAGTAAAATACTCTGCTTTTCAAGGCAGAATTTGTGAAAAAGTTTGCTCGAATCGACTCAAAGCTCTCTTCAGTCTAATTTCACTGCAAAGACTTACTTTGTGTCACGCAACAGGGGAAGTAGTCTGGCGTAAAACTTTTTGCATAACCAGTGCCAGTGCTGTGCGCCACCATACATGACCAAATGGGGTTCAGAGCCAACTTAAATTTTCATAAATTTAAGGTGACTCTGAACCCCACATGAAAATGTTTTAAAAGTTTGCAAAAAGTTGCATCCTGTTGATTACAATTCGACAATAAAAAAGGGTCACCGGACTCGTTTTTGAGTTATGGGCACTTCTAGGGTAAAATTAAGGGTGTTTTTAACAGGTTATATCGTTGCTATAGCAATCACAACTTGTTTACCAATGATTATCCGTCTGTTTGATACCATTATTGTTGCGTCAACTGAACTGAAGAGAGTCCTAGTATTGATCCGTTAAAATGGAGGTGCTGAGAACGGCAGAAAACTATCTTGAGCCACCTTAAATCAGTTACTGCAAGCATACTACTACATCGTTCTACCCCTTTGGCAGCACTTCTACCATTTAGGTATACTAGTTTTATTGTGTAGTTCTCGGATCGCTAGTTGAAAATGGATGGATGGATAGATGGAAAATCTTTACTTAAAATCACGGTCAAATCATCAGCTAATGACAAATCAGACAACATATAATACTTACTTAATAATAATCTAATTATAAGCTATACAAAGAGGAAATATAAAAAATAAAAAATCTGCTTTCCACGAATGCTGTGCCCTAGAGTACTTGTTTCAGTAGTTCTTTAAATTGCCCAAGGGACTCTGCTTGTCTTACATACGTTGATAGGAAGACTGTTCCATAAATTTGTAGTTCTCGCTCGTTTCCTTAGTTTGTTTGGATAACCGCCGCCACACTGTCAAATCAGTCAATGCATAAATATTATACACCGTTGTGGCGGATTTGTGGGAAAATCTTGTGAAAAGGCCCATTTCACATTTAAAACCACCAGACCGGCCTGCCAGTTCTGACTAATGGTAAGCGCCCTAAATTAGTTATCGATAACTATTTCTCCCCCGTCAGTCGACAACATGTGCGGAAACGGGACCAACGTACCTTTTTTTTCCTTATTGATTTGCTCTTTTGCTTCAGCATCTTGACCATTTGGTAGTTCTTGTAAATTTATTCCGATCGATCCATTATCTGATTCTTCTATTACGTCCATGTCCAGTCTGTAAATCACAAACAAAATTCAATTTCCTGACTGGGAATTTATGATCAAAAATCTCTTGTCCATTTGGGTTTTGCTGTGATGTTTCCACGTCATTTGAAAAATATATAATTTTATTCATTCTTGTCTACGCTAGTCAACAATTAAAAATACATAGTAGTATTTAAAGTACCAATTTAGTGTTCTATTGAAAATCTGCGAATCTGATTGAATCTGATTTTTGGCTTACAATGCAAACAATTTGTAGGATTTTGACTGCAATGTTTTAGAGTGACTGCTTAAACATTTAATAATAACTTGCTTGTAATTATGACATGCTTGTTCCATGATTGTTGAACAGCAACGCAAAGGGCTATAGTGCATGTTCCGTCCAAAACAAATTAAAGCTCACATAGAATAACGGCAAGGTCATGATTAAGTGACCATTTGCGAATGCGTGAAAGTTTAATAAAAAAGAAAGTTTAATAAAACGTAAAATAAAACGTAATGGATTGCACTATTCTCTAAGGGATTCCGAAAACAAACTGGTTGTACCTCATCCACGAACTAACTACATGAAAAATAGCTTTAGTTACAGTGGTGCAACTCTCTGGAACAGCCTACCCTGTAATCTCGGATGATAAAATCCTTTTATCAATTTAAAAGTAAAGTTAGAGACGGCATTCATGGAAAACAGGATTAATTTAATGTATTTTCTTCTTCAATTTTTATTAATAAGTATTGATTAATAGTATATTTGTATTAATTTAGTAGTATCTTCCTGATGTTTTTAACCGTGTATAACGAAATGCAATAAATAATAAATAATATTCCATTGCATTCGAGCATATGTATAACTTGCAATATCAAGCCCGACAAGAAAGATTTTGTATATAAGCCGTACGTAGAACGTAACACGACCAACACTCTGTGTTTCAAATAAAATGAGACGAAACAAGACAACAAATTAGACGTGCTCATGTCAGTTGTAAATGATAGAATTTACCAAGCGGTGGCTTGTACATTTATACTTGCGAACATGCCTTAAACAAGGCGGCAAGTTAGCAGTAGTGAGTAAATTTCAAGAGTCAGGCAATACTAAACTAACACTTGCCGCATGATCCTGAAATCTTCAAGGTCTTGCCGGCAAGATCTTAAAAATTCCAGATCTTGCCTGAAGTTGTTGGATTTTCAACATCTTGCCGGGAAGATCTTGAAAATTCAATGTCTTGCCGGAAATTTCAAGATTTGCCGCAAGATCTTGAATTTTTACGATATTTTAACGTATCATATGATAACACACTTCTGTAACTCACGAAAGATAACTACCTGACATAAGACTCACCAAATTACCGGTCCCATATGGCAGTACGAAGTGTAACAATAAGTAATATTATATCAAGAAATGGATAAAGTTAAAAGCTGACGTAGTTACCTAATGCTGACGTGCTTTTAGGATGTGGTCCACCAGGGAACTCTTTGCCTTTGAACAACGGGTTTGTAAACGCAGTGCCGTTTTATTAACTGAGCATTTGAAACAGGAAAATAATCATCAAAATACGGAACAAACAACAGCCTATATTGTCAATACCGGAAATGACGTGGGCTTTGTACGCCAAGTGGATAGAGAGGAAGTCGAAGCAACAAGCGTAAAACCAGAAGAATATTGGAACGGCAATACAGGAATTTCATTGACAAAAAGATTATTTTGCCTGAGAAGATGATTATATAAAAGGAGTATGGAATATGGAAATCATACGTAACAAGCATAAAACCTTAGCGCGTAGGAAGATCGAAGAATAGCATTTAAGACGGATTCGTAGTTTCTAGAATAGGTCTTATTTCTATGCAAGGGCTCCTTTCTTAAATAACTGAACTCTTAAGCCTGTGTGTTATTATAAACTTTACAGCTAACTGATTTATTGATAGCATTTCAAGCACCTCGGTGGCGCATAGGAGAGGTTTCAGTTATTTGTTATAATTATAGCATTTTGATTGCATGGCGGAAATTTGCCATATTTCACAAGTGTCGTCGCTAAGAGAGAATTGACCGTTCATGTTGTCTCGAGCTAAGCAAAATAGCTTCTCACCCATTTCAAACTGGTTTAAGTATCAGACCATAACGTTATGGCGTGTTATTCCACGATTTCTGCTTGGACAGACGAAATTTCAGGTATCATTTCGAACCAAAGAAAACGTTGGAATTTTAAAGTTGAAATAGCATTTAGACAAGACAATCAATAAAGAAGAGTCGATATTTGAACGAAAGGCACTATAAAGAAGAGATAGAAGATATCTAACCAGGAAAACCGACGGCATGGTAGAAAAGACGAAAATAAAATACTGTGTGAGCGGAAGTGCAATCAAATAGCGCTGGACAGTTATCAACAGATTATGAAAACAAGTGTTTTCGAACGGCATACTGACACGAACATGAACAATACCAACTCATTCCTGTAAGTTTCACAGGTTTCCCTGAACCAGCGGTTGGTATAACTTCTTTTACACGTGCAACGTATTCCGTTCTAGCATCCATAGCTTTTATCGGCAACATGTTGGTCATATTCGTCACTGCTCGAGACAAAAAGTTGTTAAGTCTTACAATATATTAATTTTTTTCCCTGGCCGTAGTCGATATTTTGACCGCTGCTAATCTGATAACCAGCCCGGCGTTCGTTCTGGGAAAGTCTTTCTCTTATCCGACTAGTCATGCTCTGGATGAAATGTTATTATCATAAACGCACGCACGTAAACACACGCTTTACAGTAGCAAATATATGCATAGATAATGTGCAGTGGCCGAAAGGGTTGAAGTGACCTTTTGCGTACGGATTACCCCTCCCGTCCCTGCCCATTACCCCGTTATTTTAATAAAATGAGACGATGAAAAAAAAAACCCCGATCAATCAGATCTAGACCTGCTTAATTAGACCATGGGTAAGGCACAAGCGGTGGCTTGTGCGTTACTATGAACATCCATATGGTACAAACAATATGCAAGATGAAGAATGAGTAATTATCTTTCACGTTTTAATTTATTTTGGTGCCCGTAGAGTAGTCAAAGAATGTGCTATAAGAAAGTTCTGACCTATACGACTACACCAGACAGGATATTACGAGATACATGGCATGAACGAATGAGAAAAATCAAAAAAATGTTTTAAAGATAAAAAGTCGTTATTTGAATGTTGTATACTCACGCAATGAAAATAAACGGCACGCAATGCATGCAAAAGCGATGACGTTTCACAAGGGGTCTTACATAATTTTGAGGAAATTTGTCAAAAACTTTAAGTAAATAAAAGTAGCTGACACCTTGTGCGTGAAAAAGACTGTTATCCAACTGCAGCTTACATTTTTCAAACATAAGAAGCAATGTAAGTGATTGTATAAATAGCATAGCATAGTTAGGATCTGATTGAATTTAAATAAATACAGTACTTATAAATTCACAGGCAAAAGATGCAATTAATACATTTTCTTTGTAGATTTGCTCAATTGAACAACAGTTATATTTTATTTTATATTCTAAATTTTTTTTAGATTTCCCTATGTTGTCTCAACAGAGATTGCGTTATATTATAGTGTGACATCTGATGAACGACATACGATACGCGCTAGCAAGCTTTTAAAGAAAGGTCAAACGGTCTCTTGCTCACAGCGGCCCTTTATATTATAAGAATTAGACATTTCTGTCTACTAAATCTAATAGTTCCCATCATTTATAATTTATCTCCTTCGTTTATACATTGTAGTGTTTCATTCTAACTGCACGGGAGTATTTTGATTTTGTGTTCTACGCGGCGATTTCTTGTTAAGTTAAACTTGATTTCTGTTCGATCGCGACAGATTAAAAGAGCCCGTCGTGCCATGGCAATAAGCGATTACGTCATCGCTTAAAAATGTTCTAACAAAATAGATGGGATGATAAAAGTCCAGAATTATTTTGATGTTATCACCAATCCAGGTTGATAACGTGATATTAATAAATGAGCGAAGGAATGAATAATGTAGTTACCTTATACTGACGTGCTCTCAGGATGTGGCTTACCAGGGGACTCTTTGCCTTTTGAGCAACGGTTTATTTAAAACGTTGGACCAGTTTGTTATTGAGCGTTTTAAACAGGAAAATTTTCATCAAAATGCGGGACAAACAAAGCTTATATTGTAAATTCCGGAAATGACGTGGGCGTACAACGGCAGGTGGAGAGGAAGTCGAAGCGACAAGCGTGAAAATTTGTCGGTTAAATTTTCTTTCCATCTTCCTCTGTATCTTCTTATCTTTATTAGGACTAGATTTTGTGCAAAAAACAACTTGATGTCAAAATCTTGCAGAATTGCCGAGTTAAACGCCTTATTCTGCGTTGTAGAAAGGGCAAAAAATAACTTATAATAATAGTGAGTAGAAGTCAACGCGTGGTGGGCACAATGAACTTTTTAAGATATTGAGTGAGAAAACGAATTAGACGTGCTTATCTCAGTTGTGAAAGAGATCGGTTTAAGAACATGGCCGGCAGCAGCATCGGCTGCGGAGGACAGAACAGCCTGGAGGCAGAGAGCCTACAGCCCAATTCTCCACCAGGAGAATGGTTAAATGATGATGTCAGTTGTACAAGCGGTGGCTTGTACGTAACCTGAAATCATACCCTCCCTCCCTACTACTGTAAAAAGAAAAAAGAACGCCTGATCGCAGGTTAGCTTGTACGTTACTACGAACATCTACATAGTAGTATGTAATATTATACTAGTTGTACCTATCGGTAAGTGCCAACGAGCGAAATACTCATGTTTGTTCATAAGAACAGATACTAAATGGTTTTCGATAGAACTATATTTGTTTGAAATGACCAAAATATGGTAAATTGTATTTTAGGTAATATGCGAAGAAAGTGCTATTTCTCTGGTGTTCATAATGAGCTATAACGACACAGACGCCTGCTACGCAGGCTACGGGTTTGACAGATTGATAACTCTTGACAAATCTTTTAATTTTTTCAACGTTAAAAATGTCACAAAATGTGGGCAATAAATGAGGTTTAATCACTGTTTTTTAATTACAACACGCGATGGTTAAAATGTTTCCGAACACAAAAGGGATAGTTGCATTTCAAGAACTTCTCATAAATCAAATCCTAAAATCAAACTGCTAAGACGCTTTACAGTAATCAAGCATGGACGGGTCAGATTTCAGTCTCGTGCGAAGTGTCATGTTTACGCAAAACTCAATTCCCAAGCAAAAATATGAACAGAAAACAAAACCAAAACGGACAAGGAATATTTGGAGACAGAATTTTTATTCAATTAAACATTACATTTGCCGTTAGAAGCAAAAAACTTTTGACTTTCTTGCGTGTATGACATGCAGTAATTTTAGTGAGCGTCGCTTTGTATTGATGTTATTCCTATGCGGAGCGAAAATGCGTGCCAAATAAAATATATAAACGGTATTTGATTTGGGGATTAAATCATCGGTCAAACAATACTATAAACAAAATCAACACTTAAAGGTAGCATTTACCCAACTACAGCATTCTCGTAAGTCAAGAAAACTCCATTTGAAGTCAGCAGTCCGCTTTTGATTTTCGTCTCTCTTCGTAAATCAAAGGACTCCAAAGTCGAAAGATTATATCATCGCTTTAAAGACCTTGATGTTCATTTTTTCGGCGGTCGAATATTCTGTATGGTATTCTCTTTCCATTTAGAGTTCCATAAAGGTGTATTTATCGTAAAAGGGGTGAATGACCACATTGAAAATTTTAACAGCGAGCCGCGTGGACGCCATTTTGGTCATTTGCTCTTTAGCAAGGAGTGAGAGACTGGGAACCAGTTGGGAAGAACAATACAACCCAAATATGGGGTTTACTTACAACCAAATATGGTCAAAAAATAGTCCCTTACGCAGAAGTTGAGATTTTTTTCGGCTAATACACGCACGGCTCTATGATTCTGCCGCCGAGTCAGCCTCGCCTCTTGGCTCGGCTGCCTCGTTGGCAATCATGTTTCATGCTATAAGTAAGTACTGACCTATAAGACTACACCTGGAAGTATAGCTTGTCCAGCCGGGATATATGGCATACATAGCATAAAGGAATCGGAGAAAAATCGTAAAACGGATTATATTAAATCAAAAGTCGTTATCTGGATATCGTATACTCGTGCAAATGCAAAAAATCTAACAAAATAGATCTGATGACAAAATTCTAGAATTATTTTTGATGTTTTTGTCAATCCAGGGTGATAACGTGATATTAACGATGAATTTCATCTTAAATTGAGCGAAGAAATGGATAAGATTAAAAACTGATGTAGTTGCCTAATACTGACGTGCTTTTAGGATATAGTCCACCAAGGAACTCATTGCCTTTGAAACGGTTTGTTATTGAGCACTTGAAACAGGAAATAAGCATGCAAATACGAAACAAAACAACAGCTTATATTATGAAGTGAACGTTAAACACCAAGCGGAGAGGAAGTCGAAGCAACAAGTGCGAAAATCTATTGGTTCGATTTACTTTCGATCTCGCTCTGTATCTTCCTAGGTATAATTATCTTTTACGTGACTAAAACAGCTTAGACGGACTAATAACTAAAACCAGCCAATCAAAATGTTGTATTGCCGGCCTCACATTTACTGAGTATTGCACCAGTTTAAGGTTCTATATCCCTTTTACAATCACTAAAATAAGGAGACCTGGGGCTATCCAAGAATAACAAATCCTAGACTGATTAGTCTTCTATTATGAAGAAAAAATGTGTTGAAGCTATTCTTTTCTTCTCATTTTAACAGACCAATACGTCAGTGGATATAGAGATAAAACAATTCAGTAGCAATGTACAACAGATTGAAAAGAAAATTAATAAACAAAAGTGCAGGACGAACGAATGAACTGACATCAGTGAAGCAAAGCTAAATCGGAGCGCTAGGACACAAATTAGCAGTCGTAAACGTAAATAATTTATAAACACACCAGTCAATTATTCAGTTTATTCAACCTGTCCTTTATGCTTTAGCTAAACTTGTTTCAGTTTGTAATATATTTTCATTGTTAATTTAATTATGCCCGTGAAGGTAATTTTAGCGTTATTTGAAGACCATGTGTTTACATGTTTATTTGTGTAGCCAGAACATGTTTACATTGCCATTTTCATACTTTACATTGGTTGGAAGTGCAATTATGTCAATAGTTCACCCCTGAAGCCAAAGCAATACCGAAATTAAAACAAAAATCAAAAATTCTTAATTGAAAGTGGTCATTTGAAAATGGCATATTCATGCAAATTATCCAAAATGGAAGGAAAAAGACGGCACGTGAGAAACTTATAATTTATTTTGCCTTGTGCATAAACCCATGATTGTTCAAATCAAATTAAGCGAAGTAAGGGGGGAAGGTTTCCAGTTGATAACTTCGTACTAGTTACTAGTTGTCTTTTGCTGACGTGGATGTCAGTTCAACAGGTAGCTCTTTACCTTTCAATTAACAACGGTTTGTGAACAGGAATATTGTTTATTCCGGAAATGACGTACACGTTATACGCCAAGTGGAAAGGAAGTCGAAGCAACAAGCGTAAAAACTACTCTTTCTGAAACACAGTTACTAAACACTTTAGTGGATCCAAAGAAAAGTGAGCACAGTCTAAATCTTAACTATGTAGATTCATTACATTCGAGCAAATATCTAAACTTACAGTATCAAACCGAAAGATTTTACTGAGCTACAAATATCATGTTAGTATAAAAGCCGTATTAGAAAGTAACTCGACAATGATTCGACAATGATGGCATCACTCTGTTTTCCAAATAAAATGAGACGAATCAAACATAAACTAGATGTGCTCATGTCAGTATAGAACTGATTTATTAAGCAGTGGCTTGTATATCTACAAGGCAGTAAGTTGCAAGAGCTTGAATTTTCAAGATCTTGCCAGCGAGATGCTGAATTTTTAAATCTTGCACTTTACAAGATGTTCATCTACAATAGGTCAACACTTGCTTCAAAAGTTGCACGATAATAATTTTTTAGTTGCACTATAAAGTCGCATAAGTTACTTTTATATTCGTCTGGCACGAAGTTGCTCACTCCCCACCAAAACACAAAAACTTGAAGCAGGGACCGCTTTTGCTTCTAAATTGGATCAAGGGTTTTAGAGGTACATATTTGAATAAATTGTTAACAATGCTTTATGTATCGGTTGATTTATAAACCTGTTGTCTCATTCTGGCAGGCTCAGAAGACGAAGACATCAAATATGATCAAAGTAAGTTGCACTGAAATGACGTTTAGACAGTTTTCTTTCGAATTCCATGGGAAACACCAACTATAAACCGGATACGATAGTGGAATTGCTCTTGACAGAAGGCGAACGTACAGCGTTTTCGCTGAACCCGAGTCAGGCAATACATGGTTACGTTCATGAACTACAAGGGAACCTCTGATAAACCTAAGTAACACTAAACGAACACTTGCCGGCAAGATCTTGAACTCTTCAAGTCCTTCAAGGTCTTGCTGGCAAGTTTTAGAAAATCCAAGATCTTGCCTGAAGATGTTGGATTTTCTGAATTTTCAACAACTTGCTGGGAAAAGATATTGAAAATTCAACATCTTCTCGGAAATTTTAAGATATTGCCGCAAAGTCTAGAAGTTTGACTATTTTTTTAACACCGTTCTGTAACTCAGGAATGATAACTCACCGAAATACCGGTCCCATATATGACAGTACGAAGTGTAACAATAAGTAAAATTATTTCCCGAAATGGATAGAGTTTAAGACTGATGTAGTTACCTAAATGCTGACGTGCTCTTAGGATGTGGTCCACCTGGGAACTGTTTGCCTTTGAAGAATGGTTGGCTAACGTTGGATAATTTTATTAAGCACCTGAAACAGGAAAATAATCATCACAATACGAAACAAACAACAGCTTATATTGTCAATTCCGGAAATGACGTGGGCTTTATACGCCAAGTGGATAGAGAGGAAGTCGAAGCAACAAGCGTAAAACCAGAAGAATATTGGACCGGCAATAAAGCAATTTGATTGGCTGACTTTAGTTATTGGTCCTCTCAGTTGTCTTAAGCCGAGTTTACATGAGCAATTTTAATATGACAATTTTTATGTGACAATTTTTATTTGCTCGTGTAGATGAGAAAATTTGGCCAATTTTTATGTGACAAATATATTTGTGCAATTGACAAGCGGGTGTGTCAGCTTTTATGTGACAAATAAAAGTTGTCACATACGAAAATTGCTCGTGTAGACGACTCGTCACATAAAAATGTGGCAAATATTGCGTCAGCACATGTGGTCCCCAATCTCCCAATCTCCCATCTCTTTGCGTATCTCTGCTGTCCAAGGTCATTACTGGAGCTCTAAACTTTGGATTGCTGACAAATAATTGTTGTGTCATCTACACGGTCAAATATATTTGTCACATACAAATTGTCCGTGTAAACCCGGCTTTAATTATGTGATTATAAGATTATTATGCCTGAGAAGATGAAAGGAATATGGAATATGGAAAAGAAAACGTATAAGCAACAAGCATAAAACCTAGGAAGTGATAGGTTTCAAAGAATAACATTTCGCTGATAGAAAACGATCGCGTGCTCTAGCTCTTAAAAGGGGGCAATTGCTGTGATTTCTGTCTTAAAAATACATTTTATTGTAGGTTTTGGACTGCAATCCTTTGAAGTGACTATAACTTACTGAAGCAGTCAGAATTCGCCCTCTGCCTTGTTGACTATTGTTTGACAGCTAGAATGATACAAGCTAGATTTAACATGAACACAGGTTCTTCAATGGTGATGAAATCACGAGACAAATACGGAATTCATTTCATATGAGTCAATGTCTCCGAGTCGCAAGATAGATTCCTTTAAAGCCACATTCACTGAGAATTGTTTTAGTTCAACGTTTACGTGCGCGCTTCCACGTAATTTCCTTTTTAGAAAACAATGTCATTATCACAGCCTCCTGTCAATATGTCATTCATGCGGAAACATAGAAAATGCAAAATAATTAAATTAGTTTTTGGGCGACGTATTATATTCTGTTTGACTTCTTCATCTGGCGAAATGAACTATAAATCTGGAAAATTTTGAAATTGAACGGTTTTGCATAAGCAACAGAGCAGGGGGAGAGGGGCTGTAGCAACCCCAAACAAAACTTTTGAGGGGCTCAGCGCCCCTCCCCCCCCCCCCCACATTTCAGTGCCGAAAGTATCGTTAGCGCAGCATAAAATTGGTTTATCAAGATATTCGGTCTCGTGATTTTTTCAAAAATCGTTTCATCAGGATCGTGCTTGGCGAAATAATATATTGTAGGACTTTCAACGGAACTCGTCTCCCCAAAACGCTACTAGGAGAGGTCCACAAACTGTGAGGATTGTATTTAACATTGCCCGTGGCATCGGTGACTTCAGAACGTACATTTTCTGCCCTCCTCCTTTCTACCCAAAAAGCACCATGAAACAGGATCGTCTGAACTGCCTAGTTATGCATTGTCACAAATCGATTACGGGCACACCGGACGCTGTAAAAATTGCAAAGACGTCAACTACGCAAAAGACATATTGGGAAATATATAAAGTAGGGGTATGCGCCCCGTCCCCGGGGGGAGGTGGCTTGGCTTGGCTTGGTGTACGACGAGCCCCACCACATTTCAAAACGCTCCGCACCCTCTGTTTTGTAAAGGGTGTTGTTTGAAATCGGTCTGATTAAAAACCCACAGCTGTGTCTTATCAGGTGTAAAATTATATAATTTTATGCTATATGGTATGTTTATTTACAAAAAACGTCGCTGCCGATTTGTAAACGTGCAGCATTGGCTCAGTTCAAGCAATTCTTCGCCAAAAGTTAGTGTTGCTTGAACTTGTCAATGACTTGTTGCAAGTACTGTTTGTTGCAAGAAGATCGGAAATTAACACTAATTACTTGGAGACGTTAAGCACTATAGCTAGAATGATCAAGTTCGCCGGCGGTTTATCAGTTGTCTCCCTAAGCCGACTGATGGCTAAAGCGGATAACTCAAACCTTTGATAATAAAAGTAAAAAGACACTAAACCGAATCCATATATTAACACTTATTTATATAATCTCGACTAACCTTTGCAACGTTTTGCACAGGCTCTGGCCGAAGAACTAAAAATCATTAACATGATGTCTAAGCGTTTCTGTCACAGCTTTGCTTTGCGCGCAAAAATAATATATTTCTATAAAATTCACTTCCAACCCTTTACAAGCAGAGCGAAAGATGGACACTATTTTAATAATTAAAATTGGCCGTGCGAGCGGCGCACGAGGCTGACCACCCTTCATGGAATGATGAGCTGAAATTCTAAAAGTTTTCTATACATTCACCCCCAAATTTCCCAAATTAGAATTCTAGATATATGTAGTAATTATTATACCTAATCGTACCTTTTTAGTACGCTTCGGCGGCATATCAGGCGAGTTTGGTCGTGCCATGGTTCGTATTTTGGCGAGACGTAGTCGAGCCAAAATACCCATGGCGAGACCAAACGAGCCTGATATACCGCCGAAGCGTACTAAAAAGGTACGATTAGGTATTTACCGTACCCAAATTCAGAATTTCGCGAAGAATTTGGGAACTCCGACTCTATTGTTTCAGTCTGAATGTTTCAGTACTCGTCGGCAAACATCGTTCATTTGGCGAACGCGTTCAAGTTTAGTTTTGGCGGGAAAGTTTTTACTTCTTTTACAGTCGGTAAACACTAGCTAATCTTAAATTTCGAGGTTCTGCTTTTTTGGTAAAACCTCTTTTCAATTCATCGTACGGTAACACTACTTTACTTCAAGGTGACCATGATATGGTGGCATATCAGGTCAGTGACTTGATATCGTTGGATATCAGGACAGTAGATCGCGCTTCTGATTGGCCAGTTGCGAATTTGGGTACGGTAAAATAAGTAAACGCATGCCGAAGAAACGTTCCGCATTGTTAGAACCAATCCCTTACGGCCGTGAACTCGGCCCAGCCCACCGCGGATATGTACATATAGCAAGTTTTTCGCGCTCTTTATGTATATTTGTTTCAACGTTCAGCAAGTTAAGTTCAAGTTTGAGTTCACGTTCAAGTTCACGTATCCTAATCGTCAGGTAAATGTCGTTTCTTTCGTTTGTACGTATCTCCTTTGTTGTATTCCGTCATCTCTGCCGTTCTCAGTCTGAAATGTAATATATTTTCTTATTTATGTCCTAGAAACCACCGGTAATTGTGTCAAGTTATTTCACGTCGTTAAGGATAAATTAGTTTCACCGTACGACAAAGTTTTATTGCTGTTGCGTTTACTACAGTTTCTGACGCAATGGATTAAGCTACTTGGTTCGTTTGTGTGTTTATTCCTGTGGAATTATGTCATTTGTATCTACGGATGCTCCGTTAAACGGACGAGTTATGGATGAGTTTGAAAGGACTCGACAACCAAGTTCGCGTCTCGACACCGAAGCCGTTAGGCGTGAAAAAAGGGTGTCTCTAAAGAAATCTCGAGCTGGTCACCTTGGAAATTTAAACAAGTTGTACAAAGACGTCGAATTATTAATGCGAAACGCCGAAAATTATCACGAAGCTTGTGGTAAAAAAGAATATGTTGATATCGCATTTGCGAGATGTCTTCGAGCTTACGACGAATTTTACCAATTTGTTGATGATCCTGTGTTGAAATCAGAAGCGTTTGATGCTTGTCACAGCGTTATGACTGGCAAAAAGGAATTCGACGAACGCTTAGAAGAATGGTCTCAATCAGTTCAACGTATCGCGGACGAAGCTTCAGCGGGTCTTCGTCAAGAAGATAATGCTAATGAAGAAGTGCCGAATATTACACCTTCTCTAGTCGGTTCAAGTAGCAAAAAGAGTTCAAAGAGAAGCTCCAAGTCCAGTTCCAGAACTAGTTCCAAGGCTAGTTCGCGCGCTAGTGACAGATCGAGAAAGTCTAGAGCCGAGCTTCTTCGTCGTAAAGTTGAATTAAAGAACCTGTTGAAGGGCCATGAAGTTGAACGTCAAATGGAACGACAAATAGCCGAAATGAAAGCTCAAGAGGAAGAATTGAAGCGCAGGATTGCTTTATTAACGGCAGAAGGGGAAATGGAGAAAGCTAAAGTGGTTGACGATCTCTATGAAAGTTCGGAGCATTCAAAACGTAATACCAAGGAAGAGTTTAAACCGCTAAAACAAGAGGAAAACGCAGAAAAAACGCGTCAAACCTTACCTTCCGTTAAACAGCCTCGAACAGTGCCTCATGGTGAATCGAGCCTTAAACATGGCGACAACAAACAAGTTGAGAGAAACTGTTCAAGATCGGCGCCGAACCCAACTGCACAAACTTGGGACCCAGGGCCTCCTCCCCAGAACATCAGTGGTGGAAACCTCACCAGTCCGCAATCTTTGCAACAAATATTGAAGCAGCAACAAGATGCCTTGCATCTGATGGCGTTCTCTATTCAGCAAGGTTTTGAAATGCCCAAAAGGGAACTGATAACCTTCGAAGGTAACCCCCAGAACTATTGGCTCTTCGTGAACAACTTCGAAGTCAATATCGCAAGACAGGTACCAGACGCAGCGTCAAAGTTAGCATACCTCGTACAGCATTGTACAGGTAAGGCTTGAGAAGCTATTAAGAACTGTGCCATTATTTCCGACCCAGAACAAGGCTACATGAAAACCCAGGAAATCTTGTTTCACAGATTTGGACAGAAACATATTGTTGCGCACGCTCACATCGCGAAGATAGCGGAGGGTCCTCAGCTTAAGAATACAGATGTTACTGGTTTGTCAGACTTGTCTGTTCAAATGCAGAATTGTGCAGTGACTCTCGTTCAGATGGGCTACGAGGCGGACGTTAATTGCTCAGACAATCTCGTTAAGATAGTAAAGCGCCTTCCTATTCATCTGCAGTCCAAATGGGCGGACAGAGCTGGTACGCTAACCCTAGCTGGCATTGAGCCTACCTTCACGCATTTAGCCGGATTTGTTGAAGAGAAAGCTTTGTTGGCAAATACGATGTATGGAAGGATTGTTGGTTCAACACCAGACAAAGAACGGGGTTCTAAACCTCTATCTAAAGTAAAGCCTCCTTCCTCGAAAGGAAGCACCTTTGCAACGCAGTCCGAAGTGGTCGCAGGCGGTGCCCAAGTTGGCGCAACACCCGCTCTCGCCATATGCCCTTTGTGTTTTGGTCAACACAGTCTGTCAAAATGTGAGCTTATGAAAGAAAAGACCCCGGAAGAAAGGAAAAGCTTCGTTAGACAAGCAAGACTGTGTGACAACTGTTTTCAGAGTGGGCGCCTTGCCATGAATTGTATTAGTAAAAAGAAATGTTTAGTAAGAGAATGTGGTTGGAAACACCATACAATGTTACATGTTACTCGTAACAACCCTCCAGTCACCTCACAACAGACTGGATCCAGTACCGTAAGTGGAACCGGTGCGACTGGAAAGAGTACCATCAGTGGGGCCATAGAGACTGGGACGAGTGCCGTAACGAGTGCAGTTGGTGGTTCCGGAGAGACTGGTCAGTGCAGTGCTACCGACTCTGGCAAGAAGAATGTTTGTTTAAGAATCGTACCAGTCGTCGTGAAAGGGAAAGGTCAGCACAATACAATTATGACGATCGCGCTACTAGATCCTGGATCAGACGTGACGTTATGTGATGTGAGTCTAATGGAGAAACTTCAAGTAGACGGTCATCCCAAAGAATTCTCACTAGTAACCGTCAATGGCGCATCTGAAACTCGGATGGGATACGAGTTATCTTTGTCCGTTAGAGGTCTACGTATGGATGAGGAGATTGAATTGAATAGAGTATGGACAGTTGATACATTGCGTTTACCTCAAGGTAGTCCACCAACGAAAGAGGATGCTGCTCAGTGGCCAAATCTGAATGGAGTTGATTTTCCAAGGATTCAAAATGACAAGGTGTCGTTGCTTATCGAATGTGATGTACCCGAAGCTCATTGGGTGTGCGATCAGAGGCGTGGTAGGCGAGGTCAACCTTATGCAGTGCTTACCCCTCTCGGGTGGATCTTGTTGGGGCCTCTAAACTCGTCTGAGAGAGATTGTTTTAGTGTGAACTTTGTTCGCTATGATGACGAGATGCTTCATCGACAGATGGAGAGTATGTTTAGAAGCGACTTCAACGAGCCCATGATCACCTCAAAGGTCGCGATGTCAGTTGAAGATCGGAGAGCTTTGTCCCAGATGGAAGAATCAGCGAAACTTGTGAATGGCCATAACCAGCTGGCAATGCCTTGGAAGTGTAAGCCTGTAAGCCTTCCAAAAAATCGTGACTTCGCTCTGGGAAGGTTACGCAAGTTAAAGAAACGGTTCCAGCGAGACATTCATCTCTTTGAGAAGTATAAGGACACCATAAACGGTTATGTCACCAGCGGTTACGCAAGACGATTTCCTCGTGACGAACAGGAGATTGGAAAGGATACACCAGTCTGGTATTTGCCCCACCATCCAGTATTCCATCCTCAGAAACCAGGAAAGGTGAGAGTCGTTTTCGACTGTGCAGCCAAGTTTAAGGACACCTCATTGAACGATCAACTGCTGCAAGGTCCAGATCTAACAAATGAACTTGTTGGTGTCCTTATACGTTTCCGTCAAGAGCCCGTAGCCATGGTTGCTGATGTGGAGGGAATGTTCCACCAGGTGCGAGTTGCTCCTGAAGATTGTCATGCGTTGAGGTTCCTGTGGTGGCCAAACAATGATCTCTCAGAAGATCCAGTTGATTACCAGGTGTTAGTGCACTTGTTTGGAGCCACGTCATCGCCAAGTTGCGCAAGTGTTAGCCTCAAGAAGACGGCCGCAGATAACCAGGTCGAATTTGATGCGGAAACCGTTGACACTGTCAATCGGAACTTTTACGTTGACGATTGTTTGAAGTCTGTTCCTTCAACTGACAAAGCGGTACGTTTGTCTGGTCAGTTGCGAGAATTGCTGTCAAGAGGAGGATTCCGCCTTACGAAATGGATTAGTAATGACAGGAACGTACTCGCCACTGTTCCAGTGTCGGAGAGAGCGGCGTCAGTGGTCGATTTGGATTTGGGAGATCTACCTGTAGAACGGACGCTGGGCGTACAGTGGGTCATGGAGACAGACGACTTTAAGTTTCGCATAATGGATGAAGGCAAAGCTCCCACGCGTAGAGGAATCTTGTCAGTCGTCAGTTCGATGTATGACCCTCTTGGGTTCGTGGCACCCATTATCCTGCCAGTTAAGAGCTTGTTGCGATGCATCCAGCCATTCTCCCAAGTAAACATTACGTGACGAATTTAATTATTCAGAACTTTCATCGCCAACAAGGGCAATGTGGCCCTACCCATGTTCTTACTTCTATCCGACAGAAGTATTGGATTGTTCGAGGGCTCTCAGCGGTACGAAGAGTTCTAGCGAATTGCATGGATTGTCGCAAGAGAAATGTTCGTCCTGGTGAACAGATCATGGCACCTCTCCCGGAGGCACGAATCGCACCGTCGGATCCCCCGTCTACTCATGTGGGAGTGGACTACTTTGGTCCCCTTTACGTGAAGCAAGGCCGAAGTGAAGTAAAACGTTATGGCTACCTGTTTACATGTCTAACCATGAGAGCGGTTCATATTGAGGTCGCGCATACGTTAGAAGCCGATTCCTTTATCTGTGCCTATCAGCGTTTTGTCTGCCGTCGAGGAAAGCCTCGGAAAATTTACAGCGACAACGGCACCAATTTTACCGGCGCTGAGCGAGAGCTTAGAGAAGCACTGGGGCGATTGGACCAGACCAAGGTTTATAATCACCTGAGGATAGGTGACGTTCAGTGGTCGTTTAACCCTCCGGAGGCAAGTCATCAAGGTGGAATTTGGGAACGTATGATCCGCTCCGTAAGAAAGATTTTGGCCGCTTTAGTAAAGGAGCAGCTGATGAAAGATGAAGCGCTGTCCACGTTGCTATGTGAAGTGGAGAAGATACTCAACGATAGGCCTTTAACCCCTCTTAGTGACCACCCGGATGATTCCGAGCCGCTGACTCCGAACAAACTTCTGCTAATCCCTGCCTTCCCCTTGATGTCCTCACAAAATACGACAAGTATGGCAAGCGCTGGCGCCAAGCACAATGCCTAGCAAATTCGTTTTGGAAAAGATGGATTAAAGGGTATCTACCTGCGCTTCAAACGAGACAAAGATGGGTCTCCCCTCGTCGAAATTTCGCCGTTGGTGATCTTGCTCTGGTTGCTGATGGAAAGACACCGAGAGGAAGCTGGCCAATGGGTGTAATCGAGGAGGTCTTTCCGGACAGCAAGGGTTTCGTACGTCGCGTTAAAGTGAGAACAGCCGCATCCATCTACACGAGGGATATCAGGAAGTTATGCCTCCTCGAAGGAGTCAACTAACTCATGAGTCCATTAGCTCATTAGCCGTGTCATTATGAACTGTCAAGAATTTAATGACTGTGAACTTTGCTTTAGGAATCTTATGAACTGCGTATTTTTTAGGAACTGGTTTTGTTTGCTAGAATTAGCTGTAGTGGCTAATTCGGGGCCGGTGTTAGAACCAATCCCTTACGGCCGTGAACTCGGCCCAGCCCACCGCGGATATGTACATATAGCACGTTTTTCGCGCTCTTTATGTATATTTGTTTCAACGTTCAACAAGTTCAGTTCAAGTTTGAGTTCACGTTCAAGTTCACGTATCCTAATCGTCAGGTAAATGTCGTTTCTTTCGTTTGTACGTATTTCCTTTGTTGTATTCCGTCATCTCTGCCGTTCTCAGTCTGAAATGTAATATATTTTCTTATTTATGTCCTAGAAACCACCGGTAATTGTGTCAAGTTATTTCACGTCGTTAAGAATAAATTAGTTTCACCGTACGACAAAGTTTTATTGCTGGTGCGTTTACTACACGCATTTCACATCCCTTCCTTGTAAAACGACAACTTTTCGGTTTGCTTGTCTCCAACAAAGCCGAAAGACAAGAAACATTAGCATTACGGATGTTTCAGTCACTGAGTTGTCTCTTCATTGGTTAGCAGACTTGATTATGCAGTACTTGGAGAAAATTATACAGACGAGCAGTTTCAGCAGAACTTCATAGCGGAGCACCCACGCGCGAAGCGCGCCAGCGTAGCATCATGGGTAATGCGGGTAATGATTTTTTGCAAACCCATGAAGCCGAAAAAATTTGGTTGCGTACGCGCCCCGCGCCTACAGACTCTCGGGGAGGAGGAGGGGAGTCCCAAGGCAACCCGACCTGGGGGAGGTGAGGCGATATTTTCTTGGCGGAAAATCGCGCGACGCTGCGCTTTTGAGCAACCCGCGTTTTACTTGGCGGGAATTACAATGCTATCGTCACTTTTCAAAGACAGGTTTCCTTGAAAGCTTTTTCAGCTTATTTAGCGAAACGATTGTTCTACAGAACAGAAGTTTTAAACTCGAGAAAATTGTTTTTATTGTGCTATTGTCATGTCAACAAACAATAGCGAAGTGAATATAACGTGTAGAAGACAGGGTTTAAGTGAAGAGCAACGGGAGAGCGAACGGCAGAGAGCAAGAATTAACTGGCGAAGAGCAAGCGAGGAAGATCGCGAAAGAAAGCGAGCCAGGGATAGAGACAGGAGGCGAAATATGAGCGAGGAACGCCGCGAAGCAGAACGAGCCATGGATAGAGATAGAAGACAAAATATGAGCGAGCAATGCCGCGAAGCAAAACGAGCGAGGGATAGAGAAAGGAGACGAAATAGCAGCGAACAGTACCGCGAAAAGGAGCGAGCCAGGGCTAGAGAGAACAGGCAAAAGAGAAGGAAAGAAGAACACGAAAGAGAAGTACAAATGCAAAGACAGCAAAACAACAACATGTTAACGGAAGGCAAGTAGGCTTAAGTTTGTATCAGTTAAAAATGTGCAGTAAATATGGCCAATCAGTTTTTTTAAAAGCGAGTAAGCTTACCCGGGGCTTACAGCAATAATACTTGCAAGTTAATTCCTTTTGTGTCGTACCGTGTAAAGTTTTCTGGTTGACAGTCGCCTGCCAAGCTGTCAAAGCAATAACATTTTTGTCAGTCTGCATGTAAATGTTCCTCTTGCCGATGCTTCAGCTTCGTTACGCTCATATCCAGAGGAAATTATTCGGTTTGAGAGGATCTGAGCTGCCAGTTTATAACTGTTTGCGGTCTGACCGTTCTTTTTTCAGTGCACGGAGAACAGGAGTTTGAATGTGAAGATGTTTTAGAAGGAACGGAAATTTTGTCATTGCCTGTTGAAACAGGTTTTGTGCAGTTTGCTCGTGATCTTGCAGGTAACTATTTATTTAGTCATAGTAAACAGAACGCGTTGCTGGCTTGCCCAGATTTGAAGTAGTTTTTTCTGTTCCTGTGAGTGAATTAATTACCTGTAGTATACATTTCACTAGCCTGCGAGCAGGCTCACGTTGGGGCTTCGTCGCTCACGTGTTGCGGCTTCGCCGCTCTCGTGTAGCTCTCGTGCGTGCCCCAAGGTGAGCCTGCTCGCAGGCTAACATTTCACGGACAACAAGGTACGGCTTTCTCGAGCTTTCGTTACTTTCTTCTCGAATGTACAACACTAAAAAAATATCTCTCTCAGAAGCTCTGTGTGAAAGCTGGGGCAATTTTTTTTCCAGTCAATTTTACAACATAGTCTAATAATTGGGATTGATTTTGTTTTGGAATTTTATTACTCCATTGTAATCATGATAGTTATTTTTGCAGAGGCTGTTAATTAAACCACTGATTAAACAAAGCACCAACACTCACGAACACTGTGTTGAAGACTCCAAGAATAAATTAATTAATTTGTTACCCTTTTTTCTGTTCCTCGTTATAGCCACAGAAGAAAATGAAAGTGGAGTCCTACATGTTGAATGTGGCATGGAATGCTCTCTGCCAGGTGAACAGCAAGAAAGCGATTCAGGTACATAAAGATTGTGAATGATTATGTTCATGTTTCTTTTAAGTTTCAAGTTCTCCCAATTCTTCTGCTTCTGTGTTAAGGGTCCGCTAACATTTTTCGTCTTTTATAATATCCATGAATTTGTTTGGATCACTGACTTGTGAGTTAGCTTTTAGAGGGTACTGTAATCCATTCAGGTATTTGCACCGGTAAAATTTTGCATTTTTATTCTCCCCAATTTTTCTCTTATCATGGTTGTAAGTAAGCTTACTTCTATTTTGTAGATATATCGATTTTGGGACAAAATACGCACGACGAGGTGAGAACAGCGAAGCGAAAATGTTTGCATTTACCGGCCGGTTGTTAGGCTATTCATCCATTTATTAGTTTTTCTTGGCGATATTTTATTCCCGGTAGCTGCTTTCCGTGGTTGGTTTGATCGTTCGAGCACTGTTTGTATTCGTGGATGCAATATTAAATTTGAGATTGAGTAATGATTCTCACAAGACATAGGCATCTGAAATCCAAAGCTGTCAACACCTAATCCATTAATTGAATTAAATTCTTGGCCTTTGATTGGCTCAAACAAGAAATAGGATAGGCGACTTCGACTTCCCTCAAACACCCCCCGCCCCGTAGCAAGAAAACGCGATCATTTTTAAACCGGCGCCTTTGCATCCGGTCTAAATTTGTTTGAATGAATTTTACTGAGAAATAAATGCATTCTATTGAAAACTCGCAACTTTTTAAAAACACGCGACTTTTTTCAAAACCTGCGACTTATTTAAAAAACCGCGACACGCGACTCGAAACCCGCGACCCGCGACCCGCGACCATTAGGGAAACTCCTAAATTAGTCACCGATAACTATTTTTCACCGGTTAGTCGACATTTGCGGAACGGGATCAACTGACCTTTAGTTCTTTATTGCTTTGCTCTTTTGCTTCGGCATCTTGATCATTTTCGTAGTTCTTGTAAATTTATTCCGATCGATCCATTTTCTGATTCTTCCATTACGTCCATGTCCGGTCTGTAAATAATGACCAAAATTCAATTTCCTGACTGGGAAGTTTCTGATTAAAAATCTCTTGTCCATTTAGCTTTTGCTGTGATGGTTCCACGTCATTTGTATAATTTTATTAGTCCCTGTCTACGGCTAGCCAACAATTAAAAATACCAATAAGCATTAAAAGTATCAATTCTTTGACTGATAGCTACTGATAGTCGACTCGGCTGCGCCTCGTTGACTATTAAAAATTTTTTTTATATTTTGGTGGCCTCCCATTTAAAAATTTAAAAAAAAAAAACCCAACAAAGTAAAAATATGATAATACATTAGAGTTTTACAGCTGGAATGACGCAAGATTAACACGTATGAACGGTAAAGAAATCACCACATTAGTTCGGAATTCACTTCATATGAGTCAATAGCTCTGTTTCGCAAGCCAAGGTAAAGATTCTTTAAAAGCCACCATTAACGTTTGCGTGCGCTATTCCAGGTAACTTGTCAGAAAGCAATGCCGGTTATATTGTCGATTGAATATGTTATTCATGCAAAAAATAGAAAATGCAAAAAAAAATATTTGCCTTTTGGTCTCAATAATATCCATTAATGTTACAACAATATTCTATTAGACTAATTCAGTTGGCAAAATGAACTATAAATCTGGAACATTTGAACTGAATTGAACGGATATTTGAAGGGTCTCTTTTAGAAGCACAGCTGTGTTTAATCAGATGTAAAATTAAATTATCTTTTGCTCATGATATATCTATGATATACATAAAATAAATATTCACAAAAACGTCGCTGCGGTTTGTAAACGTGCAGAAATATGTAAAGCTAAACGGCGCAGTTTAAACAAACATGAATTATTAAGTCCTATTAAATTGAATATTCTTCGCCTAGCTTAAGAGTATATTTTCATAAGAAATATACAAATATACCATCATATACAAATATACTATCACGAGAAAGTCGAATCCATAATTACTATGCACAAATCGGTTTATCTTTGCAAAGCTTTGCACAGGCTCCTACAGAGGCTTATTTGTAAAGGACAACTGAAAATGATTAAATGTAATCTAAACGTTTCAGCCGTTTCTGTGATAGCTTTGCTTTGCGCGCAGAAACAAATTTCTAAATTCACTTCCAACTCTTTATAAGCTAGCGAAAGGTGGGCACTCTTATTGGTCATACGAGTGGCGCATGAGGCCAACCGCTCTTCGTGGAATAATATGTAATTCTAAACATTTTCTACTTTTACTCTTCAAATTTCACAAATTAGAACTCGAGATAGTAATCCCTATCAGTAAGTCATGATAAGTGCATACAAACCGATGAAAATCAGCTGGAAAGTTCAGTCTTTCACATCCCTTCCCTTTTAAAACGACATCCAACTTTTCAGTTCGCGCGGCTTCAACACTGAAAGCTACTGAAAGACAATGAACTTGACTGTTTAAACTGGAGCCCATTAGCATTACAAATTTTTAAATTTGTCTCGTCAGTTGGTAGACTCGAATTGACTTGTAGCCGTTTTTAGAGTATCTTGTTCGATACGCACTAGTAGGACAAAATTATACAGACAGGCAGATTCAGCAAAACTTCATCGAGGCCTCAACTGATAATTTAAGGTCTGCAAGACATTCATTGCTAGTTCTGCTGTTGGAACGTGATGACTCATTTTGGTAGTACTATGTTTGCCTGAAGCACTATGGGTACATGTATTACAAATTTTAAACTCAAAAAGCAAATGAAGTGACTACATCTATCAAGTTTGAACAAGCCTAAATAATTATTTTACTTGATTGTAACAATGTTTTGAGATATCGAAAATGACTTTTGAGACGAACGCTACAACATGGTTTCTGTTTTTTAAAGTTCAAATGTTGAAAGGTAACAAACTTTACAGAAGTACTGAGCCTAATTTTATGACGTACACTGAATGAAACTTGCCTTTCTTTCGTAAATTATTTGCTGCTTTTCTACTTTATTCACTCGCTTTTGTTGTGCGTTTATAAGTATTATTTATTAAACTTTTCGCATCTATCCTTTTGTTTTGCGTAGTTAATTTTACTATGGCATTTCTGTGGTTTTTGTGTTGAGGCACCACTGATTATTTCTTGTTCCATTATTTCTTTTCATATAAGTTCGCCAAATTTGCTGTTTTCCACCATTTTTTTGATTGAACTGTCGCTTCCCGCAGAAAAATGTTTCACTGAGTGCCTTTTGCCGCACTCATTTCCCATATAAGGTCAAACATAGGTATATGAGCTGATAACCGGGATCCAGTGAACCAATCAAAAAGCTAGAAATACAATATCCCAGGTTGAGAATTTAATAATTCGTAATAATTCCTACCCGACTCATCATATATTTAATTGTCACATGGTGACATGGACAAATAAAGCAGTCTCGCTTCTCCACGTGCCCACTCTGATCAGAACTGAATAATAGGTAGTCCACTCACATTATATTCAGCGAGTACTGAAACGTGCCCCAGTTTACATGTAATATAAGCGAATAGTTAAACGAGGAGCAGCCGAGTTGAATTTTCGCTTATAGAAAACGAAGGCGAGTTGCCCTTGCAAATAAAAATTGTTTTAGCAAACATTCTAGAGGATTACAGTCCAAAATCTACATTTTTAAGAACTTTTAAGCCAAAAATGTTTTAAGAGCATGGTCGTGATCTATGAGCGAGAATAGCACACAGTGGGAGAACCAATCAGATTCACGGATTTCCAGTGGAACAAGCTGTGTGTGTACCAACACTTGTTAGTTTAGTATCACAAAGTACAACACAAATAAATATTATTTTATTGCATTATTTCTGTTGTTACAAACTGTAGCACTCGAAAATTAAAATGCATGTAAGTTTTTCTGCATGTGAATAGAAAAGGGAGGAAATTGAGAAAAAAAAATAGAAATAGTGGAAAGAAATTATAGTATCCTGGGTAGGGCTAGATTTACACTGACGTGTAAATTTTTACGTGCGTTCACGTGTGTAAAAAAATTTAGAGACAATAGGCTTGCGTACACGTTCACGCAAGTCGTTCATACATTGGCTGCGGTCACATCTACGCCGTAACTAAAGTTTAACTATAGTTAATCTCAAGTTACGTGACGTCATACCTAACTATAGTTAGTGCTTTCTGTCGTGTTTGCGGTCACACCAATGCAGTTAACTATAGTTAGTTCTGATTAGGTTGTGAATAATTTGGTATTTAAATTAGTTCATGACAGCCCTTGTTGTTGATCTGTGTCCAGTTGTTCCTCTATTTTTTCTATTTTTGCACGGCATTTCGGCGTTGAAGAACATAAAATGAAGTAAGGACCGAAGAATTCAAGCTTTACTTTTGCTAACATTGATGATATGTAATTTCTTGGCATGTTGTTTTTCTTGTTTTCCTTCCCTTGACGCTTTGTTTTGCATATTTATGTTCATCTCGCACGTGCGAAAAGAATTGTCGCATTCTGATTGGCTTTTCGTTTGTAAACTTAAGACTAACCATGAACCTTGCTTGGGTATAACTATAGTTAGTGTGTATTGTTTTGGATCAGCGAGGCGTAAATTTTCTAACTATAGTTAGGGCGAACAGAGTAGCGGTCACATTACCGAAATAGCTAACTATAGTTAACGCCGTACTAACTATAGTTAGCAGTCTAGATTTGACCGCAGCCATTGTCTCTAATTTTTTCCACGCACGTAAAAATTTACGCGGCAGTGGATATCCACCTAAACTCTCGTTGTCCATGGCGTTTCATTTAGAATCCTCCACAGATTGGGAAATTGAAAGGTGAAATCTCTCGTAGTGCCGTACAACCTCATCATCAAGGCCTCTAAACTGTGAAACATTATAGCTAAACCGTATTAAATGAGTCGTGTTCAATTACAGATCCACACGTTGGACATCTCGCTGCAACCTGCTGAGAAATCTTACGCATGCGTGGAGAGGACGGTCTTGTTGATGGTGCATCAGATACATTACTGCACTCGTCCCAGGGCTGTTTAACGTTCATTTTCGTTGGAAGGTTGGGAACAATTCCTCGAGATTTGAAAAATGTCACAATTTGTTGCGAAATGTTTGCGAAGACCTCGCGAGCCTAGAAGTGAGAGATTCAAACACAAATGATGAACAAACAAACAAGATTAAAGATAAAACAAAACAAATAAAGCTATATTGATAAATAGTAGTAATAATTTTGCCGCTGATTTTACCCAACATGCCTTTTAACCTCTGAATTTCGAATCCTGCTCTTATTCTGCTCTTAGGATTGCACACGAAGAAATATACAAATATAATTTCAGTTTTTAGTATTTTGGTATCTTTAAGAGTCACAAACACTTGGGCCACGCCCAGATTAGTCCCTTTTACGGGTTCTTTCCGACGAGCATCCCCGCCCATTCATATGGGAGTCCACCTCCCCCCCCTCCCCCCCCCCCGAATAAACTTCTGCCAGTGTTAGGCTCAGATTCACATGTCAGGGGCTGTTGGGGTCGTATGATAAAATTCGATATTTACCATTGAATCATTGACTCCTGGATTCGTGGCGTGTCTTCTTATTGACAAGAACTCTGTGTTACTGCGTTCCAGCGTCTTTCCTTCTTTTGATCTCAGCTGCCGTTTATTTCTTGAAAACAATTCATTCTGAGCAACAACAACAACAAAACGTTTGTAATGTGATACAGATGCAGGTTTTTACTGCTACTAACATTAAAACAATGAATCTTCTAGCTCAAATTTGGCATAGATATCCCGAAATCGGTAAGTGATATTCAATGTTTGAACGGTTATAATTTTCGTTTGTTTTACATAAAACTTCAATTAAGAATCCAATCTTTGCTTGTTTCGTGTTTCAACATTGTAGGTTTTGTTGATTATTTAAATTATAACATTTCCTTTTAAAGATAACATACAATATTATAAACCTTAACACGATAAACACATTTCTTACCATTAATCTAAAATCAGCAGGTCCAACGCCCACAACAACTATGGAAAGTGGCAAGTTTCCAACGTCAACTAACTTGTCAATCACATCGTCTACGTCATTCACAATGCCATCAACAATAACAAGTCCTATTGTGTAGTGCTGAAAACACTGGGATACTTCTTTTTCGGCGTACGCCGCTATCTGTTGGATGACGGGCGCTAGATAAGTGGGACCACCTAATTTGACGTCTTCCAGTCGTTTCCAATAAGCGTCAACTACAGTCTGCCATAAAATACAATGCAACAATCTAATAAGTACATACATAAATAAAGATATAGATAGTTCAATATTTTAACTCCGTTTTAATGAGGACATGGAGGATGGTTAGGTCTCTTGCATCGAAGCTGCCACGCGACCGGTGTGTTAAGAAAGTGAGAGGAATACATGCATACATATACAATAAATGAACAACCGACCGACCGACAGAGCGGGCTGTGCATGGCTGACGGACGGACGGACGGACGGACGGACGGACGGACGGACGGACGGACGGACGGACGGACGAACGAACGAACGGACGAACGAACGAACAAAGAACGAACGAACGAACGCACGAACGTACGTACGTACGTACGAACGAACGAACGAACGAAATGCAGCCACTTCAAAGCATGAGATCATCATAGATTTCAAAAGAATGTAATATATTACGAATTTACGAAGATATTAACAAATCGATCATTTAAAAACTAGTCCGCAGCCTTTGTAAAACACTTACATCTATATCCTCAAGCTCCACTTGTCCACTTTCACTGTCAAGAGCAAACATATACGGCAGTCGGCCAGTCGAGGAGGCATGGGCTCCAAACCCGTAAGCTGGAATTTTCTTATCTTGTTCAAAGCTTGATAAAACCTTCCCTACAGTCTCAAGGGTCTGTAAATACTCATTCTGAAAGTTACGCAAAAACGATGATTGTCAATCACGCCATAAATTTAATCCATGGACGTAGGAGTCCTCTCACTAAGCAATGACACGAGCCCATAACTGTTTACGTATTGTCATTCCCACACCACCAGTTTTAAAGTTACGTGCAATTATATAAATCCCCAAACCGCTTACACCCGGTACAAGAATTTGTGTAAAATTCATACTTAAGACTATTAAATCGTAGAGAGCTTCACTGCATGTCACACTATATCGTTTTAAGGATGAATGCAAGACGACTGTATTATTTTGTTAAGTCGTAGAGAGACACTAAATTACATGTAACCACTAACCAAAATCCTACAGACTATCTACCTGAAACAGCCCCGTTCATATTAGTTTGGACACTTAAGAAGTTAGCTTTCGCGTACTTCAGTTAATGAGACACAGAGATTCCCCTCTCTTTCTGCTTCGGGGCTGACGAGAATGGCATCCACTCGTCTCTCTCCAAGCAGACAGAGAAGGGAATCTCTATCTGACAGGGAAACACACGCCAGACCATCGCAAAATCAGAGAGCTTCCATTTTTCCCTTTTGTGCATGTTACGAACCTAGAACTCACCTTTTCCTCGTCCATAGTGTGCAGGGAGTCCTGGGTCAAAGGCTGCCCATTGGATATCGTAAAGTCAACAGCGCATACCATTTTGATGACGCAATTACCTCTGACGTAATCAACAAGACTGAAATGTCTATCCGCGTGACAATGCAGAATGCGCAATGTTCCTGAGTTTGAATAACGTTTATTTTTTAACTGCTTTCTTGAATTCACTATATCCAACTGTCTAACTGTTCTGTGGAGAGATTAACATTGCATCAGTTTGAAAATATTTTTACGTTTCTTTGTTTTACAGTCAAAACAAGGTGTTTTACAGACAACCGAGGTGGCGTCCCTTATGAAGCCTAGTGGTTTCCTGGAGGTCTCCTCGCCCTTACTTACTGTTTATAATTCATGTTAATAGTTCTCCTGAAATGGCAAATAAATGATGATGATGATGATGATGATGATGATGATGATGATGATGATGATGATGATGATATGATGATGAACAACGTAACAACGACCACCCTTCGAAAATTAAGACGTCGGCGACTGCGCAAGATTGATCACGCAAGTCAAAAATAATAATGTTCAGGTTTGAATGAACGCGTGTGTATTTTATACTACTATCACTGGACTAATTCCACCGGAGAAGTTTTTCGACAGTGTCTGTAAATCAAAACTGAGTGCATACGCTAATCAGAGGCAGTTAGTTTTAGATGGAAGGGAATATTAAATACTTGCATGCTCTAAAATCAGGGTTCGCTTTATAGCGTTACTCTCCCTCGTTTTCGTTCTACTTTGACAGCTCGGGCTCATTCCCCAACCATGACTGGGGATCCATTCTTGTCCCCATAGCCCCTTTTGTATCTCTAAGCCGAGGGGAGCTTTGGCACGAGAAACGAAGGGTTATTCTAGGATTTCTGGTCTTCATGTATGCAGTCGTCTTGCAGTGTGATGTTTCTATATACTGTATGAACTGAGAGAGTCATGGCGTTTTTTACTTCTGTTCAAGATTTCTTCGTTTCAAACAGCCAATTGAACAAATTCGAATTAATTCAAACGTCTATGTCCCCAGAGTCCTTCGTTTCTCGTGCCAAGGACCTGCCGGCTAAGAGAAACGAAAAGATCCGAAAAGGGCTATAAAGACGAGAATGCTGGTGATCAAGCATAGAACTGAAAACTGTAGGGTAAAGTAATATGAACTGAATACTACCTGCTAGGCTAATTTAACGCATAGGCACAGATCAGAAAGTACATGTTAGATCAGCTAAGCTGATAAACGCTCGGTGATGAACAACAACATTTCCCTACCTCTTGAGAAGTAGATTTATTGGTAGTCTCGCTTCTCCTACGATAGTGTGGTTACCACTGTTGGAGAAATGCCAGCAAGACAGAGACATCTGTCCATCAACATTGTCATTACACAACTTCTGTAGGCTGATATCAAACGGCGCCCACCTGATGTAATAAGCAAATATCCGTACTCAGATGAAAACAATACTGAAGTAAATGAAAAACAACATACCTCATCAAAGCTTTTAAAATACGAGAGGAAATGAAATAAGGAAAGTAATTTTTTCTTACTGAGTTAATGAGTACAAAATTCCTTAAAGAGGGGAAATACTCTAAAATGATTTTTACACTCGATATACAATACGGGCCATGTAAAAAACTGAAACAATTTACCGCCATACACCTTTCTTTGAACGAAAAATAATTTGCCCGGTGTAACGTACTTTCAGTGAACTGTTTTGCCACTTTTTCGTTCCGAAATTGTTGCACGAACTGAAAGCTAAATTCTCCACCGACCTTGTGCATATTTTGTTTGATCGTCGAATTGGAACGTACCTTTCATTAAAGCGCCTTTAATATTTACGTTTCCGTGCCAATTCAGTCCTCTTCGTTCGCCTTTGCGCGACTTGCAACTCTTATTAACATATAATTAACTGCTAAATGATCGTGAAAGCGTCTGGTCGGCGTCCAAAGCATTTTACTTTATAGTTCATGTGTTTGTCAGAGCTAGTTGTTTGTCAACTCTGCAGGAGGGTTAATGCCACTGGGTGGTGGGACATACCGTTTTACCAAATGCTTAACAATTTAAATCAACCATTTAGGGGAACAAGTTATGTTTTTGATAAATCGTTGTTAAATCACTCGTTAAGTTTCGATTTTTATTAATTTCAATCAAGAAACAGCCCGACCACTCGAGAGTACTCCAATAAAAACGTCACGCCTTCATGGGGCGGTCAGTTGCCTAGCAACTGCGGAGAAGGGACGAAAACTGCGGGAACCTTGTACTTAATCTCCGGCTGCAATTGTTTACCGATCCTACAACAGTTTACTTAAAAAACTCTTCCCTTTATTAAGCCGGAACTGAGATTTATGGAGAGGGGCCTGAAGGGGTAAAATGGGAAATTATTGGGATTTGGGCAAGTTTTGACTGGGAAAACGTGATTTGGGTCACTGGGACTGGAAATCACAAACACAAAAACAACAGAACTAGGGGCGCTTTCCATTCGACCAAAATTCCGGTTTGAAATATTGAGTAGTCCGTGTGGCGAATGGAACAATATTTCCCAGTTGGTGCTCACGTTTCAAGTTTTGGTCGAATGGAAACAGTCGCGGGAATAAGTGCCAGTTTTGGCAAATCTTCGTTGAAGCACTCGAAGATTTCCGATATCTCCAACCCCCCGTGCGCCCACGAGTACTCCGAAAGCCGTCGCGCAACTTAAAAGTTAACTTCTGGGACGAAAACCGCGGGCTCAGCCATTTCACGGAGAAGTGATGTTGCCATCAACTGGCGCTCCCCGACTGTAAAGCGCCTGACTATGAGGACACGTTCGATTCCGGCTCGGCACTTGGGCTTGGAAATGGGATTTGTATCCCCCCTTCAGGACCCTCAATGGACAAAAGACCCCGCCGATGCATTGCTTGTACTTACTTGGGTGAAGCTGTTCTTGTGACCACTTCAGATCTATATACCGGATGAAAATGATCACTCTTTGTCAGCAGACGATTAACCTCAAAAAATGCGTCGCATTTTCCTAAGAGTCCTTTCTTCGCCAGATTCAGGGCACCAAAATGAAGTCTTACGTTAGTTTTACTCTCTTTAACATCGTCCACATAAATGTGAATATAACCACGTGACTTGACATCCCCTGGGAGTCTTAGTGTTCTTATCAAGGAGCCGCAGTCCGATTCTAACAGGGTTTCAAGTTCGATTTCAAGCGAGCCGATAAAATCGTGTTTTCGAAGGTCCTTGGATGTAAAGTTCGCCAGATCAAACACTGAAAACCGTAGCCTTGGATACACTGTAGCGTTGGCTTCAATGATAAACGTTTCTACAAACTGAAAAGAAAAAGAACAAATATTTGTTAGTCGAAAGATGTCGCGAAACATTTTGAAAACACTGAAAGTGATTGGCTAACTGTCAAACGAAATGCGTGTGACAAAATGAATTTCAAAGGTGAGAGTCGCGCTAAATTTGTAATATATGTTGAAAAAAATTAGACCATTACCGTCTAAAATACGAAATAACTGAAAGTCTGAAACCGAATCAGCTTAATGCCAAAACGAAACAAATTTTTATAAATTTTTAATCTGAGAATTTCAACTTTTATTAAAACAAGCAAAATCAGAAAAATAATAATAAAGAAACTGATTTCTGATTAAAAATTAATGCACAGATTTTTCTTAAATAGTCCTCACTTAAGTCTGGGCTAAAGTTTCTTTTTAAAGAAAAATTAAAGGAACTTGGCTTTGAAATGAAAAGACAAAACAGACCTATATAAAACCATAGTTTTTTAATCTATCATAATTATCGGTAGCGGTGAAATTTTTAATTAAAACAGGTCTGTTGTAGGGATTAGAGCCAGATTTACATTAATTGTAATTTACATCAATTGTACTGAATATCCTCTTAGAAGATTGAGTTCAATTTCTGGTCACACCGGACAATACTTCAAATTTCACAGTGTTGAACCGGCAAAAAATCCTTAATTCAGGCGCGTCTCACAGTCTCATATCACAACCGCTTCAATTGTATTGAAAATGCCCACAAACAACCACTAAATAAAGCCATTTTATAAAGTTTACTTAAATGCTGTATCTCTATTATACATCTGTTGTTTGTCAATGTACTGTTTTGCAGTGCCACGCCGCACTTTTAATTAGCGAGATTTGTGATTCTGTTTTATAAATTCTTTTCTTCTGTGGTCTTTCATTTTTTTTCCCTACTCTTTGATTAACCTTTATACTTGGGCCCCGGTTGCTTTTTACACCCGCCACTACCACCTCCCCCAGAAAAGGGAAATATAGGATAAATTTTATTCTTGAAGAAAAATAATTTTAGAGCGTTGTATTAAAAACCGCCTATAATGTATCAGAAAATGTAATAATAACAGAGCATTACTTCCATTCTTCCAGTTAGAGCGTTACACTAGTAAAGAGCGGCAATATTAGAACATCAGGAACATGCCGATTATATTTCCGATAAGAATACCTTTGGATGCAAACAATTTGGTATGGACTCCGTTCTTCCGTATTCCATCCACTGTCCGAGCCTCTTCACATACAGTACACACATCGGATCGGTTCTTGAGAATGTGTCCAGTTGCACAAGATCTGTACATTCAATAAATAACTCCAGTTTGCGCTTGTTTTGAAAAGCGTTCGTCTGTAGCGTGACGTGACCATTCTGCACCACTTGAAGCTTGGAGTGTATTCCAGAATGGACATTTTCTTCGGAGCCGACTTTGTTCCTCAACGACGGCATTGATTTACTCTTTGCCATTCTAAAATACAGGAAAATTTTATAAAATATAATTATATAGCGATATACATTTAGTGACCGGTCGATCAGTGCTACTTAACCCAAAACAACCTAAACACCTCGGTTAATAAGTAGTAGTATTGTTCAAGGAAAGTTGTATTATATTAATTAAGAATTCGCAGCGATTTCAACTTACATTAGTGTTGTGGTGTGCCTTGTTCCAAGTAGAATTGTAATGAACTCTTTCTTATTAAAAACCAAATGGTCAGTGTCTATTATTGAAATTTTGTGTCACCGACTGTCGGCGAAAACAATTATTTGGTACAGGGAAAACAATGAGCTTTAGCCCCAGAACAAGTGATTTTATTGGTAGCCTAATGTTGTTATGTATATAATAATCATGCAAAGTAAATTAAACTTTCAAATCAAAACTGCGATGAAACAGGTTCTTGGAGACATAAGTGCTTAGAATGAAATGTGTGCTACTGTGTAAATAACTCATAAATACAATAATTACCACCTGCGGACATTTTCATAAGTTCAAAAGAACAGCTAATGCTGTTTCAAGTCGCGTTCTACTTCATTAATTAAATCAGTGCAAGACTTTTACGCTAATTTCGCCCTTCGTTCTCAATGTGGGAGAAGTAGACTTTGAACACTGGCGTCTTATGTGTCTGAAGACTGAAATACAATTAGTTTTCAACTCTCACTTACTTTTCTTGTTGTTAATCAAGCTTTACAATTTCATTACTATTCAAAGCGAACAAATGATCAAGTTATGAAGTTCAATTCGATTGACAAAATATACGTACCTCTGGCTCTGTCAGCCGGTTTTACTATAAAGCAGTTTGTTCTCCTTCGACTCCTTTATAGTAGCAGTACTCTCTAACGAGGAATAACTAATAACAAATGCAAAATTAAACACATCAAAGCCGATCTGCTCTGTACGTGCTCGAGATCTTACGTGACTCTTTACACGACCGGATTCTCCCGCGCATTGCGTGACAAACAAGCTGTTGTCAAGGTGATAATTACAATGTAAATTCCATTACGTAACCATTGCGGAAAAAACCGAGAAGAATTCGTAAATTGCATTGGGCTTTGTTTGGTCATGTTGAGAGTGCATCATCATTTATTACAAAGTGTCCGAGAAAATGTGATCACAAAATCACTTTTCGCAGCAAGCTAAAACTGCTAAAAGCACGATTCCCCGTTTCATGTGTTTATTTTGGAGGACGCTTCAAAATTATTAATTCCACTTATCGTTTAGTTTTCATATTGTTATGTTATTTGTCACTCGTCAACATTGCGTAATAGTTATATGACCTAATTGTATGATCCGCACGTGATATAGATATAGTTCGCTCAGTAGGCGTATTGTACATTATTCTAAAATTGATTTCTGTGGAACGAGTTCTTCGTATATTTGTTTGTACAATTTTCTTCCCCATCCCTCCCACCCATATGGTGGGCAGAGAGCTTTATTTCTTTAGGGTTAATCGCTTTTTGTACTTATGTGAAATAAATCTCTCTTTATGTCAAACAAATGGTGTGGTCTATTTTGATTGTTGTTTATTCGTTTAGATATCTCGGGGGAATTTTAAATGTTACAATAAATCACGCCTCACAGGTTTCGTCACAAATAACCAACCTAAGGACAAATCAGGGTGCACGTCTTTCTACTGGGGGCACGCATACGTCTTCGTAAAAAGATCAACGGCACACAATGCATGCAGAGGCGATGACGTTTTATAATGACCCAAGAAGTTGTAACTTTTGACGAGGGTCCAAAATAGGCTTTTGCAATCCCGCATCCCGCATCCCGCTACCCTATTTGGCCCTTATCCCGCCATTCTGCCTAGCTGAGAGTTTTCATCCCGATCCCGCCTGCTCACGTCTCAATTCATCGACTTTTTCCCATGAAGCCTATAAGGATTAGTTTCCTCCGTCCGTTATACAGAAAAGGGAAGTTTACGTTAATTGTTTAGCTTAGTAGCTATTGAAATTCAAATTACTTTCCTAAGCTAAGGCAAGACCAACTGCGTGGAGGGCTCCAAGTTGCTTCATAACATGGAAGCTAAGGCTGTGAACGCCACTTATGCCACTAATGCGATTTTGATACTTTTTCACCTTAGTACTTCAGGCATAGGATTTGTAAAACGAATCGACTGTTAAACCGTAAAAGACAGCTAAATAGAGATGTTATCCCGACTAGAAAATCGACAGACTTAAAAGTAGCTTACTGATGGCCAAACCACTAACCTCTTCTACAAAACCTTCACCCTCGAGCTCACAAGTTTCACTGCCCGAGTCGTATTCAGTTGCTTACACTAGTCGGGAAACAGTTGATTTTTCTCTACCTGGAGAAAATACCGGTTGCATGCGCAGTGAAAACACTTTGTTTGAGCTTTAAAAGAGCTAAAATTGTTAAACAACTTTCGAGTTTTTTTTTTGGGCCCGAATCGAGCGCTAACAAAGAGAAAAAAAGGACAACGACAAGACTTGTGTAATAGCGACTATGGCGACAACAAAGGAGAAAATTTTGACAACTTCGGCGAATCTCTCGGTTTCTTAAATGTTCGACGGAGAACTTATGTAGTCACAACTCCCCTGCACCATTAACAAGAATTGGTCATTAAAATGTTTCGTAAATACAGCATCCCTAAAGCATCCCTGATTAAGGGATTTTTTCCAGCAGATTTAACAGGCAGAAGCTTCAAGTAGATAAACACAATGGCAACCAACTAACATATTACATTCTGATTAGCAAAGTACAAGCATAAAAGGCAAATTAGCTCAGATGTCATTGCAGTCGAGCGAGATGCAAACCCACCTTTAAAAAACCGCAGTAGATGAATGCCAGCACACTGAGATACCTGTTGGATGTTATTACACGACCCTCGAAGTATAAACGATTTGTTTGGGAGAACGGTTTATTTCAAAAATGAAAATATCAAATTTGTTGATGCCCGAGAAACTCCTGCTCTTGTGTACTTTTGACCACATGTACTTGACATGTGTACTTAAGATAGTCGCATCGCTTTTTAATCTGTCGACTAGAAATGCACGAGAAACTCCTGCTTTGTGTACTTAGTTCAGAGGCACGTTTGTTTTGTATGTATATTTATATAATAACCTGAATTCTACGCGCATTTTGATTGGTTCTTACTTATGATCTATTAGAGTACAGACACATAGATGACGTCACGCGGTGGTGTGACACGCGCGCGTCCAAATCAGAGTTGTCGGCAAATTTTTCAAACTCACAGGGCCACAACAAAGCAAAAACGTTCAGCTAAATTAAAAATCTACAGTGAGAAATAATACGCCAAGCACTGTTCACCTTTCGAAGCATTTAACTGGGCTAAACAAGCTTGAAGAAGACAGTGAATTATTCGAGAAATCATTGAAATCTGTATGAAAGTGTTTGACCGATGTTGCACAGTTGGAAGACGCCAAGACTAATGCTTACAGATTTGAACAACTTTCCAAATCGGAATAAAGGTTAGTTTTTTCATTGACTTTCAATTTACCATTTTTCTGTTTATTTAATCGGTTTAACAGTGCTTCGTGGTTACGGAAACTTTATCGTGAAATGAAAACAAGCCCACGGGTCGCGGCATTGCTCACACTGAAGTATACTGAAGTCTTGTGTTATTATATAAAACAAATAGATTCCATTTTGCCGTGGGTCTGCTCAGTTATAGATCACAGAAGACGTCAAAATGTGGTATGAACATTAGTGACCCACTCGTCTAGCGGCTCGTGGGCCACTTTTCTGTTCATACCACATTTTGACGTCATCTGTGATCTATACTGAACAGACGCATGGCCTAAAATAGAATCTATTTGTGAATTATATAATAACCTGAATTCTTCGCGCATTTTGATTGGTTCTTACTTATGATCTATCAGAGTACAGACGCATAGATGACGTCACGCGGTGGTGTGACTCGCGCGCGTGATCAGAGTTCATAGTACAAATCAGAGTTTTATTATATAAAACAAATAGATTCAGTTTTCCCGTGGGTCTGTTCAGTTATAGATCACAGAAGAAGTCAAAATGTGGTAAGAACAACAGTGACCCACTCGCCTTGCGGCTCGTGGGCCACTTTTTTTGTTCTTACCACATTTTGACGTCATCTGTGATCTATACTGAACAGACGCACGGCAAAATGGAATCTATTTGTTAAATAGATTACTTCATAGAAAGTGCGCCGTATGGATTTATATTCACTCGTTGCAAAACTTTGGAAAACGAACGAGTGAGCTACGCTCACTCGTTCGTTTTCCAAAGTTTTGCAACGAGTGAATAAAAGTCCGTACAAAGCATTTTCTATGTTGTATCTTGTTTATTATATATATAGAGAGAGAATTCAACCATTGAACACTTAACGCCGATTTTTCCAGTTGAAATACAACAGCTGCAGTTAACGGCGCGAGAAAACAAAGCTGCAAATGCACATAGCTTTACATGCGAATTCGCTATTTCAATAATATGCATGTACAAAAGAAAAATTACTGTCGACAAACTCTCCTAGACAAAATTCTTCATTCAATAAACACACTGCGTTACATTTTCGTTAAAAACTTCGTATCGCATCCAGGAAACTTCGCCACAAGCGAATATTAAAACCAGTCAGTGTAAAACGCAGACTGCGGACTGCAGACTGCAGACCGGGGGTAAAATGCAGACTGAGGGTAAAATGCAGACTGCAGACCAGGGGTAAAATTGGAGCCGGCGGGGGAAAATGGCTTTAATTTGTTACTCATATTTCGTTTTTTTTTTTGTTTTTTTTTTTTTTATTGCAACACCAAAAAAAAAAAAAAAAACACTACTTACAAAGCAAAAACATACGCTAGTTACAATACTACTTACAAAAACAATACTTATACTACACTACTTACTATACAATAATTTTATAAACTACAGTATTTACTACTACTATACAGGTTTTTTTTTTTTACACAATTTTGCTTCATATATAATACACGCTTACACACTAGTAACACTACATAACACTACAAAAATTACAAATTTTCCGCCTAATTTTGAATTATCCTACTTAACCTACAATACTTATATGCTTCAAATATACAGTACGAATTTAGAATGTTATAAAAGAAGTCTTACAGAAGGAAAGCCCACGTACGCTGAAATTGGTCTAAGCATTTACTTGCGATTGCACTCTCTCTAAGTATCTGCAATTTGTCGCGAAGACGAAGAAGAAACGTTCGGAAACACAGTTCGTCTTGGTCACCATTTGTGCAGAAAATATAGTGTTTTCCCAGGATAATTGAATAGTTAAGTGCCTGCCAGTGTGATGTCTTACCGAAAAAACCATATAGTATGATGCTTTGAGTTAGAGATAGTCGTTCTTGGGACTTTTCATACCACCAGTCTTCAAATAATTTCCAGAAGGAGGTTGTTTTTAAGCAATTGACAAGCAAATGGTTTAAAGTCTGTTTTTCAGTATTGCAAAGAAGACAGATGTCGTTGTCAGAAATGCCATCACGATAAAGACTCATCTGTGTGGGGAGTATGTTGTGTATAACTTTATATTGGAACATGATGATTTTGGTTTCTTTTGTAATAATGAAAGGTAGTTGATAAACCTTTTGGACATTACTCTCAGTAAAGCCATGACGAAGGATCCTACTTTGCGAAGTTGGTGGTTTGAAGGAGTTATCTAGGAAAGTAGAGTAAATTGAAGCAGTCGATAAGAGTGTTTCACTATTTTGGTTGACAATGTCGGTATGGTTACACAGTTTTAGTTCATTTTTCCACGCACGTGGTATGGCATCGAGGAGGCCGTAGTAGACGGTGAAAGGCACGTTAAGGTTGTATTTTATTTTAAATTCAGCAAGGTTGTAAAAAAGTCCATGCTCGTTCAGTAAATGGTGCAAACGAACAATTCCTTGGGCGAACCAATTTCTATAAAAGATTGGCTTTCTGTCGATAAGAATGCTGCAGTTATTCCATAGAATTTCCTGTTTAATATCACTGTTGTTGTCATCTAGTGTTTTAAAATTTTGCCAATATTTTAAGATTGAGCAATAGAAATCCGGCAGATTTTCAAGCTTTAGAGATTTAACATCATAGTTACAATGCGTTAAGAAAGTGAGATTGCCGTGGTGTCGCATAATGTGGTCCGGAATGAATTTCCATGCAGCGGATGAGTTGCTTTGAATTCTGTAGATCCAAGCTGTCTTTAGTGCCTTTTCCATAATTGTAAAATCGCACATTTTTAGTCCACCGTTCTTTTTTTCTCCTATTATGGTAGTTCTTTTGATTTTAGATGGTTTTCCGTCCCAGATAAAGTTGAACGTAATCTTGTTGATTTTCTCGATAAAGTGGTATGGGACGTGCAGGACTGAAGCATTAAAGATCAGTTTAGAGAGACCTAGTGTTTTAACTATATTAATTTTTCCATATAGCGTTAGCTTTCTTCTTTGCCACGCGCTCAGCGATTTTTCTAGGTCTCTTATTTTAGCACCAAAATTGAGTTCATCTGCATCAATTTGGTTATGTGAAAAGAAAACACCTAAAGAAAGTATCGGTTCTTTCGGCCATTTGAAGCCGAAGGGAGTGTCCTGTCTGTTTTTCCACTGCCCTAACCACATTGCTTCAGTTTTCGCGGTATTAATCTCTAGGCCGGAGATGGAACTGAAATCTTTAAGAAAACTAAGCAGCTCATGAACTGATTTTAGATCGCGGACAAAAACAGTGGTGTCATCAGCATATTGTGCTACTTTTATTTCGTTGTCACCAACTTGAATGCCTTTGATGGAAGCATTGTTCTTTAAGGCTCTTGCAAATAATTCAATTCCTAAGATAAACAGAATTCCGGATAGGGGGCAACCTTGTCGAACTCCGCGTTGTAGCGAGAAAAAATCAGAAGCATGACCGTTATTGATGACACAACTGGAAACATCGTTATATATTATTTTGATCCAATTTAGGATATCAGGCCCGAAGTTGAAGAGGTTAAGAGCGGCATATAGATAGTTCCATTCTATCGAGTCAAAAGCTTTTTTAAAGTCAAGAAAGATAGCTATACCTTCACAATTTGTTTGGCTTGTGAAATAAATAGTATCTTGTATTAGGCGAATATTTTCACCGATATATCGACCTTTGACATAGCCAGTTTGGTCGGCATTTATGATCTTGGGTAGTACTTTTTCAAGTCTTTTTGCGATAGCTTTGGTGAGGATTTTGTAGTCTACGTTTAGAAGCGAAATTGGTCTTAAGTTTTCTAAGATAGATTTGTCCTTAGATTTTTTCGGAATTAGTGAGATAATCCCTCTTCTCTGGGTAATAGAAAGCTTCCCCGATTGGAAGGCGTGGTTAAGACTGTCTGTTAAGGTTCTCCCGATTTCGTGCCAGAAAAAACGGTAAAATTCTGCTGAAAAGCCGTCAGTGCCTGGTGTTTTTCCAGATTGGAAATCTTTTAGTGCATCAAGGCATTCATCCATGGTTATTTGACCTTCGCATGCTGATTTGTCTTCCTCGGTTAGCGGAGAAATATTTCCTTGGTTAAAAAACATTGATTCTTCGAATTTACTCGGATCTACATTTTTTGATTTATAAAGGGATTTGTAGAACTGTTTTTCTTTTTCAAGAATCTCAAATTGATCACTTGTAAAGACATTTTCAGCGATTTTCAATCTTGTAACTGTCTTGTTCTTGTAATTTCTTTTTTCTAGGCCGTAGAAGTATTTCGTGTTTCGCTCGCCTTGTTCGTGCCATCTCACTTTACTCCTTAGGATGGCGCCTTTTGTCTTGTAATTCATTATTCTTTTTAGCCGCATTTTTTCTGCGTTAAGTTCGAGGAGTAATTTCTTGTTGTGCGGGTGTTTCTCGGTTTGCGCCTGCAAGGTGTTGATTTTTTCTTGCAGTGACTTCTCTTTATCTTTGTTCACTTTTGCTTTTTGTTTTGAATATTTCACGGTGAAGCCCCTGATTTCCATTTTAATGAGATCCCATTTTAGGCCCAAATTAGTTATATCGGAGTATTTCTCCCTAAAATTGGGAATATTCTCGCGTAGGGAGGCGATGTAGTACTCATCTTTGAGGAGTGCGCTGTTAAACTTCCAGAAACCAGGTCCTTTTTTCTGAGCTAGAGTATCTGATTGGATATGTAAAGTGACAGCTGAATGATCGCTTTCAGGTGCTAGTAGGATGTCGCAACCTTTCGTTTGACTGCAGAGGTCTTCTGAGACTAAGAAAAAATCTAAACGACATTGTATTTTAAGTGACTTATTTCTCCAAGTGAAGCGGGAGAGATCGGAATTTAAACTTCGCCAAATGTCGCGGAGACTCAGAGTATGGCAAAGCGTTTCAATAGCATTTATGACTTTTGTTTTCTGTGTGACGGGTTTTCCACCAATTTTATCCTTTGTAGAAAGCGGGCAGTTGAAATCGCCTCCGATTATTATATTGTCTTGAGAGAAATCTTGTAATAATTGATCAAGCCTTGTAAAGAAACCTAATTGCTGGGTTGCGTCATTTGGAGCGTAGATGTTTACGAGAACAATTGATTGCTCGTCAAGGGAGAGTTTTATGATAATGAACCTGCCATTTTTGTCACAAATAGTTTTTTCAATTTTACAGTCCACTGACGGGTTAATTAGAATCATCACGCCTTTACTATGGTTTGTGCCATGACTATATATCACCTTGCCGCCCCATTCATTTTCCCATCTTGATGCGCATAAATTTGAGCTATAACACTCTTGCAGAAAAATGAAATGTTGTTTTTGTTTGTGTAGCCATCGGAATATTAATCGACGCTTAAAAGTTTTGTTGAGCCCTCTTACGTTTAGCGACAGGCACTTCAGATGTAGGTCGTTAAGTGTATTCATCTTTTTTGCGGTAGATAATAAAATAATGCAAAAACCCTGCATGGCTGACCAGAGACGAAAAGGTTTTTCCTGATTTGCTTCGATAAAGAGCAAGGTATAGCTGAACGCAGAGTGAATGAAAATGCAAGTAAATAGTTTTGAATAGCAGAAGGGCAGAAAATACACAGAAAGCTAAAGAAATACAACAAACACACACACACGCCTATACAATAAATCGAAGACATAAAAACATTTAAACGCCGCCTAGATGGATTGCTGAGAAACAGCTGTGAAGGGTTTGAAAGGTTTTGCTTCACGACTATTTCGACAGAGGTTTCGCGTTTTCCGTGACCGCTCGCCTAACAATTATTTCAATTCGAGAAAGTTTCATTATACACTTTAGGAGACTTGGCTTACAGAGTTTTACGAGAGAAGGCAATTAAACAACTCAAAACTTAGCAAAAACGGACTAATTTTGTACTGTATTATACCTCACAGTTTCGTGAATGTTCCAGCAGTTCACAGCTCGAAAGGCTTTCCAGATGGCCATAGTTTGCCTCGAATGTATAGCTTGTCGGGCTGAGATTTACTGAAGGCTGCGGGAATATCGTTGCGTCTTGCCTTTTTGAAGGTATCCATCTGCTTCTTTCTGCGATCGACGATCTCGAACGGAAGGTCTTGGTACACTTTATAATTTGTTCCTCGTAGTCGGTGTCCCAGCGAAAGCAACTTCTCAACATCCTTGAATCGTAGGAAGCGAGCAATGATGGTTCTGGGCTTGTCATCTTTCTTTCTGCCGACTCGATGGACTCGTTGTATTTCTACGTTAGCAGCATCACGGAAGCCCAGATTCGTTTCCATAAACGAGCGCAGCGCTGTCTCTGTGTCCTCTTTGTTTGTGGCGTCTTCTGGAATGTTTTCAAATCTGAGGTTTTCGCGCCTCGAGTAAGCTTCCAGGTATAAATGCTTATCTTCGACCAACTTAAGCTTTTCGCGGAGCTCACTGTTTTGAATCTCCAGTGTTGCAAGTTTCGCGTCAACGCTGTCCTGGATCTTTTGTATTCTTTCATTGGTTGCATTCTTATCTGCTTCATTTGCGTTTAAGTTGGTTTTTAGATCTTCAACATCTTGCTTAATGTTGTCGTGGTCCTCTTCGAGGACTTCTAATCTTCGTTCGAGGTTCTCGAAAGACTTCTGGAAATTGTTTACCGCTACTTCGATAGCGTCCAACTTTTCGAGTTTCTTAAGAATATCTTCCAGTGATTTTTGAAGGTTTTCAGACATGTCCAAAGCGCGTAAAATTATGTCGTCTCCTTCGTCACGTTGTTCGGGAGAGGAAGGAGATTCCTTCTCTTTAAGTCTCTTTGCTTCTGGCGAAGTATCTGCGGAGCTTTCGGAGGATAGCTGTCTTGGTCTTCTTTTAGTGAGCAGGGACTTGAATAAATCTTCCATTAAGTCATCCTAAAAAAGCTCATATAAGGCGAACGGTTTTAAACACGTCTACTCCGCCATTGCTGCGCCCATATTACATACATACATACAATTTAAAAATTGTATGTATCTACTCATATTTCGTTACTTTACCCTCAGTCTGCATTTTACCCCTGGTCTGCAGTCTGCGCGCAGTCTGCATTTTACCCCAAGTCCGCTGTGATTGGATGAGTCGTACTACTCTAGATGCTGATTGGTTAGCTTTTCACATGTGAAGAAAGCTATACGCGAATAAGCGCCGCCCCCGAATAAGCGCCGCAGTCCCGATGCGGCGCTTATTTGAGGAATTCCGTTTTACTAGTAACAGCACTACAAAGCAACTCTAAAACAATCTTGAAAATTTCTTTTTCATCAAAAGAGATGTTTTGCAGTTCAATGTTATTGTTTTACCGCTCGCCCATTAGTTCTTCTATCCAACATTTTTGCAATACGCAGCTCTGTAAATGATGTGAAGGCCGTGAACTTTTGCCAAGACAGCTAGCGCTACTTCTTTCTTCAGCAAGAGACGAAGACTGACAATCAAAAGACGATATTTTCAATTACTGTAAAAGATCAGATTCTTTATGGCGTCCAAATTTTAAATAAGCGCCGCCCTCAAATAAGCGCCGCTCTCGAATAAGCGCCGCACTTGAGTCGCGAAAAATTTAATAAGCGCCGCGGCGCTTATTCGAGTTAATACGGTATTTATTTTGGTAGAAACACAACAGTCGCCGAAACAAAGTTTATCAAACAACAAAGATCGTGTTTGATATTTCATCTCGCCTTAAATTTCAGAACATCACACATTCCGCCTACAAAAAGTAACACATCCCGGTCCCGCCAAAACAATTTCATCCCGTATCCCGCCACTAAAATTTTTCACATCCCGCAACCCGCCTTGATTTTGAGACCCATTCCGCATCCCGCCAAACCTATTTTGGACCGTCTTTGATCTTTTTTGTATTTTAACTTTTTTTGCTCTTTACAAAACAAACTTATACATTACATACATACATAGAGAGGCGGTGAAGAGTTTTGAAATGTGGGGGGAGGGGGGGGGCATACTCAAATTTCCCAAAATGCCCGTTTCGTAGTTCGTTGGCACAAACACCTCTGCGCCCAGTGTGCCCGTAATCGACTTGTGACAAAGCATAAGTAGACAGTTCAAACGATCCTGCTTCGTGGTGCTTCGTAGGTAGTTTTTTTAGTCGTCGGAGGGCAGAAATTGTGCGCTCTGAAGTCGCCGATACCACAAGTAATGTCAAATACAAACTTGACAGTTTGTGGGCCTCTCCAAGTAGCGTTTTGGAGAGACGGAAATTTGAAAATTTGTGAAACGATCGCAAGAGTGAATATCGTGACAAACCAATTTTAGGCACCGAAACGTGGGGTGAGGGGGGGCAGCCCCCGAAAATTTTCGTTGGGGGTGCTACAGCCACCCTGTCCCTCCTGCTCCGCCGGCTATGAAAATACGTACATTTTCTCATAATGACCTTCGTCATTTAGCAAAGAAACGTCCAGGATTAATTCATCATTGGCAAGTCGATACAGAAATTTGTGTGACATATTCAAAGTCGTTCGCGTAGTATGTAGGAGCTTGTAGGGTCTAAGATAGTCATGGAACCGTAATAAACACTTTCGATTGACTTTTTGTAATATCTCGTACACCATCTGGTAACTCTGGTGTGTTAGTGGAATAACAATCATGGGTATTATTGTTCTTCCATTTATTGACTGAATTTAAAAAATACTAGTATACAAGTTATTCTCTTTATAAAACTCAAAACCAACTACAATGTAATAGAGTGATTTCACTAAACCATTGAAACAACTTCATTACGTAGTAGCTATTTCACGAGTTTAGTAAAATCAGGCCAACATTCTCGCTGAAAAAAGTAGGAATAAACCCTTAATTAAACAAGATAGGTTTAATCAAAGGGGCAGTTTTGGTGAATTAAAGTTATTGTAGGGGACTTTTGGATGATTACTGAAAAACTTAATCCAGTGTATTCAATTCTATCACAAAACAGGTATCAACCACACCAAGGCTCATTATAAACACGTCGTTGCGGATTAAGACAACTTAGACTAGTTAGTTGCTGATTGATCAAGCCTTAACTGAACATTACATCATGACGGAAGCGTTGGAAAACCAAGGATGTAGTTTTGCATCTGATTGGACGAGGGAGCTAAGTTTCACCGTCAAACTTTGCACGTACCAGATTTAGATCTAACGCAAAACAAATAAAAAGTACGTATGGAGCTTAATCATCCGAAAATAACTTCAATTAAGAGCTTCACTTTCTTTAGTAAAAATACAAGCCTACACGTGTCAAGTCAAACTACAAAGATTTTTTACAATTAGAACACTGGTATATGATTGCCTCTTTTAGAATAAGTGATTAAATTACATGTAACTACAATTTTCACAATGTGGACCTATTAATGCTTCGAGCCTACGAATAATCAACATCTGTATAGGGTTTCAAGATTACAACTTCTATTCATTATAAACCTGGCCATTTCTAACACTAAACGAAAAGGCTGAAGAATCATAAACAAATTCCTGTATACGTGTACTGTAAATCTTCATTACGTTCCGCCTCACGTAATGAAACTTATTCTGTAAATTTCAATTTGAAAAACTATACTCTACAATAAAAACAACGGACTTTACAAAACTAGCATCGAGAACGACGTGGATTGCGAATTAACATAAATATCAACATCATGTAATAAAACAAATATATCGTGACATGACTATAAAGAAAACCCTAGATCTACTGTTTGCCCAGGCTCCAAACGGACGATATGGGTGTGCTGTCTGGGTGCGCCGTAACGACCAGCGGAAACTGCATAGCTGCCAGGCGCTACTTCCACTTGCACGTCTTCCAGCCTCTGGAGCTGGTTAAGAGAATTAAAAGGTCAATCCATCGGTTAACAATTTTAATTAACAGAAAAAAAGAAGTACACAAATCAAGTAAAGTATCTACAAGCTCGATTATTATAAAAAGAAACTCTACAAAAAGAACATTTGAAACGGTATTTGAAAGTACCAAGCAAACTCTAGTTAAATGTTAAAAATAACAAGATTGGTTTCTAAAAACACTGTTTGGTGGGGGCCGCCGTCTCTCCTCCCGATTCCCGCCCCTTTTCTCCCGGTCTCTCGCCCCCATGTCCCCCTCCACCGTTTGCAGATCATAGTTAGTAGAGGAGACTAACTATGTGCAGATAGACACAGACTTGTAACTGTCAGCAAATTTAAAAAATAAAAGCTGACGTTTCGAGCGTTTAGTTAGAGGATTGTGAGTTGCAGGTCTTTGGATGAACTTGGTAACGCCGGGGAAACATACAATTCCGCGAGGAGAAAGTTAAATTCAGGATGCGCCCAAACAGCCATGTTGGCCATAAAATGACCAGGAAGTCGAAGATTAAAACGATTTGGAGATCACAAGCTTTTAAGTGACATGTCTGTCAAAGTTGTTAACGTCTCAGGAAAAAAAAAAAAACATCCTAGTTTTACAGTTGAGCAAAATGCGTAGACCTACATATAACATATATCTGTCTTAATAAGAGTCACGAGCACTGAAAATAACAGATGAGATTAAAAAGACCACAAAGCCTACCTTATTATAGGAAATTAACGCTTGTGTAAATTAAGGTATTTGAAATTAACGCGACTTAAATTAACGCGAATCGAAGGAAATATTACTTCCCAATAAATGAAATTAACGCGAAAGAGAGGGCAACATTTCAAAATGAAGGAAATTAACGCGACGTACACAAAGAAAAACACTTTTTGAGACAACAGGAACAAGTTTATTTCAACACTAGGTGTAAAATCCGAGACGAAAACAATGTTCGTGATACTAAACCTGAACGTATGGGTTGAGCGAAGAAATCTGACCACTTCGATCGTCCACCCTGAAGAAATAATGCTTTTTCCTAGGAGATTAGAACGTCTGGACTGTATCGAAAAATGGGGCCAAAATAATGGAAATTAAGGTCGCGGAAATTAACGCTCCACTTAATTAACGGACCGGAAATTAACGTTAACAAAAATTAACGCGACTTAAATTAATTTCATGAAGCGTTAATTTCCTATAATATGGTACTTTGCATACGTTCTTTTTGGCCAAACACTTCATCTTCTAACTCTTCAAACTGCCTTCAGTTACATTCAAACTCATGAAGCTTCAAATTTATCTAGCAAAAAAAAAACGCTTTGCATTATCAACTTACTGGGTGTCGGCGTGTTGCTAAGTTATAGTCAGGCTGATGGAATCTGTTACAATGATTCACGTCCTGGGCATTACACTCTTCTGTTGATCTGCAGCGGAAATACCGCTTAAAAACACAAACAATACAGTTAGACGCAGTTCAAAGGCAACTGATATATTTATCAGTACAAAATTACATCCTTTGAGGTTAACAGTAATGGAGAGATGTAAAAAATCATTTTGTTTAAGTGTCAATGTATAAATTTAGCATGGCTGTACTAATAGAGGACACTGTTAATAGTGTTCAAAACAAATATCATACGTCGAACAGAAACTTGTTAAAAGCCCCAACTGGCAGGAGGTTGACCAGTTGGCTATAAACAAAAGCGTGGAGGAGTTGAATTCATGACTATCAAAGACAATTCGAGCTACATGTAGTAGCAGGGAGGTGGATTTGAACCCAGCGCCCTAACCACTAGGCCATGCTAACTCCTGTAAAGAACTTTTGGAGGAAATGTGTATCATTGATTTTGGTATTTCTTGAGGTTAGAAGTTTTCACTGGTATTTTTTTAAGGGTAGTCAAATCGGTCAAAATGGTTGTAATATAACCTAAAAACTTTGAAAAATGTCCTAAGTTACCAACCCTCCAAGTTTATTTTTTTCCTTAGTGGCCATTTGGCCACCAACTATTCAAGTTTTGGTCGCCAGTGACAAATTTTAGTCACCAAATTAAGCTGATGCTTTCAATCATTCCTCTCAATTTGAGTCGCCAGGCTGGCGACCTTGGTTCAAATTTAGTCGCCATGGCGACTAAAATGGTCTTAACTTGGAGGGCTGAGTTACACTGTATCATACATGGTCCTGGCAGAAATAGGGAATCTGTAAAGTATAGTTTTCAAAATGTTCACGTACAGGTATACACTCAGACACACAGCATAAAACTGGTTAACTATTGCAAGCAAGCTACATTGTATGTCACCCTAAGTAGCCTGAACCAAATCATAACAACACCTCCATAACAACAAATTATTATCGACACCTGCATGCATTGCAGGCCTACAATGTCAGTTACACACTACACTCAAAGCTCTTGTAAGCGACCACCTAGGGGAATTTGAAATTGTAGTTATGAGTGACCACATACTGAAACAATCAAGGCTGATCACTTGCTGGAAACAAGGTTGTCTACCTCAGTCACAGGAAAACACTCTTTCTCCAGCCCTGAATCATCTTGACATATTTTAATGTAACATTGTTATATGTACAGTGGCATCACATTTGGGAAATGAACTACATTGTTTGAGTGCAGGGTGCAAAGAAAATAGATTTTCCAGCTTGCCCTTTGGTAAAAAGTCCAGAAATGTTACTTGCCGACTAGGGAAATGATGTATAAAATTGACTAGGCTGGCAGAAAAATCCACTAGACCCGGGCTTTGGGACAGGACTTTCTTCGCATGCTGAAGTGACAATTGAAATTGCATTCCACAATGGTGGTCATAACTTAAGAGCTATACACTTGACTGTAATATTATTCTCCATACCACACATGAAACTGTGAAAATACTGACCAGTATAGAAACATCAATAATAGCTTGGAGGGTTGAGTGGGTATGTACCTTAACAAGCACTTTCAGTACCTCACCTTACACTGTCTGCTTGTAACATTCATGTACTGCAGTACTGTGTCAAATGCATCTTCTATTGTGGTGTGCACCATCGGTTCCTTCAAAAAAAACAACAAAAATCATTTGCAAGAATATAAGAATATCAGTAATTCCATTCTCTTGGTTTCATTAAACTCAGAGGTTCAGATAGGCCCAAGTTGTGGTTTCAAATGAGTTTCCCGAAATATCAATGCTGCACTTTTTGCTCCTCTCTTTAATCATTCTTCATTTCCATGCAAACATGTTTTCTAAGCCATATAACATCCCAGTTACATGTGTAAGAGTGATAATTCCCTGCTAGTAATACACTGCTCTAATTGTCTTTAAAACTCATTCTCCAGCCAATTTTCAGTATCGGCAATCTTGGACAAGGAACATCAAAGATGAGGCTGTTTTTACTGAACCCATTCAAAAAGACATTGTAACCTCTTAAATAATCAATTTCCTGGGGCCTGCAATTACAGTTTACTTGAACCAGCATAGTATACTGTATCATTAGATGGCACTAGTTGACCAAGATTACCGTAAATGATCTAATAAACGCCCAGGTCGCCTGTTAAATTTTTGGAGTCCTAGGGGAGGCGTATAATAGATATGAGGCATTTATTAGAGAGAGGCGTTTATTTCAATTTAACAGTAACAAAAACAAATAGGATGGGTAGTTTTCTAGTGGAGTAAGATACATAACAGAGCTGGTGAGTAGGAGACTAATCTAATCTGTGCTAATGCAAAGCCTAGAGATGCTGTTCATAGTTCGATATCGATGTTTTCATTGTCATTTGTGTCAACCATGTTGGCGTTGTTGGCCGCTTCGATGTTCGAGTCAAGCAAAAACTAACTTTATTCTTGGTTTTCATGTTACGTCATAAAATTCTGAAATCAAACTTCACTAGGCCTGCAAAATGTCCGCTGTCATTAGGCGAAAGATAAACTAAAAATATATATTTTTGCAAATTTCCAGATCGATAGTGTCATTCGTTTTTAAAACAGAGCATTTTGAATATTTGAGTTTTCCGTCGTATGTGACATCAAGCTGAGTGCCGTGACAAAGCTGTTTTGTTTGAAAAAAGGTCTTTCCTTTCCATTTTGATTTCAGATATAATAAGTGGTGTTTATGTGAACGTGTACTAGCTCTTAAGCCAAGGATAGCCGCTGTTGTAAACAGAACTGAGTTCCAGATGGTTTCTCTGACATCACGGTGGCCATATTTGTGTCCCTCGGAAGGACACAGTTATGAAATCTCCATACTAAGCTTTATAAATTTGCGTGGAAAGGTTCGGAAAATAACTCGCGAACGGTACATCACACAGACCCGAAACTTGGAGAAATTGTTTATCTATTTATCATCTATAATATTTGAAATTCATAGCTTCTGTAGTTGAATGGTTTCGAATTTATTTTTTGATTGCGTGACAGTGAAAACCAGCAATTGCGTGATTTTACTCTATGGAGCATTTTCTTGCAGGGGGTGTCTAAAAGACACAGAGCGTTTATTAAAGGGGGGCGTCTAATACAAACTTTACACTTCAGGGGAGGCGTTTTTTAGATACAAGGCGTTTATTTGAGGGCGGGCGTTTATTAGAACATTTATGGTATGCAAATTATTTTACAGACTATAAGTAGTTACTAGTCCTTCCTACCTGAGATGAGTGGAATGAAGTGTTTGTTTGGCTAGGCCACTCAACCTTCCTTAGCAAAGCTTTATTAAGTGTGGACACACCTTGCCTTCCTGAGCGACATAGTGTACAGTTCAACCAACTGCCGTCATCCTGAAAAATAGAGAAACACATTTGCGTTGCGATAATTAGGTGGATAATGGGAGTGATGGATACAAAAAGAAGAAACAATCTTCTTCACTGTGGAAATATGCAATTTCAATTGTCACTTCAATCATTCTCCATTTCTCTCAGCAAAGCTCTTATTCTTGGTTTGTCTTTGCTGGTCAGGGCAAAATGCTCTCTCTAATCAAACAACCACAAAGCGGCAGATAATGGTCACAGAAATTGCGCAAACCTTACTCTTGATGTCAAATAGCCGTGACAAAGCCAACAATTGGATAACTCAAGTTGGTGGCATGATAGAAATTCCGAACAAATATAACAAACAAAAACTTCCTCAATAGGAGCGCCAAGTACATAGAAAATTTCCAATTGCATTTATCGGAAAGTAATTTAAAAAACTTGGGCTTTGCATTTAATTCACTTTCCAAAAACTTGAAAACAATAAAAGCACTTTCCCTGTGGCCTTGTCCTTTCATCTGTTTACTTGTATTTGGAAACCCAATAGAACACAAAGGCTGAGTTTTTAAATATTACAATCCACACCAAGAATCATCAGTGGTTTATATTATTGTTTACTTTTCTGTCTTCTCATGTGTAAACATCAACTACATGCAGTATCACTTTCAAGAGTGAAGACCGTTCTTAGATACCCTCTGCTTGTGTCAGAGGTACTGGAAATGTTTGTTTATCTCCAGTTATTAAAAAAAAAAAAAAAAAAAAAAAAAAAAAAAAAAAAAAAAAAAATAATTACCTATATATATATATACTCCATTAAGTTAACTTCATTTCATGGCATCTTTATTTTACCTCATTTAACAACGAAATCGACAACAAATGGTAAAATGTGAAGGTCAGTCAGTGAAGGTATATCTCTGACACTCGAATATGTGCACTATTTTAGGACGCAAGTCCCTGATAAACAGCAAGAAAGCTTGCTTCAGACGCAACTTTTGAGGAAGCTTTTTACTCGGATAACAAAACAATAGTTTAAGTCAATTTACTCACCTTTAAAGGCATGATATCCGAATTTGTTTCTTTGAGGAACAGAGTCGGAACAGATCGACGGACTTTACCGTTGTTGTCAAAATGGTGGCGTGCACGCGCCAAGGACGCGCCAACTGTTCCAAACTAATTACCGAGGGGGGTAGTGATAGGGTATCTAACAAAAATCACAAAATCCCCAAATATTTCTCAAAAACGGCTACGAAGTAATTATTCCTTCGACATTTGATTTAAATTTTGAATTTTGACAAGTATTTGTTGATAGCTATGGATGAAAAAGTTTGTTTGGAGTTTTTGCCCATCGCATCCCTCTACCCTCGGGAAACTTTTGTCACTGGATTCATGTCAGCGGTTTTCCGTTAGTCCCTTGGCGACTGCATGGCAACATCAACAAGTTTGGCACGCGCTAAATTCAGTGATCACTCGTTCTAATGTGATTTCTACTTTGATCAAACGCTCCATTCCAAAATGGTTAGCCCTTCTTACGGGCAGCAAGTTGCCCCTCTTCGTGGAAGGCCTACGATCTTCGGAAATGTTTATGAAAAGAATGTTGTTTTTGTTCTCGACACTTCAGGGTCGATGTACCACAGTTTCGATGTCGTCAAAGAACACTTGCTCGAAATATTGTTCGCGCGTGCGATTTCTGGCAGGGATACCATGTTCAACATCATCGAATTTAACGAAGAAGTCAACAAATGGGCAGATAGATTAGTGGCTTGTACTCCTCGCACAGTTAGCATCGCCAGCGAATGGATCCACAAACTGAAATGTGGAACATCAACGAACACCATGGAAGCTTTGATCGAAGCCTACGAAGATGATGGAATGGATGCTATTTATCTAGTCACCGATGGTCTGCCCGATCAAAGTCCGCCAGTCATATTGGAAAACGTCCGTCGCCTACATAAAGGTCGGCCTATACACGCTATATATCTCACTGGCACACACTCGGATCCCGCCGCAAAGGAATTCCTAGAAGAGCTAGCCAAAATCACAAAGGGTTCTTTCCACACTATAAGTCTCACACTTTATGGAAGGATCCAGAAAGTCACGCCGATCTTCAACCACAAGACTGAATTCATGCGGCATTATGACGGCGAATTCTTATCACCCAATCTTACCAATGTTTTCACTTCAAACTCCACCCTTGATCGCCCTACCTCGGCTCCTCCCGCATCGGGGTTTGTCCCTAGGATATATGATCCGGGTACCCCAGTCACTCTTCTCCGGGCACCACATGGATCTGTCCCTATTCCCTATGTTTCGTGGAGTAAGTATGATCAGGAGAGAGGGACGTCAAAGGTCTTGCAATATGCCGACGCAGTATTGGCATCCCGAGGGCTGTCTAAAGACAGTGAAAAGTCTACCGGCAGCACCAATGTACCAGTAGCTGCCAGTATAATGAAGGGTATGAAGGTGTTGGCACGAAAAGATTCTGATGGTCTGTTTTATATGGCAGTTATCAAAGAACAGGTATACATGTATCCAGCTGTATGAATGAATTGTCAACACCAGCTTATGATAGTTGCTGCATGCCCGGGAGGGGGCGGGGGGGGGGGGTACGCCCTATAGTGGCCTATCAGGGAGGTTCCACCCGGGGTCCTTTTTCGGCTTCAGGTATATAAAAGGTAGGGATTTCACAAGTTTAGGTATACGAGGGTATGGAAATCTGTCATTTAGGTTTTAAAAGAGTTAAAAGGGCCTTTAGTGCCCTCCCAGGGACTGCATGTAACAGGTTCCCTTCTCAGGGAGTAGATCAGGGTGAGGGGACAAGTTACTAAGGAGGCCATAGGCTCAATTTCCAGCTGCTTTTCAAGAAAATGAGCCCGTACTCCTCCCCCAGAGGAATGAAGACCAGACTTGAGAGAGCGACAACAGTGCCGGAAATCGAGCCTAAGGGGGCCACCCCCCTCCCACTTACCTATTCCCTAGACCTGGAGTCTGTTTGTAGGCTAGGTTTGAGAATAAGAAAAAAAAACAGTTAATTCATACCAGCCATAAAGGATTATACATGTATGTTTTGGGCATGCATTGTGATAGAGTCAAAAGTCATAATGATGAAAATAAGTACAGGTTTGTCAGAAACTAGCTTACATGTCGGAACGATCGATACATTGCACATAAGACCTAAAGTTCAAATTGTTACTTACATGATTAACTAAATACCCCCCTAAAAGAATGAAATACTGGATGTATATGTATACATGCAAGATGAAATAACCTTATAAGTTTATTTTAATTCAATTTAGGGAGAAAATGATAAGTTTGTAGTTGAGTTTGACCAGTGCCCTGCCCTACGCAAACCACACCTTCAAGAAGTAGCTCTGTTTGATATGGTTGCCTATAAAGATGCCATACGACACCATGTGTGTATTGGAGACAAAGTACTAGCTCCATGGCAGAGTGATGGGCGTTATGGGCCAGGAACTGTTCTTGATGGAGTGGACCGCCGAGATCTTCAACCACAAGGTACATAGTATCGCATGTACATCTAAATATATTGATGTGCCTGATTTAATAACTGTGAAAAATGCCATGAAGAGCAGTAATAATAATTATATTTTTACAAACATGTATGTTGGGCTTACCTGCCAACCCCCAGAGTACAAAAATCTAGAGATGTCTAGAAATCTTTGCATTGTTAGGATATCATTTAGACCTGGAGATTTGATGTTCCAAAAAACTTGGAGACTCCCGGGAAAATCTGTAGAGTTTTCAGGTATGATGTTGGGTAAACTCAACTAAGAGCACATTGCAGTGGCGGATCCAGATCTTCAGATAAGGGGGGGGGGGCCCTTTGGGACTCTATTTGTTCTTAAAATAAGGTGGGACTGCATCCGCCACTGCTATGTTTTCAATAATTGAGTGTTGTTGAACCAACCCTGATTTTCATTATTGTGTTAATTGCCAATCAGGTTATGAAGGCGGTGATCTTCTTGTAGCATTTTACAATGGCCAAACAGAGCAGCTCTCTCCCGGAGTTGCCGTAAGGATACCGCTTGCTGTGTTTGATCGCATTGTAACTGAGCTTCAACTGCCAGAGTCCCAGAGAAGAAAAATCCGTCTTGCTGCCGATACATCAACACCACCCTACCAAGGAAGACCTCCTCCTATTTACACAACATGGCAGCGGCCATTTAGCCCTCCACGGCAACCTAAACAGGCCACATTCAAACATGATTCTAAAGGAGCACTAAGTGACAAAATAAATTCACAACTTGAGAGGAACAGGCATTTGCTGGACAGGGTGCGGCTTGATGAGGAGGAAGATGCTGAAGAAGATTTGTCTGATACCGACACAGAAGAACTGGTTAACATGGAAGACAGAAATGGATATAAACATGAAACATTTGATGTTTGTGTTGGAACTGAAGATTTAGGTCAGTTGTGTTTACAATTTTAAAATTGTCTATCTACATAAAACTTTACAATATGTGTATAATAAAAAAAACAATAACAAAATAAAAAAACTAGCTAAGTTGCCATAGTGTAGTAATTAACTATAAGAATACCTTAATTATAAAGAAAACTTAACTAAAGGCTTTCCTACAAAGATTATTAAGTCTTTAAAGTTTGTGCTTAAAGAGTTAAATAACTCTTTTATACATGTATCAGATTGTAACAAGATCAAATATTCTGAGGCAAAGCCCCCCACAGTTGTGGCAAAGCCACAGAAAATGATCTAAAACCATAGTTACATAGTTGCAAATTAAATTAATCTGTTTTACTCAAGTGGCAGTGGTACAGAATTCTACAACACCTGAATTTAACACCAAAAACTCTCTTGACAAAAAAGGTTTTCTGCTTAGAGCCAATTCTAGTAACTTATCTTTTTTCAAATCATCAACAGATTTTAAAAGATATACAGATCCAGTCATGCCAGTTGGAACACCACTTTCAAAAGCTGGTGGAAAACCAGAGACCAAGAAACGTTGGCGCTGGTGGAGTTCAGGGGTGCCTCCACGACCTGCGAGATTCAGAGAGACAGCACTGGCAAAACCAGCAGAAGTTCGGGATGACAAAAACCAGCGTCCAGGATACCAGGAATATCAGAGTGTAGCTGGTGTTCCTTTCCCATCTGGAACAGGTACACTGTAATATGGTGATGTCATTCTGTTGATATGTTTTAATACTTAAGGCTAGGGTGGAGAGTTAAGCATGGGTGTCAGAAGAAAAGTGAAAAAATAGTCTCTTTTTTTCTTCTTCTGGCGCCTGTGCTACTTGCCTACTTGCCACCCTAGCCTTAAGTATTAAAACATTTTATATCTATTTATCTATTTATATAATATTAGTGTTTTTATATTTTATATCTATTTATATAATATTAGTATTTTTATATTTTATATTTGTAATATTTATTTTAGTGTCCCCAATTAGCTCTTTAGCTAAATACTATTTGACACTTACATAAAGTTTATGTATGTATGTATGTTGCCGCTCGTATATCATGCTTGCTTGTTAATGGCCTTTAAAGCAAATTAAAGAAAACTGCTCCTTAAGTGTACCTTAATGATGTACAATGAATCAATTTTAAAGCAGGTCCCCTCAGAGAGTTTGGGATGATAATCTGTTGTATTTGCTGTAAACTTGCAGATAAAAAATTTGATGGTGGAGAGTGGCATCCGCACCATCAGTGGAAGAAAACTGGTAACAAGACACTATCAAGGTCTGCTCCACCACAGCTGAGGCATCATGAATACCAGTCATCTAAAGGAGTACCATTCCCACCTGCAACAGGTAGCTTGAGTAAATATTGGAGAATAGTGTAAAAGTGCTTTGAGCCCCAGGGAAAGGAGGGTTTTTCTTTACACAACTTTTAGAGGGTGATTAATTGAAAAGGGGCATTTAATGAGGGGAGGCTTATTTCAAATCATTTGTATGACCGTATCACGAGCCAGGCAGTGGGAGGGGAGCTTGTGAAAAGTTTAAGTTTCAGAGAGGTGCGCCAGGCCAGGGGTGGGCTTAACTACAGTACTGATCTGAATACACTGAAGCTTTTACAGAACTTAAAATACTTAGCAATTGTTTGCACCTGAAAAAACTATAAAATTTTGCTTTAGCATGTAGAGCATAGCTTGTTTATTCAGAGCTTACTCGCAGAGACAATGATCATTGCCCTACCCCCCCCTCCCCCCTTTCGCCCCTCCACCTCTTATCAAGAAAAAAAATATTTTCATGTGTTAAATGTCAGAGAAAATAGAGGAGGTTTTTTTCTCCACCCTTCATTATCTTGCTGAAGAAAAGATTAAATTAAAACAGAATAAAAAGACAGAGACATACACAATGCTTACATGATTGGTCATCGTTTCCAAACTGTCTTGCCTTTATACCATACCTGTTATGTGACTTGTGCTTTCTCATGCTTGAGACCGTCTCAAAGATAAAAAGACACCATCAAATCTCAAATATTTGAATTTGTTGTTATTTTCGATTTCCAAGATAACAAATTCAACACCGGCTCTGATGGGAATTGGCGACCTGAAGACGCCGGTGTGGCGGTTCAGCGGTCGTCCAACTGGGAGGATGGCCTGGGTCGAGGAGAAATCGAGAAAAATAGGAAAGAGAAAAAACGCCTCGAGACAAAGAGGGATGCTAACGAGAGATATTATGCACAGATAGCAAAAGATTCCCTAGAGAAACAGCAGAAAGAACGGGCTAGACATGACTATCACAGGTTAGTACAGTTCTTTGTGTGCCCCCAGTTTCACTTTGCGACGTACAAGAACTACGGTTAGGGTACTCAAAACAAAAGAAGTCAAATAGCTGGGTTGAACATGCCAGAGGAAATAAGCTACTTAACAGGATGTAAGTTTGTTTAATAATAGGATTGAGAAGGGTTATGAAGGGTAAGCATGAGTCTTGGCTAATCTTTAAAATTACAATCATGATTGTACAGTCAACGCTCTCTAAAACGGACACTGTCGGGACCGGCGCAAACTGTGTAGCTTAGGGAGTTTTATAGCTACAGAAAAGACTGAAAAACGGCAGGAACGGGACCAATACCAGGTGTCCTTCTTAAAGAGGTGTCCGTCTTATACAGGTGTCCGTTAAAGAGAGAGTTGACTGTACTCCGCGTTAAAGGTCTGTTTTGAGTTAGTACCCACTCCAAGCCCCACAGTCGAGGCCTACACAGCGACTTTCCCAGCACTTTAATAATTTCGGCAATGTGAGTAAGATTTACTGAATCTGCGACAAGTTACGACCCGCTCACTGTCTCGCTTTCTTGCAGAAAAATGGTTGACGAACGAACTCGTCAAATTTCCGAGAAGTCCGCTGAAAGGGCGCGCCAGGAAGGCGAGAGAATGGAGAGCAAGAGGCAGACAAGTGAAAAATTTTGCCAAAAGGAGCGAGAGAGGCAAGAAAAGGCCGAGACGTGGAAACACTCGCGGATAGAAGCCATGAGAGAACGAAGAACGCAACACGAAGAATTAGAAAACAGTTACGAGAGGGCCGCGAAAGATCATGAGTCACAAAGACTGGTACGTGACGACAAATAGGAAATTTTTCCCTGAGATTACCTTCTGTCTTGCCAAATGAGTGTTCTTTACCATAGATTGCCTAAAATTGCATTCATTTTTTTAAACCGTTTAATTGGTAAAATTTCCTGAAAAAGAACTTTCAATATACAAATGTACAAAATCATGTAACTGCATTCAAAAATTTTTGCTGCTGTTCTATCGATAGCGATTTCAGACTTAAAAGCCACTACGGGTTGAGAGATAAGTGGCGCTGACAGGCTTACCAGGGAGTAGCCTCCCGCGCGGTCGTCTTTAGGGGCGATCGTGTTTCACTCCTCTGGATATGAGTTTCACACGATCGCCCCTAGAGACCGTTGCATTCAGTGAACCTGGGAGATGTATCATTTTCCTTTTATATGTGCTCCTTCGTAAATGTGCAATTTGCGGTATAATTTTTTTTTTTCACCGTTTTCTTTAGAGTGGACTCAAAGATCGCGAACAGAGGAGAGTGGAAGCGCACCACGATCGCTTGGTGACCGAGAGAAGAATGGGACTAAACAGGGAAGAGCAGATGAAACAACGCGAGGTGGATCGTCAGGCGAGGATAGACAAGATCAAAAACACCGCGGAGAGGAGGAAAGAAATGAGAATTCACGTCAAACAACAGAACGAACAGAAATACCGAGCAAGCATTCTTCCCTAATCACAAAAGCTCATAATAAGCAAAAAGGCGATGCATGGGTTTGTTTGCCAACATGGTTATAGTAGAAAGGTCCTTTCTGCTATCCATGTTTGCTAATGATCCGTGTACAAGACAAGAGACTGAGCACTACTGTAAAATTGCACAGTAGCAGTGCGACTGTGGCCTTAAGGCCTGGGAAAAGCCAAATTGGCAAGTGATAAAGTATATTTAATTGCGACTTCTTTGAAAAATAAAGTCGATAAAGCAAATTCAAGTATGTGTAAATACTTTCTTAGGTATAATAGGGGAAATTTCAAACTGTACAGAGGGGGAACTACGTTAAATACAAACGAAATTTAGATGAGTTGACTGATCCTTGATACGCACTGAAAAGAAGCAAGAAAATGTCATCCATTAAATGTCTTTTAAATTTTTTACTGATACGACCAAACTAATAAATACAAGTAAAAAAATTAATGTGAAGTGTAATAGTTGACTTCTGTTGCGTGCGTAAGAGACTGGTTATTTTTTGTAGCCTACAGATTGTTTTCTATAATTTTTTTTAGCGGCGGGATACACGAGGATCTGCCTCCTATGGATTTGCAAAGAATAGCCGCCACGTTTCTGAGCGACGGAAGAAACAGAGAAAATTTGATAACGGGCCATGAAAATAGGCCACTCTGAATATTTTTTTTTGGCTCAGTCTTAAAACGAGGCTTGGTGCTAATTTTTTTTTTAAAAAAAAATTTTTATTAAAATTTAATTTTTTTTTTTTTTTCTCTTTTTTTTTTTTCTATAAAAATTTTAAAAAATAAAAAAAAAAAAACCCCCCCCCCCCCCCCCCCCCCCCCCCCTCATCTGGATGGGATGCTAGTCCACCGCAGGGTTACCCCTCAGCAATAAAAACACCGATACCCATTTAGAGTCCATTTATACACCTGGGTGAAGAGAGGCACTATGAGAGCTTAGTGTCTTGCCCAAGAACACAAAGCAGTGCCCCGGACAGGATTCGAACCCGGACCGCTCGATCCGGAGTTCAACGCACTAACTATAAGGCCACCGCGCCTCACACGGGACTAAATGAAGCGTCCATTAATTCAAACAAGTTTTCTTTATTCAGTAAATTTTATTTCATATGCTAATTTCAGCTTCTGCTTGGAAGACAGTGTGTTGCCTGCAACAATGTGCACGAACAGTACATAAAATTAAAAGAAAATTTAACAACAATTAAGCATCTAGAAATTCTTTGTTTGTCAGATCGGTTTCAAAACGTTTGCAGCCGAATTAATTGCATATGTCAGCAATGAGATTTCTTTCTCCACTAGTTTCCAGTCTCCTGTTTCTTCCGCTTTGTTCTGGGCATGATGTACGCGAGGAAAATAAATACCACCATAAAGATTTGAAAGGTTGGGTCCATAAATAACATGCCGCAGTTGTTTATGATCATTCGCCTCCACTGTTTGTATAAACGCTTTCTCAAGTTGCATCATTTGATCGTTTAACGCTCGGAGTTTCTCAGGTCCCCCTTTCATCTTGTTTCTTTCAAACTCACGCGAAATTTGCGCAAAGTTCTTTACTGCGCGAGATAACGCAGCTGTGCTGATGTTGTGTGATTTAAGACGAGCGTTTGTTTCCAAAGTAATGGATTTCGATCGTAGCAGTTCTCCGTAGGTTGTCGTATTGAAAGGTAACAGCTCCGAGTCGGCCAATTTGAGGAGAAAGATCCCCGTGTATTTTGTCACGGCTAGATGAGTTTTAAATTCAGGATCAACAAAAGTTTTCATCCAATAAAACGTATCGTGTATGGAATGATATACAGGATATGATCGTCTTATTCCATACATTCCTCCAAAGATGTAAGACCAATCAGCACAAGAAACTCCGAGGAAATGATAGAAAGACGCGTAGTCACTACCGAATGATAAATTATCACAGACCGGGGAGCCATTGACATGTTTAGTAACATCTCTCTCCAACATCACATCGTACATGCTTTTGCAAGCGTGTGAAACTGTGGGATCACAGACTTCTTTTGTCAAAGAGACAGCCAGGTCTTGAAGCAAAGGATTCGCGTCAACGTTTATACTGAAATTGCCATTTACAGCTACGTCCATATTGAGGTAACCAACAGCGCGATCCTGAAGAATCCGAGCGTTTTCCTCAACCCATTCTGCTGATCCAACAACAAACACTTCCTCTGCATCCCAGCTACATAGCATTATGGTCCGGCGAGGCCGCCACCCCGTCTTAAGTAGTTCTCCTAGACCACGTGACACTTCCATCAACACAGACGTACCGCTGACCGCATCAGCGGCTCCAAACACCCAGGCGTCTCGATGATTTCCCATGAGTACATAGCGGTCGGGTTCCTCGGCGCCCCTGATTTGGCCAATCACGTTGTAAATGGTTTTAGTTTCCAGATGGTTGTTCACTTCCATCCGTAATGAAAGACTTTCGTTTTTAAATCCTGGTCCAAGGTGATATGTTAGTTGCAAGCCTCCTTGCCAGTCTTTAGGTGCTTTACGTCCTGTAAAAATTGAGTCAAACATTTTAGTGGATAAAGCCGAAATATACTTAGTTTATTTAGAACACAGATTGAAGCCTGCGTGAGTTTCGAGTTGCTAGCTGAAAACTGAAAAGCGTATAAAGCACGATTACAAAACAAAGTATCATACTATACAAAACACTTCAGTTGCCTGGCTCCACCCGTTCTACACACAACCTTTCAAAGGCCCTTCGTGTTTTATGTTCATATAAAACATGGTGTTCGCTTTTCGATTTGTTAATATATCTTATATGCGATCTCTTGTTACAGAATTCGAACCCATGACCCCCACGGCACCTTAATTCGGATGCGCTATTTGAATATTATAAAGCGGCTTCGATACTGACCTTTCATTCGACACAATATCTCTTGCGCGTCTCCGTACGACAGTGCAAAGGCAGGAATTGTTGGTAAACCACTTTCGTTAATAGGCTGGCGGTATATACCATCAACAGAAGGAAAGCCTGGCGTGAGTGGGTCTCCAGGCCCCGCTGCACCCATCGAAGACCCACGCTGAGTCCCAGAGTCTGGGAGCCACCAAGATTGTGGGAACGTGTTTTCGGTTCCTTCTGGTGCGAACTGTGCGGGGTCGGTGTATATAAGGGCCCCAGAGGCACCGTGTGCAACAGCATTGAATACCTTTGCAAAAAAGAAAAGAAAAGAAATGGTGAAAGAAAAAAGGCATATTTGCGTGTTTTGTTCTATAAAGGAATTCTATCCGTACTCGGAAATATAAATCCCAGTTCAGTTTTCTCTACAAGACGAATGACTGTCCACACAATTCATGCAGAAAGCTGTTGCTAAAAACGAAAAGCGTGATCTGCACTACCTGGACGAATGACTTTAAGAACATGACTAATTAAGTTTTAAGAAGTCAAATCCTAAGGAACATGACTGTGATAAACTAAGTAAGCAATCTGAGAGCTATACAACTATAAAGTCCTGCCTACTGAAACAGTTTTTAAACTAGGAATGGGGCCAGGTACGTCAAGGTCATTAGGTTTTCTGATATATAATGGTAAATAGGACTGAGTGGAGTCCAATTTTGTTTATCACTCATACGAGTGATTAACAAAATCGGACGACCGCGAAGCGGGTATCCGATTTGTCAAATCACGAGTATGATTACAGACAGAATTGGACGAAACGAAGTCTTGTTACCAATTAATCAAAACTGTGACAAAATTCGAAAAGTAAACGAACTTTACCGGCGAAATGGTGAAAACATAATAGTTTACTCAACCAAATGCACAACAACAGCGAGAGGCAAAGTGGGGGGGGGGGGGGGGGGGGGGTGTTAAAAAATTTTTTTTCAAAGTGTTTTTTTTTTGTTAGCCCCCAAATAAAACCCCCGGCAAACCTTTAAAAAACCAAATGGCTGCCCCCCGCAATTGGGATTTTTAAAAAATATAATTTTAATTAAAAAAATTTTTTTAAAGTTAAATAATTTAAAATGGCCCCATTCGGGGAGTGGTCAATTAAGATATTTATTATTATTTATTTACGTGTACTGTTTAATAACACAGGCATGGCGCTTTTACTGTCCTATTACACTGTCCAATTACAAGCATGACGCGTACACTGTCCTATTACCAGGGCATTAGTGCTCAAATCGGGCTGTTGATAACCAATCACGTTCGAAAATTTTGTTATAGTTTTAATTAATATGTATGTATTGTACATACCTTGTTTCCTCTGAACACTCTTCCTACACGCACAAGAACAATTTTATTTTTCACAGACACGCCCATAGCTTTCAGTTTTCTAAAATCCTTTTCGGTTCCAAAGTTGGCATACACAATTTCTCCCTCCACCACCCCACTGGGGGAGTAACCCAGAAAAATCGGCATGTCTTTGGACTTTTCTTCATCTTTACGCAAAATCTGTTGATACGACAAAGAATGTTTAATATATCGTATTTCCTCGAATAAGCGCCCTCTCCCTGGCTTCCCCCTGGCTTTCTTAACTTTTTGCCCTATTGCCTTTTTTTACTCTCCGAGGACCGTTGAGTCCTTTGAATGGGGAACTTAATAAGCATCGCGCCCCAAAAGCGCAGCATCCCCCACCCTCCCCTTGCACTTGAGCCGAAATTTTAAATAAGCGCCAGGGCGCTAACTCGAGGTAATACAGGGTCGATAAAATATACAAGACAACTGAACCTTCTACAAAACAATATATCGCGTTGCACTTCTGACTGAGTGGTCCGAGTTCGAACGCAGGACGGTGTGTAAAAAAAAAAAAAAAAAAAAAAAAAAAAAAAAAAAAAAAAAAAAAAAAAAAAAAAAATTTTTAATTTTTTTTTTCCTTTTTTCTATGAAAACCTTATTCAATTATTATGTGTTGTATTCTTAAGAAAGGCACTGTACTAATCACAGTGCCTGTCTCCATCCAGTGGTATAAATGAGGACCTGCAAATTGTTAGAGCAACCGGCAAAATACTGGTGGGAGCCCGACGTAACCAAAGATGGACTAGAAACCCAACAAGGGCAAGCTCCGTGAGTGAGATTACAGAAACATTTAACATAAAAATTCTCATACCTTTTCATGGGATTGTGATTTAAACACAACCTCGCCTTTGTGATAAATTTCCACTTTGCTCTTCATATCTTTCCGTGGTGAGTTCATCAACACGTCGTACTTTGGCATTTCAACTTGATCAAATCCGTACTCTTTCCATTTCTTGGCAATATGCTGCGCCAAATCGTTATTGCGTTTTGAGCCAGCAAAATGTGGCTCTTCGGAAAAATACCTACAACATATAAAACAAACAACTGCCAGACATTTGGTACATGTATGTATGTAAAAACTTCACATCACTGATTGACAGTCCCGTAGCTAGACTTTTGTGACAACCGAGGCAATTGCGACGCGCCGAAGGTCCGAGCCACCAGGGGGTCTAATTTCGAAATCTAGAAGCCCGGCAATGCAATTTTTAGGCAATACCAGAACAATAAACACTTCTTTCACATTTACTTACTTACAGTTGAATCCCGATAACTCGAACCCTCAGTAACTCGAACTCCCGCTAACTCGAAATTTTTTCGATTCCCCTTCAGGTCATTTTCTTACTAATTTTACCCTCGATAACTCGAACTCCCGATATCTCGAACCTTTTTGGATTTCCCTTGAAGGTTCGAGTTATCGGGATTCGACTGTACTAGTAATGCATAGCCTCTTGCAGGAATATGACAGAATTAATAAATTCTAGATTTTTTTTACTGAGACATGTGCCTCGGCTCGTAGCTATACGGCCCTGATATTGATTGTATGGAAGTATGAACTCGATCTTGTTTATTAAAATATATATTTGATCTTACCTTAAATTTTCTTCGAGATTTTCAGCTTTGAATGAACTCAAGAGTTGTGTTTGAAAATGAGAAGCTAAACGTCGCGTACTTCTCCGCTCAATCGGATTCATTTTGGCTCGTATTTCTTGGTTGTTTGACGGATAAATTGAGTTCAGCAAGTACCCGCCAAGGAACGAGGCAAAACCCACCGCTACAATGGAAGAAAATTTCAATAAAACTCTGAGAACAATCGTTCTAGAGCAGTTTTTCCTTGAACTGTCAGTATTCCCTGCCATTTTAGCAACAGATTTCAATGGCGTTGAAATTCTTGTAACGCTACACAATACCGGAACCTGTTTCAAGCCTCTTATAAAGGTAAGAATACCTGTAATGTTACATGTTCATGTTTGCTTCAGTTTTTGTCAAGTAACGCTTATTAGAGGTATGAAACATGAGCGTAATTCGTTGAAAGTTAGCAGAGAAAAAAGAAAATTTGAATTCTCAGGGCTGTAACCAGACCTTTGCCAAGGACAAGGCAAGATCTGCTAGGAGGTTCTGGGGGCATGCCCTCCAGAAAATATTGAAATCTAGAAGTTCTGTATCTTTATCAGACACATTCTTCATAAGGTGTTTCTTGAGAAAAAACAAATTTTGTTCGACTGGGGATTATTTCCCCTTCAAAAAAACAAAACAAATATAGTTTTTAATTTTGGGCAAAAATCTAGACGAGACAAGTGCCTCGTCTTGCCTCTTGCTAGTTACGGCTTTGATTCTTAGAGAACGCGCCTAAGCTAGAACATAAAAAAAAAAAAAAAAAAAATATTCCAAAAACCCCTTTTTTCTCTTCATTTCCAATTCCTTTAATTGGAAATTCACCAATCATTTATCACTCTCAAAAGCTAGAACACTTCAGCTAGGCCGCATCAGCTGTTAGTTGCATGGTCGTTACTAATTGTGTAGCGATTTTTTTCTTTTAATTACAGCCTATCGTTTTTACCAATCCGATCCGCTATGCACTGTTCGCCATCAATTCCAAGCCTGTTTTCGGCTAAATTCACCACATATCTGGCTACGATTTTATACAATTACTTAACGACCCTTGCATTTTAGCCTAAAGAGACAGGTGACAAGGCAATAAAAGCTGGTATTTAATTTCATCCTTGGTGTTTAGAAACAGGATAACTGGACATGTTACATGGTCATATTTACTTCAGACCTTTTGTTTCAAGGCCAGTTAGCAATTTCCCCAGAATCACATAAGAACACAACACAGTGACCCCGGCCAGGGGATCGAACTCGGACTGCTCGATCCGGAGTCCAGAGCACTATAATAATAATTAAGCTATTAGGCCCCTGCGCTTCTCCACGAGGCGAGGAGGGTGAGCACAAAATAGAAATACTCAAAACGCCATTGATGGCGCGGTGTCTTACGTTGTTGGGTACTTTAAATAGAAATAACTTATCCCGGTATCATTGAAATTGACTTTTTGAGACTGCAAACATGTACAAAACATTTAAATGTTTTCTTGACTTATATGCATGTCCACTGCTACTCCTGCCTTCTTTTGGTAGCAGAATATTGCTTTTCACCTCGTAGTGTCAAGCATTCAAGGACTTCTTAATAGAATTCAAGGACTGCTCAGTGGTATTAAGGGCGATTTAAATATAAAACATTTTTATTTTTCATTTTTAGGACTTTCCAGGCCCATGCAAACCATGTGTTAACTTAAACACCATAATAAATTAACAGGTTCAGTCTAATGCTACGAAAATGATCTCTTCTAGCTTTCTTTACTGCTCTGATTGGTGGTGCAATTTCTTTTGGAACAGTCATAGAATAGAGCTTATAAAAAACAAAATGTCAACATCAACAGGATCACATTGTCCCATTACAAGGGACAGAATTGCTAAGCAAGGCGTTGCAAGGTTAGATAATGTATTTCAATTGACAACAAGCTGACATGATAATTTCAGAATGCTTATAGTATCACTGATTGAACAGAAAACATAAAAAGTTATTTTTGTGTGGTTCAACAAAAAATGCTAAAGAAACGGATCTTGTTTCCCCAACTGTTAAAATCAAGAATCAAGTTATCATTCAAAGGGCAATAGCTTTACATTACAAGTCAAAAAGTGCTGTTGCATGCATTACCACCCATGTTGAAAATTAATAAGTAGACATGAGTTCATTACTTTTCCTTTAGGAAATACAGCAGAACACAACAGTTTGTCAGTCTGACTGTTCTTTGGAGTGAATTATCATATGTCCCGAGCAAACAATGCACTCCTTCCCTTTCAGCTCTGACCGGCAATATTTGCTAACATGACTTTCTGCCTGTTGACAAAAATAAACATGGAACAAAATACATCATCCAAATTTGCATGGAAGTTTGATGTACATCTAAGCATTAGCCTGCAAACACAGACCGAAATCCGTCTATGCTAACAAGCTTATCATTGAGCAAGTGTCGTCATGAATAAATTCACTTTAAACACAATGAACTCAACATAGTCTATTTGTCAAAACTGGTTAAAAACACATCACAAAACACAATGCTATTAAATGTTGGTATGAAGTAGACATTGACAATTATTAAAATTGATTAATTAAAATTGATTAATTAATGCACTCATCAAGAAGATTTGAAGCCAAAACCTTTGTGATGCCAGTGCAAAATAGGTGTATAAAAATACATTTTTAAGACGTTGTCGACCCACCTTGCTTCCAACCAGGAGTTCCTCTGTTTCAAAGTCCATCTCACTTGATGTTAGTGTACAGTTATCACCACCAGTCTTCATCACATGTTTGAACACCTTTCCAAGGGCCGGCAAAATAAAATTCCAGTTAACCAAGGGAGGAGGAAGTAGCTACCCTGAGGGTGAGGGGGGGGGGCGCAAGAGGTGGATCCTGCATTGAAGAATGGTGACTCACACTGCCAGCTACTGCCAGAAACATTATCCTGGTTTTTTTTTAGCATGAACCAACAAAAAGTGCTTCTTCAAGATATGAATATAGTTAACAACTATTTACCAAAGTGGAGGTGGCTAGTGGTGGATATTTACCAAGCCGCAAAGCGGTGAGGTAAATATCCACCACTAGCCACTGACACTGAGGTGAATCTATTGTACTGTACATACTAAAAAGTGAGATAATATAGCCCAGAAAGATGATTTAAGACTTGTTTATTCCTAACAACAATTACAATTTTCCTGCATATATTTCTCGGAGGTGATCGAATAGCAAAGGATATTTGGAGTTTCAGTAGCCCAACCATTTTGCACCAAAAATGCTATGATATCCACTGTTTTAGTATATACTAAATTAAAATATTGATGGGTTGTTATTTCTTTGAATTTTACCTTCTCCTCCCCCCTCCCCACCCCCCCAACCAGAGGTTTTTGTCAGGTTGCCCCGGCCCAACAGTGGCCTGTGGTACAGATGGACAATGATGTCACAAACAGTCAAAAATAATATTACTATCCATAGAAGTGTTGACAGTCTGTAACATAGGCTTAACCCAAGCAGCAGTTTACTGGTACCCATCTATAACCTTGTCAGAGTAAAACGTCTTGCACAAGAATAGTCAACACAATGATCCTGTTCAGCGTTCCATCCCACAGAACTGCAAATAATTTTCACTGAGGACATGTCCCTGCACTCGGCAAATTGAGATCACCCATGATATCAGTCTGAAATGTCCACTTGGGAACCACGAAGTCGGCCTCCGTGTCCGATGTATGCACCCTGATCTCAAGTGGCCATAATATGATCCTGGATCTGAGCACATTTACTATTAGGCCACTATGCAAGTCATGGGACAGTTGGTAGCCTGGTGTATTATTATTAAGGGTCAACTCATATATAGTCGGTGACTCTTACTCCTCTTGACTCCTTTTCAGTTGTGACTTACCATTTCTTCATTAACTTTAAGGTCAATAATGGTTATCTTGTAAAATAATGGTTCATCTTCAAAACAACATTCAGCAAATCCTTCCTCTGGTGGATCACATGCTGTTAAATAATTAATTATTATTGGGTGAGATTTATGATATCTAGAATAAGCAAGGTCAAATTAAGTAAGTGCAATACCAAAGCTAACAGATGAAGCTGACAACAATTACTTAAACGTTGATTGTTCTGCTTGTAATACATTTAAACCAATAATAATAATAATAATAATTATTATTGTTTTATTCTACATTGTTGTATAAATAAAACTTTTGTGTGGAACACAATCAAAACACCGGTTTACAAGATTCCCATGCATGCATAAATTCTTGAACACATGGACAGGAAGCACATATAAACTTGGCTTGGAAGATCATGAAGCCCGCCTTTTATGCATTTACCAGTACTAAATAAATTTCCTAGCAAAACAGCTACATGTACAGAAAGGAATAATTTTAAAAAAAAAAAAAAAAAAAAAAAAAAAAAAAAAAAAAAAAAAAAACAAAAAAAAAAATTTTATTACTTTCACAGTAGTCTGAATACTCACTTTCTCCCATGACTCCATATTGTTTTTTATTCTTTGTCAGCAGTGTTCCCTAAGATATGAAACAAAATATGTATGTATGTCACCCTATGTCACTGCACTTAGAGTAAATTATCAACTGCAATATCCCTATAGATACACATACTTACAAATTATTCAATTTTTCTATTTGGTCAGCAGATTGGTATAAATGTATATAACAACTGCAATCGAAAATGCTATTGTACATCAATTTTTATGTGTTCTACAATCTTATAAAGTAAGCAAATCCTGCAGCCAAAAGGGGCTTAGCAGTCTGTTGAGCTTTCACAGCAATTAAATGTAGGTAGTTCAAGTTGCTACAGTTCAATTATTGCTGGTATAGTGTACTCATGATGTTTAAATTGTTCATCAGACCCCCACTCAGTATGTATGATCCATAGGTCAATCAAGCCCAGTTTGACTATAGCTTGTGACTTCTCACTGATCACCTATTCATCCCAGGCCTTGGCCTTCACTAGATGACAGTACAGGCTCTCTCCAGCCAGGTTTATGTATTATTAGGAGTAGAATATTCTTGGGACATTTAATTTACATGGTAGAGATGTATGCTAGAGGGGGAGGGATAGAGATGGCTTCTGCAATGGATTAAGGACTATCACAGTACTCTTACTTTGAAACAAAATATGCTCCTAACTTTGAGTATTATGTAATATTTGCACCTTGCTCCCTACACCCCCACTTTTGTTTACATTTCTAGTTTACAAGTAGTCCAGCTGCCTTCTCATATATTTTCCATAATTCAAGAAAACAACATTGAGCAACAGAAAAAAATGTAAAAAATGTAATGGCCCATATTGTTCAGTTATGGAAGCCTAGGTTCTGAGATCTCAGCCCAGCTAACCCGACTGAAATTAAAGCCTGAGCTGAAATTCACCATGTAATCAGTCTCTGAATAAATAACCGGCAAGATTTTCGCACAGCCCCATACATTAATCAGGGGCACCCATCGAGAATATAGTTCAAAACCACTTAAATATAGCACCGTTTAACGTATTTTAGTATTTAAACGGTAGATATAGGCATATTTTTATCCCCTAAAATTTTTTTATCTGTTCGGATTTCCTAGCTGAAAGTCTAGTGATGTTAAAAATGAACAATTATACCATTTTTTAGATATTCGAAAGTCCTAGGAAAGGCAGGCAAGCAAAAAAATTTACAATGAATGTTCCGAAAATTCTAGATCTCAAATCGTCTTCCGAACAGATATTTTAACGAAATATTCCGTTGGGTGCCCCTGATTAATTATGCATGCAATTTTCTGAAAGATTCGTTCTTTTCATGATTGCTGTTTGTGTTTAGTGATAGCATGAAATAGTTGCATACGTAATTAATGTATGGGGCTGTGCGGAAATCTTTCCAAATAACCTTCTCAAACACTATCACTTCACTGAAGATATGAGTGTCACAATTCAGTAATTCTTAGTTGTATTCATAATTAATTAAGCTTAATAATTACTCAAAAATATTTATTCCACAGAAGAATAAATGAAAGTTTTGTTCTTTTGATTTTACCTTAGCATTTATTTTATTTCAATTGTGGCGCGGAATTTAAAAGAAAATCTATGAGCTTATGATGAGAAATTTTCAGATCTTTTAGACGCATCAGCTTTGCTTGAACAAGTAACTTTGCATGGCCACTATGTATAAGATACTCCATTGTCAGCCAGAATTGCCACAATAAAAAGGTCGAAACAGAACTTTACCTGAAACCAGGAGCCATCGTCAAAGAAACACAAATAAGCCAACCCTTCCAGCTCATCATCAGTGCTCATTCTAAATAGTGGCGGTGGCCATTTTGTTTTGGATCCCAGGCCTTACGTTCATGCCACACTTCACGCTACCCCCGCCGCACCCCAGCGCGGGGGGTGGGGGATCGGGGTGTGAAAGGGCTCCTTTATACTTTCTTCTCTGAAGGTTTTTTTTTTTAAGTCTCTTTCAATTCGCTAGACAGTGAACAGGCTTCCTAGTCGCTCTCTGGTCGAGGATGAGGCGAAGGGAAAGTGGCATCGCTTGATTCGCTTCACTCGCCGATTTCTTTTCGCCTCATACCCGGGCCTCATACCCACTCAGCCTGCCTCTCAAAACAGCGAAATGAGAGAGAACCCGTTCTAATTATATTTTTCGTTCAACTGCAGAGCGTGGGCTCGAGTTGACGGAATGGTCGCTACGGCTAGTAAAAGGCGGAAGATAAACAACAAAGCGGCTTTAGTCCTTTTTGCCTGTACCAATGCCCGGGGTACCAATGTGCTTGTGCCGAGTGGCTGCTAACCTGCGATAACGCCTGATCGCAGGTTAAGTTGCTGCTACAGTCGTCTCCCATCCGGATTTGTGATTTGTCCGCCATGCCCGCTATGTGAAGAAATAGGAGACGGGTGCACGTTAAAATCACAACTTTCATGCATTTGCGTTCTTAGCGACTCGACAGTTCTGGTTTTGAAGCTAGCGTTACTTTTGTGTGATAAAAATAAAAGTGACAAAAGTAAATACAGCGCGCGTCGTAAATTATTTCGCGGAAACAAAGGTTGTTTGTTCGACAGCTAGCCAATGAACAGCCCTTGAATCAGACAGGGAAATTTCCCGTGGTGTCATTATCACGATATACTATCCACGCCTGCACCTGAGGGGAGAGAGGGTAAGAAAGATCAACTGATGGAATCTAAATCTAAAGAAAGATGCTTTTTGTTCTTTTCTTTCTTTGTTCCTTTCATCTTCCACTAACACATACGTGTTATTTCTATCCTTTTCTTCTCAATTCTTGTAAAATGTGTCGTTTTACTTACTAACAGAAACAGCCAGTCAACCACACCACCCCTGTGGGAAATACTTGTTCAAGTTCGATTTCCGGTTTTCAGGTTTTGTTTCTGAGAAAATCTCGTGATCGCCAACCAATACCGTCAAACTTCGTCAAGCTATTTCACAAGTTGAAGAAAATTCACTATACCACCAAAGTAAAGCAAAGGAAATCGCTCTTCCATTGGAACACAGTAAAAAAGTGTGAAGTACAATTGTCGTCAGTTTTGATGGTAAAGCGATCCGTCTTTGACGATCGCGTTCCTGTTTGGGTGTGCAAAGGTTTCAATTTGCGGAAATTCTACAAGATTCACAGGTTTGTTTCTGATTTTGGATTCTGATCCACAACGCACGCGTCAATAGCGACCTTTAGATTGGACTACGAGTACGAGATTGAGTACGAGTACAAGCTTTCAAACCAAATTCGTGTGCCTCCTATGGGTCTCCTATAATCACTTATCACACCAATATTATCCCTAACGTTTACGTTTATTTATGTGTTAGATAGCAACAGGGAAGAGTTATAGTTTGGGGGATATAATTGTGTCGAAATTCCAAAGTCGTATTCGTACTCGATCTCGTACTCGTAGTCAAATCTGAAGGTCGCTATTATCTGGTTGATAACTTGCATGTATGGAATACCCAAAATGCTTCGGATTGGACGCGCATAGGGCGCCAAGATCTTTGAAGTTCACATAAAGTCATCTTGCTTGCACTACAATCAATCCTCCAACCCCACCTCCCCCTTTTTACTCCTGCTACGCAGGCTATGGAAAACCAATTTTTCGAACCTCCAAGGGAAGCAAAAATTGGTTCGAGACTCTTCGAGAACTGAATCGGGAGTAAAACAACAGTGTTCGACTGAGGGAAGGGAAACGAGTTTGATTCGGAAGAGGTTTGAGACATCAAGGGCACGTTAAATGGGGATTCCACTGTATAGTGTGGTTAAAAACTGTGTCCATTCGCTAAATAGTTAATTAGAACATTCACAGGTACAATAAAAGGCGTAAGCAGCGTTAATTGTCGTTCGCTCGTTTCGCGGGATGGACTCGCGGGACGCGGGCTTGAGAGGTCACGCTCGAGTTGCTTAGAGAGAAATAGGTCCGCAATGCGTAATTAGAGTAAATACCACAAAAGAAACAATCATATTTAAAGGGAAACACTGTAATAAGGATAATTATTGAAAATATTTGACCGAGTTTTTGTTTACTATTAGTTCTCACTTCACTGAGCACGTAAAAAAAGTTCTCAGCAATACCTGCTCTTTTTGACTGGGACCATTCAGTGAAAATGTCACTGGTGTTTTTCATGATATTTGCACAAACCATCAAGCTGTGTGCAGTAGATTCGCTCATCTAAAATTGTTTGTTCTTCCTGTGCGTATACTTATGCTTATGGCAAGCGAGGACAGAATGAGTGGGTTCATTCATCTCACGTGCTTATGCTTAATTAGTCATTTGCTTGTGCTAATGCACAGTGAAAATATTAGCCTTTACTGGCATCAGTTTTTTCTCAAAAAGCAGAATATCTGAACTTTTTCCTTAAACTTTAGATTGACCAGTATCAGCTTGTAGTCATGGCTGCTGCACCACCAATAGCTTCCTCCACCAAGGAGACAACAAACTATGCTCGCTTGTGTCGTCTGCTGGTTGACGTTGGTACACAGGCACTTAGAGACACATTCGATGCCATCCACCCACCAGCAAATCTTCACACAGTTTTAGCAGGAAATAAAGCCATGTTACAGTCCCTCAGGGCCAGGAAAATTATCAATCCCACACAATGGGGAAAGCTTTTTCCAGCCATCCCTACTTCAGTGTCAACAGCCCATTTTGATATAACACTTTTGATGGTTTTGTTGCGGAATTTATGTGGCTTACCTTCTCCAGCAACTGGTTGGGACACACTTCCTGTTGTAACAGACGTGAGTCGTGAAGCGGATATCGCTCGTGTTAAGTATTTTAGAAACACCGTGTACGGTCATGCTGAGCACGCTTCAGTTGATGACGCAACATTCAATACATACTGGCAAGACATCCGGGACACTCTGGTGAGATTGGGAGGAGTTCAGTACAGAGCAGCTATCGACAATCTGGAAACTGAGTGCATGGACCCTGAAATTGAAAATCACTACAAAGAACTTCTCAATCAGTGGAAGAAGGATGAGGGAAACATTAGAGATGAGCTGAAAGAGATTGGAACAGAGATAAAAAATGTTGTGAAAAAGCTTGATGATTTAGCAGCATCAACTGTGACTAACGCAAAAGAAACCAGCGATGAAGGTTAGTTGTAAAGGTTCAAATTGTTTTCTAGGTTTCTTTTTATCAATATAAAGTGTACAGCTGCTCATGTGACAGGCAAGGTGACCAATGTTTAGTAGTTAAGTTAATTTTCCACCAAGGTTGTTGCTAGTAACAGGCGAACCAAGGCATTTGCTTCAGTAAAAATTTTGAATTTATTAATATTTGTTTCCTGTTCCTGTAAGAGGCTTTGCATTACTAGTAAGTAAGTAAATGTGAAAGAAGTGTTTCTTTTGCTAATACTACCCCAAAAAGAGTATTTCTGGGCCTTCAAGATTTCGAAAATTGACCCCTATAAAGTGGCTTGCGTTTTGGAACTTTGCAATTGCTTCTGTTGTCCGAAAAGTCTGGATACGGCCTGTTCACTTGAATAACCCCTTAATGCTTTTAAGTATTTTCATTTATAAGTGAATCGACCATTTGGTGGGTCTCTTTGAGAGTACCTATAAAATGGCAGTTTCACTACCCTTTGTATATACTCCAACTCGTGAAATCTCTACCCTTTTTTATACCTCCAGTCTAAAAAAGGTATCTTTTTCGGGCGGAGCCTCCCAGTACAGTTCACTTTGGGGAGTACCCGGCCTCCCCCGTTTGTCTGTTTCAGCAGCTTATGTAAGCTGTAGCAACGTTGCTTTTGTTTAACATATTTTTGTTGTGCTCGATAAGATAAAAGCTTCAAGACGGAAGAGGTTTTGGAGAGCTCCACCATGTGTAGAGAGAAACATCACGAGAATGAGCCACTCGATTACTATTGTCAAGAATGCAAAGTTTTCATTTGTGACAAGTGTGGACAAACACGTCATACTCATCACACCAAAGTCGATATCGAGCAAGCCGCCGAACAACAGAAACAACAGATGGAGGAGGTTCTACAGGAAATGAAGGAAAAAATTGATGAGCGAGAGATGCAAACGGAAAAAACGACAGAATTGTTAAGGAAGAGCAGAGAAAAAATTGCTGCAGCACGTAACAAGTTACTGACAACCGCCGAAGAACTCATTCGAGTTTTGAAGGAACACGAGAAGACCATGGAGTACGAGTTAGATGTTCTTGAAGAAAGAGAAAAAGGATACCACGCAATACAATTGGAGCACTTTCAAACGTCCATTACCCAGCTGAAAGCGTCTGTGAAAAATTGCGAGGCAATATTACAAAGAAACATCAGCTTTGAAATTCTACAAGCACAGCAAGCTGCCATTGAAAGGTGTAAAGGTCTCCTAAACAGCCTAAAGTCAACAAAAATGGACATTTACAAACCATCGCATGTTCATTACAAGGTAAATGAAGAGTATGTCCAGAATGTGAGAAGTACAGTTCCAGGTCTAGTTGATGTAAGTAACACGAATCCTCTGCGGTCAGTAGTGAAATGGTTAAACCTAAAAGCTCAAGTTGGTTTAGAAGGATACTTTACAATCGTAACAAATGACTCAGATGGAAAACAGTGTTATAATGCATTCGATCAGATAACAGTAGAAATTCAGACTCCATCCGGAAAGGACCTCAAGAACAAGGTTGAAGTCAGAGGAGATGGTAAATATAGTGTAACTTCCACTCCAAATTGTCATGGAGATCATCAAGTGATGATCGCAGTTAATGATCAACCGCTGCCTGGCAGTCCCTGGAGCGTTCAGGTTTGTCCACATCAATACATGTTTGTATATTATATTGGGTCACGTGCGAAAGGAGACCCAAAATTTAAAGACCTCTGCGATGTTGCAGTAGATAGTAAGACCGGGAACTTTGCAGTGGCTGATCGAAAGAAACAAAGAATACATCTCTTTAATCGATATTTTGAGTGCTTAACTGAGTTTGTTCCGAAGGGACCAGCTGCTAAGAAACGAAGCGATCCCACTTCAGTTGCATTCACTAATTCCGGTGACGTCATTATTGTTGCTTCCAGTGCAATGCTTTGTTTTACCGAGAAGGGTCAGTTTATCAAAACAATCACCAACAAACACGTTAAAATACCAGTCCGCTTGACTGTTGCTTGTGATGGCCGCCTGGTGGTGTCCGAGATAGCTGCTAAGACGGTCAAGGTCCTCTCCCCTGAAGGTACAGAATTGCTACAGTCCCTCAGTGCTCCCGACTGTGATGAGTCCCCGTGGATTGCTGTTTGTCACCAAGACATGTTCTTTGTGTCTTACCCTGCGGCGCATTGTGTGAAAGTATTTAATAAAGAGGGGGAATTTCTGTGTGATGTTGGCAGTGAGAAGTCTGGTGACGGACAGTTAAGTAAGCCTCTTGGACTCGCCGTCGACAAGTTTAACAATTTAATAGTATGTGACGGGGATAACAGTAATCTGAAAGTTTTCACACTGGAAGGAAAATTTGTAAACACGATACAAGGACAATCCATTTTCGGCCTTAAATGGCTCGAATGCCCTTTGTCTATTGCTGTATCAGCTACTGGGGCGCTATTTATCGCTGACACCAGCAAAAACTATGTTCAAATATTTAAGTAACTGAAATCATCAAGCATCCCAAGTTACATCTTTGTTTCCCTAGAAGATTCCTAGTAGCGTTTCCAAACAAAACTTGTATAGTACCCATTTTCTTTAGTTTAGCTCCCTTCGTTTATATTGGCATAGAACATCTTTTAACGTTTACCTTCATCACTACATCTCCTTATCCAGAAATTACCTATCTTGCCTTATCGCTACATCTTACCTCAACAAGAGCCACATCTGCGGAACAAAGCAATAGAAAATTCAAAAGAAAAAGATTTACGCGGGATGAAGACGACTTTTATAAGCGCTGTTTCAGCACCATCATGTATAGTCCAGTCCCTGAACTCTTTCTTCTGCGAGCCCTTTAAAGGGGTTGGACCCAGGCGCGAGAAGAGAGAGTCCAGGATAACTTACATACGCTAGCGCTGTAGGTTACGCGCGCATTGCATGATTTCCAAGATCAATGTGTCAGGCATCTGGCGGCGAAGGAAATTCATAGTTCGTCGATTCACTTCATCAAACGAGAAATAGATTGACCAAAGTTCAAAAATTGCTGGACAATTAAGTCTCGGGAAACACAAAATGACTAACAAAAATTGGGAAGGAACTATTCCACGATTTAGTAGGACGACCATCAGGAATTTATAGCACAATTTTTGAAACAAGGTGAAATCGTTTGTCATAACTTTCTTTTCCAGAAAACAATGTATAATAAAACAATTATTAGATTCGGTATGTGTGATATTTGGAATAATCAAGGTCTCGGTTAAGTGTTATCAGCCGAACAAAAACCTCATCCAATAATTGTTTATAACTGTAAAAAAGCCTAGCTTGTCAATCAGTGTCTACTAAAAGCTAACAGCCAAAACGTCAACTATTCCTAGTACATCTTTTTATTGAATTGGCTTTGGATGCAATTTAGCACAGTTTTTTCTTGCATTTATTCGTGCACTTGGTTGCGTAGTTGAATTTGTCATTTGAGCGAGCATTTTTAATCTAGCGCGCGCGTCCCAAGCAAGTGACGCCACACTCCTCGCTTCTGATTGCTTCATTCTGAGCATGCGCATGCAAGGTATCCTGGACTCTCTCTTCTCGCGCCTAGGTACAAACCCTTTAAAGGGCGCTCGGAAGAGAGAGTTCAGGGACTGGACTACATCATGTAATGATGAAGGTCATTCCGAAAAAATCGGGGCATTCGCCCGAAATTCGCAAAACTATGCGTGATGTTGACATTATTTTTCGCAATGAACTAATAAACTGTGAAGTTCCAAAAGCAACGACCCCCCCCCCCCCCCCCACCTAAAGTTAAAGTCGCGACTCTCCGGTTGTAACGACGAACTGATGAAGCGACCTTTAACTTAACATGACTTGTTTGCACGACCAAACTGATCTGAGGGGCTTTTGGAAAAAACTTATTCAAAAACTTACTATGTTTCGATGTAATATAAGTTATTTTTTGTGTAATTTCTTCTGAGAATCTTTATCCAAAGCAATTTCTCTTTACTTAACTGGATCGACCATAAGAGTGCTAAATCCAAAAGTAGTCAGGGTCGTCAGATACGTTCAGGACTTTGTCTTATCAGTGTTTTCTGTAGGTTCCCCGGAAAGTTTTTTCAAGTCTTCTGATTGCCAGTAATTTCTTTCGATTCCTGGTAAAAATACTCATTAACTTCTAGCTTTTTGTTTCCGAAACACAGGCATGTTAGATTTCACTACGTTCTTTAGTGCATCGATTAACTGTTTACTAAAACCGCACCAATTTTGTTAGTTGTAATTTGCCTTTTACCTAATTACCGTCTTTAGATATATGTTAGAAATATTATTAAAAATTATTACAGTAACTATTTCTGGAAATAAATCATTGCTCTTCGTCCGATTTTAACTTAAACCCTTCCTGGGTGCCCCTCTGTACTTTGCGACAGCCTTTATTATATTAAGAAGAAAACTGGGGCGAATTTTATCTCGTAGTCACTTGTGGTAACATGAGGGCAATCTGGAACTGTATGCTGATGACACGACGCTGCATGTCATTGGTGACAATGTAGATGAAGTAGTCGGCGGTTTAAACAGAGCCCTATCAGAGATTTCGCTCTGGTGCAGAAACAACAAACTAACTATACACACCGGGAAGTCCGAGGCTATGATCATATCGCACAGATTTTTCTGTGGTCCACTGAGACCCATCAAACTAGGAGATAAGTTCCTGAATGTCGTCCCTGAAACAAGATGTCTGGGGGTTATCAATGACTTCCAGCTCTCTTGGAGCAGTCACTTGGAGCACCTCTGTAAATCTCTTGGAAAGAAAGTAAAGCAGCTCAAAAGATTTAAATACCTACCAGCAAGCACACTAGAAACAATATACTTTAGCAGCATCATGCCAACTATTACCTATTGCAGCTTAGTTTGGGGCACTAGCACACCATCTTTGATGAACGAGCTTGAACATATTCATGTAAGGGCAGCTGAAATCATCCATAGGCTACCATGGGACATATCGCATCAAGATGCCCTAGAAGCGACTGGATGGGAGCCACTATCATTTCAATATAAAAAGAAATTACTTATCCTAATGTACAAAGTAAATAGTAACATAACTCCTGATAAAATTTCAAACCTCTTTAGTATAGCCAATCCACACTATAATCTTAGAAACAGTAATCACTTTGTACTACCGAGATTTAACATGGACACTGGCAGAAACTCCTTACGATATAGAGGTCCTCTTGCGTGGGACCTCATTCCAACCTCACTCAAAGAGTCCCCGTCCCTAAAGAACTTTAAGAAGCTCCTAAAACAGCGCCGCCACAAGAACACTATCAAGAACATAAGCTTTCTGAAGGAAGCCTGCATGATCGCAAATAAAAATCAAGATTACACATATTTTTAATATTTTTAAGTAGTTTTAATTATATCCGTCAACTATTACTGTTAATTATATTAATTATATTCATATTTATACCCCTATCAATTTTAATTAGATAGTTTTTAACTTTATACTTTTTACAATTTTTATAATAACTATTAGGCCTTATTCGTATTCCCCGACGGCCCTGGGGCGAGAGCCTTCTAAACATGAATGCGAGGCTAATGCGGGGTACTTTGCTCGAAATTGCAAAGAAACGTATGGAAAATTGCGACTGGGTTGCCGAAAAACCTTAAAAATAATAAACACTTTGAGGATCTAGAGCTAGGAGGTGATCTGCAGGCTAGAGGGATACCAGTGTCAATCAGAAAAAAATAGAAGATCTGGTAGAACTGACCGAGAAGCCTAACAAATTTTCCTTGAAGTAGTCGAATCGGGGGAGTGCAAGTCAGTCATCGAGTCGCAAGGTAATGACCCCAATCTGTTAATATTTGTTTTGATTGTACATCCGACTTACCAGAGGCAATATACTTAACTTGGAGAGATTTGTATTGCTATTATTTTAAAAAAATAAGAATAAATGTCTGAGAGATGCTGCGTATTGACTACATATTTTGATCGGCATATGGACAAAAACAACTGAACGAAATGGCGCATTAATTATTTACAAATTCGTTTGCTGTTAAATGCTCTCACTGTTTAGTAAAAAGAATAGCTTTTAATTCCACTGAACTGATTTCTTTCACAGTTTGACTGCTATGTTTCTGTGCTGCTGCCAAAACGTCTTTAAAAGAACTAGTAAATTTAATTAATGTTCTCGCACGCCGGTACATGCAAACTGGCTAGAAAGACTTAAAATCACAAAATCTAAACTTCCAAATTCATTTTGCCCCTAAATCATCGAATGTTCGAATAAAAGATAATTTTCTTAGCTCAGTTAAGTGAGAATGTCGATAGTTTAATGATCATGAAATCAGTTTCATACATTGGCGCAAAAAGGTGGAATAATTTGCCCAATGCCTGGAGGGCTAAAGAAAGCTTAGCATCCTTCAATAGGGAACTGAAGGCCCTCAAAAATCTCGATATTGTAAATAGAAAATTGTAAATAGGCTAGTGCATGTAAATATTGTAAATATCTTTTATATTGTAAATAAGTTTAGTTAGTATTCGTATTTGTCTTAGTGTTATTTTTGTTATGATTATTTCTTAGGTAACTTAAACACGACCACATCAGCTATGCTGTAAATTTATCGTGTCTAAATAAAAGATATTATTATTATTATTATTATTATTATTTAATATTCTTTCACGAAAATGGTCTGAAACAGAACTGGATGTTTCAGATTAAAATCTCGCACGCACATCAAGATCGGCAAACTCACTAAATTACAAAGCAATTTACAAATTCGTTTTGAAGCTAACTACACACAATTTTTGATTAAAAGGCTAGATTTTCATTTGGCTCAAGTGATGCTGTTAATCGTTTCACGCTCATTTCATGCTCTTGCAGTGAAAAAAGTTATCACAGTGCTACAGTAGCTATTGTTTAAAAAAATAAACAACTGAGATTGTGTGCGTGATCAAATTTAATATAGCAAGTTCCCTCTTCTGAACCCCTTTCTTAAATAGCAATATAAATATCCTCAAGGAAAGTTTAATCCCTCACTTAAGTCGGATGTACACTGAAAATAAAAATAAGAGATTAGCTGGAAACATAACCTGGTGTTGAAGTTTACTTCGCAAGTACTGCTGACTCGAAACCGTTCCCGACGATTCAGTGTAAATTTGTTAGCCTTCTCGGTCAGTTCTACCAGATCTTCTAATTTTTTCTGATTGACACTGGTATCCCTCTAGCCTGCAGATCACCGACTAGCTCTAGATCCTCAAAGCGTTTATAATTTTTAAGGTTTTTCGGCAACCCAGTCGCAATTTTCCATATGTTTCTTTGCAATTTGTGCAAAGTACCCCGCATTAGCCTCGCATTCATGTTCAGAAGGCTCTCGTCCCAGGGCCGTCGGGGAATACGAATAAGGCCTATTAAAATCTCGCCTCCGGGGCGGGACTGAGCCCGCGGTGTTCGTCCCTAAAGTTGCTAAGCAACATGACGTAATTGTTCGCGCAATTGCTTTCCGGGCACGCGTGAGCGCTCGCGCTGGTTTTTGATTGGATGAAATAATTCGGAAACTTTTCGAGTGCTTCAACGAAGATTTGCCAAACTGGCACTTATTCTCCCGATTGTGTGGTACATTACTGAGGACAAAATGGCTTCCCGTCGTTTGTTTTGTCCCCAGTGACGGTCCCACAAGCGACTGCGAGATGAGACTTGCCCCAGTTTTCCTCTGAAGTGGTGAATGCATTGTTTCCTTTCACTGCTTTCTATTGTACGGTCGATGGACTTCCCGTTTGGGCGTGATAAATTCAGGTTTGTTTGTAGATTCAAATGCTTTATGCTGCAACACTTATCTTGCTTGTGCGCGGTGTGTACTGTAGGTGTTGTGTGTATATATCTATCGAGATTTCCCACAATCTCGAAAGTCCGAGTTTTAATACTCAACCTCGACCTATGGCGAATACGGCATATCCCAGTCTCGACTAATGACTGATGCTGGTTTATCAAATCTCGTATTAATGTATTCATTCAGTTCATTATTCTGTGAAGTACTATTATGACATTCATTGCAACGCTAGGTCTTCATATCATAAAGTACGTGCAGTTATGGTTTTGTATAATTATTTCACCCATTAATTTCACTTTTATTTGATTTCTCTGAACACAAGTTTGTTTTGTATCGACATTTCTGCTCATGCATATAATTAAATCTACTTGCAACGAACATCCCAAAGTGATCTATTTCATCTTTACCGTGTGAAGTGCCAAGATGTCAGTGCAGGCTCTATGCCCTAGCCTACTTTTATCTTTTTTCCTTTCTTATTTTAACGATTTACAAAGTATTTCTACGTTCATTACGTGTAAAATATATAATTTGCATGGATCTTCAGACAGTTTCGAAAGTTTATTTTTTTCGGTTTTGACATTTGATGATACCCTATAGTACCACTTGCCAATGAAAGACGAAGGTCTTTCGTCAATATATTGACCATTTACCTACGAAAATGTTCAGTATAATTATACTATAAAGAATGCAAAATATAACGCCGTTATGTCACAATATTCCAACATCCAGCTTCATCAAGTGTGGGGAAGTCTTATCTATCAAATTCAGTTTCCATCTACACCGTCACGGAGCAAACCTGCCAATCATACTCCGCAGTAGGAACGCTGAATAGGTGTACCTATAAAAGCTAGTTACGGAGTTTCAGCAAAATACTGAGAGATTAAACCGATGTGGTGCTAAAAACCAAAATAACGCAAATCTTTGACAATTACCCAGCGAAATCCAGCGGAATTTCGCCAGAAACTTAGGCTATGCTTACTCGGGACCGGTTCCAAACGAATCCGGTCCGAAAATCGGATCCGTTCTGGAACCGGTCCAGAACGGATCCAAAACTGGACCTGCTGTTTTGCAGGTCCAGTTTTGGATCCGTTCCGGACCGGTTCCAGAACGGTCTCATGTAACCGCCTGAATCGGTTCCAAACCGTTCCATGTAAACAGAAGCCGATCCGGTCCGGTCCCGTTCGGTACGGTTCATTGTAAACGTAGCCTTATAGCAGACAAGGGCCGACGAGGTCGTGGGCCGAGTGGGCTCAAATCAGACGACATTTCGCAAGATTTAGTAGGATAACTGTTTCATTATTCAACAAATTGTCAATGTAACGTTTTTGCATTTAGAAAAACTGCGGTTATGCAGCGCATTGTGAGATTTCGGACGAATCCTGGCTTGCTACGTATATCCCAGGATATATCACCTATCAGTTGATAAATGATCTGGCAAAATGACACCTAAAACGACTCAGGACGGCAAGGAAAATATGACACAAGACTCAGTCAACATTTTATCTTATAACTTTTTTTGAATCATTTAGAGTAAATTTTGTATTTTGTAGTAAATCGAAGCCGACGTAATGTTTATCTATATTTCTTCAATGCGCACCATTAAGACATGTGGTCTGCCTGGCTCACCCAGAGCAGGCTTTCTTCTCTGGGATTCGCAGACTAATCCATGCTCAAAAATAAATTCAGTGTAAACCAAATAAAAGTTTGCGACGCCAGCCTACATATCCCCCCTTTTTGTATCATTAGCTGCAACTTAAGGAAGTTATATTGTTTTTCTACAGCTTCTAAAAAAATATCTCAAAAACAACATTCTACTTGACCTTATGCCGTTGGTAGTGGTAACATTAAATCAACAACCCTAGGAAGCAAAAACTCTCAATTAATTTTTCATCCCATTAGACTTATCATCAGCAACTTGATCTAATGGCTGGTGCAGCACCAACAGCTTCCTCCACCAAGGAGACAACAAACTACGCTCGCTTGTGTCGTCTGCTGGTTGATGTCGGCACCCAGGCCCTCAGAGGCACATTCGATGACATCCATGCACCAAAAACCCTTCACACAGTTTTGGCTAGAAATAAAACAACCTTGCAATCACTCAGAGCAAGGAAAATTATTAATGCAACACAATGGGAAAAACTTTTCCCTGCCATCCCCAATTTGGTGTCTTCCAGGGAGTTTGACATCACTCTTTTGATGGTTCTTTTCCGAAACATATGTGGCTTACCTTCTCCAACAACTGGCTGGGACACACTTCCTGCTATTACAGACGTGAGTCGTGAAGCGGATATCGTTCGTGTGAAGTGTTTTAGAAACACTGTGTACGCTCACGCAGAGCACGCTTCGATTGATGACGCAACATTCAGCGCATACTGGCAAAAGATCTCAGGCGCATTGGTGAGACTGGGAGGAGTTCAGTACAGAGCAGCTATCGACAATCTGGAAACTGAGTGCATGGATCCTGAAATTGAGGATCACTACAAAGAACTTATAAGCCAATACTTGAAGGATGAAAAAGACATCAAACATGAACTGAAAGAGATCGGATCCGAGGTCAAAAACGTCAGGAAACTGCTCGATAACTTGCAATTGACAGCATCAAATGCGCCATCTACGAAAAAAACTGGTGATGAAGGTATAACTTGTATATATGACCGAAATTTGATTTTCTAGATTAGTTCAAGCATTTATGTTTATCTCAGGGTAGTCTATGTAGGAAACGCGATGACCAGTAGTAGTAATTGATATCCAGAAATCACTTTTTGTTCCTGAACACTTAGCCCTGAGCTTCATCGTACGATACAGTTCTTCTTTCTTTTCTGATAAACAAAATCCTAAACTAAAACTTTTCGTTGTTTATGGGTTTAGGCGGAAGTCGTATTTTTTTTTTATTCAGTGAGTGAGTGCAAGACATCTAACTTTCCCGGTGCTTCTTCGCACCCCGGAGTACAAATGGGTTCCGGCAGTGGATTGCTGGGGCTGATCTGGGGGGTGGGGGGGGGGGAAGGGAAAAGGGGAAAAGGGTTAAAAGGAGTGTTAAACTTGTCTGACTCCCCTCCGACCCCCATCTTGTTTAGGCAATCCCAAGTTCAACTCCTCGGCCACGCACAACTAACTGGTCAGCCCCCTCCCAGTTAGTAATCTTAGTACTAGTTAGGTAAGTTCTTTTTTTGTAAATGCTTGTTCTGTTTTTTAAAAACTAGATTTGTAACCAGGTGTCATAGTAAACAAAAAATGTGTTTGAAACAAACCAAAATCCGACGTTTCGGCAAATACACTAGTTTCTTCTGTTGGAGTAAGTTGTGAGATAATGCTGATAGCTAATGGTATATCCATGATAACATTCTCTCTTCATTATAATGAATGCTTTATTTTTTTTATTCCGCCTGAAAAGGTAAAAGCTCGAAGCTGGAAAAATCGTTGAATACCTCTATCATGTGTGGAGAGAAATATCACGAGAATGAGCCACTCGATTATTATTGTCAGAACTGCAAAGTTTGTATTTGTTACAAGTGTGGACAAACACGTCATACCCATCACACCAAGGTGGGTATCCAACAAGCCGCTGACCAACAAAAACTAAAGATGGTGGAGGTTCTTCAGGAAATGAAGGAAGAAATTGCTGAGCGTGAGATACAAATAGAGAAAATGACAGAATTGTTAAGGAAAAGCAGAGAAAAAATTGCCGAAGCACGAAACAAAGTACTGACAACTGTTGAAGAACTCACTCGAGTATTAAAGGAGCACGGGATTGCTATGGTAACTAAATTAGACATACTTGAAGAAGCAGAACAAAGACGTCACGCAATACAACAAGAACACTTTAAGCTGTCTGTCACGCAGTTGAAAGCATCTTCAGAAACTTGGGAAGCCATCTTAGAAAGAAACATAAACGTTGAAATTCTACAAGCGCAGCAAGATGTCACAGAACGACATAAAGGCCTACTACATTCAGAGAAAATTCACATTTACAAAGCACTGCACGTTAGGTACGAGACAAATGAAGAAGAAGTTCAGAGAGTACGACGAGCAGTTCCAGGTCACGTGGTTATTCGTGACACTGATCCTTTGCAATCAGTGGCGACAGGGAAAGGTCTGAAAGAGGCAGAAGTTGGACGAGAATCTAACTTTACAATTACAACGAAAGATTCAGAAGGAAGACCGTGTTGTAATGACGATGATCAGATCACAGTAAAAGTTCAGACCCCAACAGGAATGGAGCTTTGCTTCAAGATTGAAGACAAAGAAAACGGCGAGTATATCGTGTCTTATAGACCAGATTGTGATGGACACTACAACGTGGCAGTCGCAGTTAATGGTTACCCGCTGACTAGTAGTCCATGGAGTGTTCACGTGTCCCCACATCGGTACCAAACTGTAGCTTCTTTTGGGTCACGTGGGAAAGGACAAGGACAATTTGAAAATCCCTGCGATATTGCAGTAAGTGACAAGACAGGAAACGTTGCAGTGGCGGATGCTAAAAATAACAGAGTACAGCTTTTTAGTTCAGATGGTAGTTATTTAACAGAATTTAGTCAGAGGGGATCTGCTGAGAAACTAATTGAACCCATTTCAGTAACATTCACCAGGTCTGGTGACGTCATTATCATTGATTGTTGCGGAATGTATTATTTTGCCGAGAGTGGTCACTTCGTTGAAAACATCACTAACGAACACTTGAACAATCCAAGATTCTTGACAGTTGCTTGTGATGGCCGCTTGGTGGTGTCTGATTGGGGTAACAAGTCAATCAAGGTCCTCTCCTCTGACGGTAAAGAATTGATACAGTCGTTCAGTGCTCCAGATTGCAATGAGCCCCCGTTGTTCGTTGCTTACCACGAGGATACTTTCTTTGTGTCCTATGGCTTGGCTCATGTTGTCAAGGTGTTTGGTAACGATGGAGTGTTTCTGTATGATATTGGCAGCAAAGGGTCTGGTGACGGACAGTTGTGTTATCCAACTGGAATCGCCATTGACAAGTTCAATAACCTGATTGTTTGTGACTCTGGTAACAGCAGACTTCAGGTATTTGCACTGGATGGAAAGTTTGTCAACACGATAAAAGAACAGTTCACGGGACTTAAGTGTGCTGGGTCTGTTGCAGTGTCAACAACTGGACAGCTGTTTGTTACAGATTTTAGCGAAAACTGTGTTCATGTTTTGCAGTGAAGGTCAGAAATTCATTGTTTTAAGTGAAAATCGACTGTATTGTGAGAACAGTCATTTACGGTCATTCTTAAAAAACACTTTATTCATTTAGTTTTGGAAAGTACCCTGTAAGATTACGCACGCAAAAATCCGTGTTTCGTTCTAACAATTCAGTAGACATGATTAGACTACGAGTCAAAGGTTTTCCAGTTGACTATCGCTCCCAGAAAAATATTTTAAGGTCAACGATCGTGTACTATTTAACAATTTTTCCACGAGCGCGTGTTGCCGAGTTGGCTATAACGATCTCATATCCAACAAGCGCGAGTGGAATAATTGTTTTATTATAAACGCCCTTAGAATTGCAATATTTGAGTTACCATTTTGGTGGGCAATGGTATATCAGCTCATATACCATTGTCTGTCAACCAATCAAAACTCAGGAATTGCAATATATCATTGCTAGTTTTTTATAATAGCGAATAGACAACGATGGGAGAACCAGTCGGATGCGCGGATTTCCAATAGAACACGCTTAGTGTCTTAACTCGATGGAAAAAAGGAAAATCATGGCCAGTTTTTTACTGCCTAAAATTTTCAGTTCTAGTTTTTTCAGTATTCTAACAAAAATAAAATACCGGAATTCGGCAAAAGTATATTTTATTGAGCAAAGCGTGTACGTCCTGTTTCTCATTCTACCCTACTCTGTCTGTCTTAATTCATCAAATAAAACGTAAAAGAAAAAGTGGCTCGTTTAACCTAATGACTTCGTGGTAGGTTAGATCTGCGTCGAGCCTAGTGGCCCATACAGGCCAGAGCTTATCCGGGTTTCTGTAGCATGAAACGACTACTCCCCCCTGGATGGGATGCTAGTCCATCACCTGTGTGGAGAGAGGCACTTTGAGAGTAAAGTGTCTTAACCAAGAACACAACACAATGACCCCGGCCAGGCTCGAGCCCGGACCGCTCGATCCGGAGTCCAGTGCGCTCACCATTAGGCCACCATGCCTCCCCATGACTTCGTGGTGGGAATTTTAAATAGTGGTATCTGCAGAACCATTATATTGATTACACTGTAGTGCTTTGCACCGTAACAAAAACACCGTAACGTGCTTTGCACCCCCTTCCCCACTACCCTCAAATTGCAAAATAGGCAATTAACAAAAAATTGGCAAATTAAGTGCAGATCAAAGCGTTAAGTATTTAGAGAAGCTTTCTCCAGTACAATACATCTCTTATTAGAGTTTCAATGTTGTTCCAGAGCGGAGAGTAAAGTTTTTATGAGTCAAATGAGTCAGTGAGTCATGAGTCATGAGTCAATGAGTCAAATCTTAAACTAGAGTTATAAATTTAAAAATAGTGCTACCCTTACTAACAAATTAAAGCTAACCGCAAGCAAACCAGAGTGGAACTAATTAACCGCAAGCAAACCGGAGTGAAACTAACCGCAAGCAAACCGGAGTGGAACTAACGGCAAGCAAACGGGAGTGCAACTAACCGCAAGCAAACCAGAGTAGAATTTACCGTAAGCAATGTGAAGTGCTTGTAAGCTTACTTGTATAAAGGTAAACCATGGTTCAATAGATAATATCCTTCTTTGTGTAAAAATCAGCTTGACTCATTGACTCATGACTCATAGAATCATTTGACTCATAAAATAGGGGACCACTGACAAGTCCAGAGCGCTGATTCGTAACTCCCAGCCCCGGCCTCACGGAAAATGACTGATGTATATGCTTCCCCATAAGCCACTCCAGGAGCCCATTACTGGCCACTCATAAGTCCTTATAAAGCTGTTTTATCGGCAATTTTACGGCATATTAAACTGAAACGATGGTTATCTTATTTTCAAATTTAGCTTCGGATCAATCACTCGGTCAGGAGGTGCAAGCAGTGCAAGTAATCAGGATTCCACTACTTGTGTCAAGAGAGCATAAAATACTTCAAAACATAAATAAAATTCCTAAAACTATTAAGATAGAACTGTTTTCAGACTGAGTGCTGTTACAATAGGCATGTTGGATAATATGGCGGTTTTGGCAGAGAGAAATCTACAGTTTTCGGTCATTGGACTATAAATGAGGAACATAATCAGCAAAGGTACCATATTTTAACGTTGCGTGACGCAGATCACATGATGCTCAACTCTTGTGTGACCTTTGAAGCAAAGTTGATCACAGGCGGCCCAAGCTCACAATTAGAGGAGTTAAAATATTTAACATAATTGTCTTTTGTAACCGTACGCGAAACGTGACTCTCGACCGGCAGCATATGGAGGTGTTGTGTTACAACGGTTAATTCTCGTTTATAAAGGTTTGTATGGGAGAATACGCTTTCGAATTTATAGCTAAATATAATGAGATTTTGACAATAAAATCAACTTACCTCAATGTCCTGTCGTTATGTCTGTTGTTACCTCGGTTCTCAGGCCGATCCGAGGCGTTTTAAGCGAGTTATGCAATTTTTGGTTTCCACTGCTAAGAAGAAGTAGTGGAAACCAAAAATTGCATAACTCGCTTAAAACGCCTCGGATCGGCCTGAGAACCGAGGTAACAACAGACAAGTAACGACAGGACATTGAGGTAAGTTGATTTTATTGTCAAAATCGCATTATATTTAGCTATAAATTCGAAAGCGTATTCTCCCATACAAACCTTTATAAACGAGAACCGTTGTAACACAACACCTCCATATGCTGCCGGTCGAGAGTCACGTTTCGCGAACGGTTACAAAAGACAATTATGTTAAATATTTTAACTCCTCTAATTGTGAGCTTGGGCCGCCTGTGGCTTTCTAACCTTGTGTGACCTTAGAAGCAAAGTTGATCTTGTGATTCAACGAATCGACAACGAAGTAGCGGTCGCTCATCCCAGCGTTTCCTTCATTTGTTCACACGATTTGTGAGATTGCAGGTTAGTATCGCATTTGTAGTTTATGTGCTCCTTATTATCGATAACAACTTTGAGAAATCGCGTAACAGTTTTCCTCCTTGTTCTCAAATCGACATGTGGATGCCGAAAACAGATCGCATGATCGGCCCTTTCACGGTTTCGTAAACGGGTTGTTATAAATCGATCTAAATCGTAACTAAAGCCTGGTTTCCATATGATCGCAGACGATCGCAGTGGATCGCAGACGATCGCAAAATCACAGAAATTTACTGAACCGTGTGATCGCAAAGATCGAAGAGCGAACTGTTTCCATATGATCCCCCCCGCAAATGATCGCAGACGATTGCAGAAGTGTTGAATGATGGGATCGATTATCAATATTATGGGATAAGACGATCGCAAACGATCGCAAAAGTGTGTTTCCATATGATCGCAGATCGCAGAACCTACAATTCTGCGATCGTCTGCGATCCATTGCGATCGTCTGCGATCATATGGAAACCAGGCTTTAATCCCCTGGTGTTGCTGAAAATGCACCTTAATTAATTAATTAATGTGCTAGCGAAACATGAAAGTAGAGGGGATACGTAGTGTATCTCTGCCTTTTTAAATTTTATTCACGCTTGTATTTCGTGAAAGGATAAATATAATACCATGATATGGTAGGCATGATGTGACCTTACACGTCGGCTTCTATACATTCTATTTCTTCTGTGCAAATTTCAACAGTGATATTTAGCGATGATACTTATTTAAGGCCCACAAGCAGTGCCGATTTTGTTTTTCTATATCCAGAACCCGTGGCAACAAATATATAAATCAGGAATTTAAAGAAAAACACGCGACAGGGTTTGTTGGCGTGAATGCCATGAAGTCGTTTATTACTTCGGTCTTTTAAAGCGGGACTCAAATGCTAATCAACAAAACGAGCGATGCTCAGAATTGTTACAGAAAAATGTGATAATTTGGCAGGGTTGTCAGGTACAAGTTGGCAAGGTTGTCATCTCTAGAACTGTTCTAGAAAGCTTCAGACTAAGAGGTCACTTCCGTTCTTTCGGGAATTATTGTGTTACAGGGCTCCGTAATCTGAATTTACGACAAATCACATGCACCAAACTAACTTCCAAATTAGACAACTAGGGTCGCCTGTTGTATGTTATTGGCGTTATTTTTTTATTTGACATGATTGATTGATATTGAAATATGCTCAAGAAAAAGCGCAGGTTATCAGACATATCTGGTGGGGACAAGAAAACTAGGTTTCTGTACTTAGAAGTTAAACTAAGAAGTTTTGCGACGAAATTGCAATCAAGTTAATATATTCATTTTTTATTTATGAATAAATGTTACGCTTCGTTTGGATCACGGGACTTAACTGCAAACATTTAGCAGTTTATAAATGCTCCAGCGATAAGAAATGGCAAAACTTGAAACAAACCCAAAATTTGGTGCAATATTCTATTCGCGTGTTTTCCGAACAGTGCACAGGTTTTAAAGTATTGTCATTCATCGCAATCCTTTAAACGAACCAGTCGATTCGAGAAAGACAAATCGCCCGAGGTGTTCTTCAGTCCAGTGATCAAACCAATAGGAAGCTAAACTTGGTGCTTAAGTTTGATGTTATCTGGGTCAAAACAATATTTTCAAGTGTTATAACACAGTATGAGAGGATTTATCCAACCCATTAATTAATACGTTTGCCTAATGAATAGCAACAAGTCAGACAATTATTTGTTTAGTGCACACTTAAGTTAGTTTCGAAAATTGCGCTATGATATATGTTTAATATTTTCCATCAGTTGTCTTGGGCTGCAATTGGCCGCGCCACATCCCATCAAAGGTGCAGCAGACTAGCTATTAACCCCCGGACGTAAAAGCAAATTCAGACCCCCACCATTGGAAAAGCAGGCGCGTAGGAGGGGGGGGGGGGGGTTCGAGGGGTTCGAACGAACCCCCTTTGGAGGTCAATAATGGAGGACCGAAAACACAAACTGTTGATTTTCAGCTTTTAGCAAATAGTGGGGGAATGGAAAACAAACTTTGAGAGTTGCAGCTTTTAAATTACCCTGCACGAAAACGCTAAAAGTATCGGGAACGTATTAAATTGTTAGGAGAATGGATCTTAGTGCCCTAGTATTATATGTAGTCAAAATAATCCCATTGCTGAAAAAGTATTTCCTTAACAGGCGTCCGGGAGTTGATAAATGGAGTATCAATAAACAAAATGCGGGGATTACAATTTCGGGGGACCCAGGTGATACGTGCATTCATAGTTAGTACTAACTATGGTGTATTTAGTGCATATTGACGATTTTACGCCGCTTTTAGTACATTGAAGGTGGAGCCGGGGTGGGGACTTAACCTTTGCAGCACACGTCAAGCTTTTGTAAAACGTTTAGTGTACTAAGCCGGTATGTATGTATGAATGTATCAAGTTAACAAAACGCCGGAAATATTGTTGTTATGACTTAAAATACCTGTTATTTTACACTCCATCGAGTTTGACGTACACAATGCTGAAAATAGCATTTCCGGGCCTCTAGATTCAAAATATTCTGGGGGGACATGCCCCCAGATCCCCCTAGACGCTCGCGCTTTCGGCGCTCGTATTAAATAACCCCCCCTTAATAATTATTCCTGTCAATACGAACACCCTTACAAAAACTTCAGCTACGCGCCTGAAAAGGGGGGTTGGATGGAACCCCTCCCCAGGGTTTTCGTTGTATTAAGGGGCAGTGAGATTATTTTGCACTGAGTAGAACGCCCGTAGCGTACTCTTCAAGATGAGATATTTTTTTGTTGGATGTGACGTTATTAGGGCCGCCATCTTGGATTTCACCATTTTCTTAGAAAAGCAGAAAATAAAGGAAATTGACGCAAAATCAAGCCAGAATGCATATGGAATGTAAAAATAAACAAATCTTTCAATTCTGTTTCATAAAACTGGAAAAATAAAGAAAAATGTTAAAAATGACGATTTTTGGCAAGACCTGCATGTAATTATGACGTTGCCATGGAAACGTCAAATATCGTGGACACATGATTGACATATCAAGATTTGAGCAAAGGATGAATAAACAGCTATTGGAAGGTCTAAGAGGTTTAGAGTAAATTCTCTTCCCCCCCCCCCCCCCACGCCGAGGGTTAATTAAATTGTGTTAGACATTTCATTATCAACAAGTTATGGTATTTGGACAGGATACTGTATCGGAACATTTTTTGCTGTAGACGAGAATACCACATGATAAAACTCTCTAGGCGTAACGATAGGAAGCCCGAAACAAGTCTTACAGTCTATTAACAAACATTACAGGACTCTGAGCATTCTCTGACAACTTAAAATACAAGACAAGCACTACACTAGGAACGCGCGGAGGAGTTTGGGTCGAGTATATGAAAGCGAGGCGAGTGCGGCTTCACTTCGATTCTTGGAATGTCTCGTCAGCTAGAAAGTGATTCTTGGCTGTTGCTGTCTGCTATTGAAATCCCCGGTTTTGACAACTGCAGATATGGTCGTATGGATGCGAAGTCAACAGAAATCATGGAAAACCGCATCGATTTTCTCAAAAGCTGTACAAGCCCATGGACCAATTAATATTCGAGATGGCTTATTTTTGGATGGATTTTTGCGTTCAAGATCTGGGGAGCTTTTTTAGGGGGGAAGGCTTGTTTTCGGATGGATTATAAAAAAGGATCATTGTACCGCAGTAAGACTTGGGATGTATCTTAAAGTGGGGGCAAGCTCCCTGAATCTTGCCACTGGTGTAAAGCTTGTTTTTACCTTGTAAACTTACCTTATGAATACTAGGCTACATTTATTTTGAAGTAGGAAAAAGCTAGGCGTAATTCCTCCCTTCATACTCGCGATCGACACTGTTGATGTTAAGACAAGTCAAGCCAGTTTTGAACTCTTAGATTGTGTTAAAACGCGCACAATAAAAACAAGAAAACAGCCTTTGGCGGTCTTATGTTCCGCAGTTTTAACTATCGTTCCTAATCGTATGCTATTTCTGTTATTTTTCAACCAGTGACACGTTTTTCTAATGGCTTGTTCCTCACCAGCAACGTTATCCACCAAGGAGACAACAAACTACGCTCGCTTGTGTCGTCTGCTGGTTGATGTTGGTACTCAGGCCCTCAGAGGCACTTTCGATGCCATCCACCCACCAGCAAATCTTCACACAGTCTTAGCGGGAAATAAAACCACGTTGCAAACGCTCAGAACAAGGAAAATTATTAATCCAACACAATGGGGAAAGCTCTTTCCTGCTATCCCTAATTCGGTGTCTTCAAGAGACTTTGACATCACTCTTTTGATGGTTCTGTTGCGAAACATCTGTGGCTTACCTTCTCCAGCAACTGGCTGGGACACATTTCCTGCTTTAACAGACGTGAGTCGTGAAGCAGATATTGCCCGTGTCAAGTATTTTAGAAACACCGTGTACGCTCATGCCGAGCACGCTTCGGTTGATGACGCAACGTTTAACACATACTGGCAAGACATCCGGGATACTCTGGTGAGACTGGGAGGAGTTCAGTACAGAGCAGCTATCGACAATCTGGAAACTGAGTGCATGGATCCTGAAATTGAAGATCACTACAAAGAACTTCTAAGCCAATGGAAGAAGGATGAAGACAACGTAAAAGATCAGCTGAATGAAATTGGAAGCGAAATTAGAAACGTCAGGAAAAAGCTTGATGCCTTGACGGCATCAAGCTTCGCGTCCAGAAAGGAAATCGGCTTTGAAGGTTCGTTTGAAAGAAAATTAAATTATCCCCAGGGCCCGGCTGTACGAAGCGCGATTGACCACTTCTTGCCGTTGGCACAGATGTTTGTTTAAGTAATTAGTCCTTTACTTTTGGTATTGACCAATGCCAAAACCACAAACCATTAGCGTCATTAGCAGTGAAAACATTTCATTTCACAGTCCCATCTGTGAACTTAGAATTTGCTCTGAGTTCTTTCTCTCGAGACATCAATTCATTATTATTTAAACATTTCTATACAATGGAAATTAGAATCTCGGTTAATTTGTAACCCTGAGTTGGATTGTTCGAAAGCCGTTTCACACTAACCCAGGATTAAAAGTTGATCGAGGGTTCAATTTCTCTTGTATAAAGGTGTTTAATTGTTTATGTTTTGTGAAGTTTGAAATAAGTCGACATCAAAACTGGAGGACAGAACATAAAAACAGAACCTCACTGAAATGTCAAAAGACTTAATCCTACTTTGAACAACAGGCCCAGGATTAGCGAAAATTGTCTTTCTAACAACCCGGCCAGTTGTTTTAGTTGGTTTACTCTCAAATGGAAAGAGGCATTACTGTTTAAACTTTAAATTTGTTCTCTACTTACATCCCGTAGGATCACCCTATTAAGGTCGCCATTACCCTGGAGGTCGGTCCCTCCAGGGAAAATAATGACATAAGCCCAAGGGGAAGGATGGGGTTCTTTCTTTTGCAGGAAATGTATCTTTACGAATTTTGTTGAGGTTGGAGTGTACTTTGAATAATTTTTGATGAATTTCAGTAAGATATCTCGTTTTCCATCTCTGAAAGGTTTCAAGTTAGAAGAGCTGGAGAGGATGAACCGACCTATCATGTGTGGTGAAGAATATCACGAACATGAACAACTTGAATATTACTGCCGAGAATGCCAAATCTGTATTTGCAACAAGTGTGCACTCATAACGCATCATCGTCACACCATAGTGAAAACACAACTTGCCGCTGATGAAAGCAAGGTCCTAATGGAAGAGTTTCTCCAGAATGTAAAAACACAGATCGACGACTTTGAAAAACAGATGAGAAAGGGAACTGAGTTTTTGAAAAGCACGAGAGAAGACATCGCTTTAGCCCGCAAAAATGCGCGTACAACTGCTGAGCAAGTGATTCGAGTTGTAAAGGAACATGAAATGGCCATCATGGCCGAGTTAGATGCCCTTGATGACGAACAACAAAGAAGTCACGCAATGCAGCAAGAACAGTTCCGGTTGCTTGTCACGCAGTTAAAAAGTAACGTGGAATACTGTGAAGCCATCCTGAAAAGAAACAACAGTCTTGAAATTCTACAGAAACAACAGAGTGCTGTTGAACGTTGTCAAAGACTTCTGAATGTTGAAAAAATGAATATTTACAGACCATGGCATGTCAGTTACGTGACAAATGAAGGAGCTATTCAAACTGTACTGCAGACACTTCCGGGTCAGGTAATTGTTAGTTTTACAAATTCTTTGCAATCAGTGGCAGAAGGCAAAGCTTTCGAAGGAGGGGACGTTGGCAGAGAAACCGATTTTGCCATCGTAACAAAAGATTTCGAGGGGAGAATGTGCTATTACAAGAACGACCAAGTGGCAGTTACGGTAAAGACTCCGTTGGGGGAAGATCTAGAAAAGACGATCGAAAACAAGCAAGATGGCAGATATATTGTGCATTTCACACCAAATTGCCCTGGGCAGCATCACGTGATCATGGCTGTTAACGGCCAGCCGCTGACTGGTAGTCCCTGGAGTGTTCAGGTGTCTGCACACCAGTACAAACATGTGTATCAATTTGGCTCAGGTGGGACAGGACGGGGACAGTTTGACGATCCATTTGACATTGCAGTGTGTAACAAAACAGGGAACATTGCGGTTGCAGACTGTCAAAATAACAGAGTTCAACTGTTCACATCCGATGGCAATTTCTTGAGAGAATTTGGTCACAAGGGAGATGGCTCCGAGAGACTTAACGAGCCGTTCTCAGTAGCATTCACCAGGTCTGGTGAAATCGTTGTTGTCCATTCCGGTACCATTTCGGTGTTCACCGAAAGTTGTCAGTTTATAAAGCATATCACCAATGACCGGTTGAAGTCTCCGTGGGCGTTATCTATTGCACGTAATGATTGCATGATTGTGTGTGACAGTGGCGACAAAGCAGTAAAGGTCCTCTCCCCCGACGGTGCAGAAGTGTTACAGTCCTTCAGTGCTCCAGACTGTGATGAGTCCCCTTGGTTCGCTGTTTTTCACCAAGACATGTTTTTTGTGTCCTATGATGGAGTTCATTGCGTAAAGGCGTTCAGTAAGGAAGGTTTGTTTCTCTATGATATTGGTAGTGAGGGACCTCGTGCTAGGCAGTTAAAGGGTCCTTTTGGATTTGCTGTTGACAGGTTTAACAACCTGATCGTTTGTGACTATGACAACCAAAGACTACGAGCGTTTACACTGGATGGAGAGTTTGTCAACGAAGTTGGGCAACAGCTCACTAAACATGTGGTACCTTGGTCTGTTGCCATCTCAAAGAACGGACAATTACTTGTCACTGATCCAGCTGACAACTGCGTTCATGTTTTTGAATGAAATCTGTTGAAAGATTGGTTAAACTCAAATATGATCTAAAATTATGTCTATCTGCATTTCATGATGCTTTGAAAAAAAAAACGAAATCAAGACCAATCCAGTTGGTTTCTTTGTGTAATAAATGGAACGTGTAATTTCTAACAGGGTTCTAGTTACAATGGCAGTTGCGTGTATCTCAAATTTACAGTGTACACATTGGTTTCAATTTGCTTTAACTGAATAAACAAATAATTATGTGCAACTGTATTATTCTTCACGAAGGCTATTTAACTCAAAGAATTTCCACAACCATTATCAAAGTGGCATTTAAGCATATCTTCTACACTTTCCTGTACCTTTAGCTTTTCACTGGCAGCAAGGCAAATTTTACGGCGATTTAGCCCTCGGACGCACAAGGGGTGGAGTGAGTGCCACCCCTCCCGTGAGGTTTTTTCACTTTGACAACTGGTTGGTGACGGTTCCTGACGTTGCCATCCAATGGTGTTTTGACGTGCTGGTTTACCAAAAATTCCAATTCTTAGATGTTGCATTTGGGGCTATGATCATGTCAAAAATAACCGGAATCCCCCTTTCTTTCGGATGGGTTCTTTAAAAATTACAAGGGAAAGAAATGAAGAAAATTGACGCACCCCCATGCTATATCGAAGGTTTTATGTACGTTGCCGGCATAAACGATCGTTCAGTACATTACAATAAAGACAAACTTGAGCGAGGGTCTGGCTTGCTCTGATGATCACCCATTACAGTCGCAATTGCACTTTCTCTCAGGGTCTTTGGAAAAGTATCTAATTTAGATTATACTTTTTTTCTTGGCAGCTTTAGTAGGACTCGCCCTTATGTGCGTGATAAATACAATGACCATTTTTCAATAAGTAGTGCGGGCATTTACGCGGTCAGTTAGTTGTTAAACGGTTGTACAAGACGCAGCTTGTGATGTCGTTATATAAAACCGTGATCCACTGTCTTAATTGTGGGCCAAAATTAAACACCTCTAGGCATTGAATCGAAGGCTTTCTCAAAATCAAGAAAAACTACCTGGGCTGCCATGTTTTTTTTTCAGTAAAGCAAAAAGGCGTTATATCTGAAACGATTTTTATACTGTCACCACTACATCTATTTTTTCGTTTGGGCTGGGAAATGGGGAGATGTGAAAAGAAAGCGCGCGGAGCCTGGGGACCGAAGGAGCCTCTGCGGAGGAGAGAGACACTGGAAAATTTCGTGCGTGAGTTGTTTAACGTCCCCTGCCGACTATAACAGTGAAGATGCAGGAGGCGTAGCCTACGGTCCGAGAAGACTAGGAAATCTAACCATTTGTAGATGTCATTGCAAAGGCAGCACATTGTCTTCAGTTATTTTAAGACCCTGAGTGTTGGTCCGTTCTGCGGCTCCAAGACCTCCTGCATTGTAGTTGGCGCTCTACCAACTGAGCTAACCAGTCGGCGGTTAAAAACCACATCGAAATGCCAGGGAAGGCATTCCATTAACACCCCCCCCCCCCTCCCTCTCAGTGGGACGTGGTGTATTTTCCTCGTGGTGTGTTCTCTCTCTCTCTGTGCATGACTAATGCACAGCTGATGTGAAAGGGATTGAATAGACCTCTTTAGCTTCGTTTGTTTGTTGTCCCATTGTAGACCACGTGATGTTGCCCTTCAGAATTATCTCTTTCAAACTCAAACAAATTCACGTGAAAATGACTGAATACTATTCAGCTAGTCAAAGGGACAATTCTCATGATCTACAATGGGCAATTCATATACGTAGCTAAAGAGGACTATTAAATAACCGATCATAGGTATGCACATTGTGTGAAGTATACTACCACATGCAAAAGGCATTGTTAGCGGTTTTCTTTCAAGTGTTGTGGTGTTTGAATGATAATCGAATCTGTAGCCTGAAGGGGTGCTATTATAAAAGTTACTGAAGCGTGATTTTACTTTACCGCCGATCGCCGGAGAAGCACTACAACACTACAATATCTCTCTTTAAAGAAAAGCGAAAACACAAAAGTCGTACATGAAATCTCAACCTATAGGTTTATCAGCTAATACTATCCCACAGACCAGGCTCTCGTACACGAAACGAAGTGAGGTGAAGAACTAAGTCTTTCGCATCAGCAGCCAAGCATAGAACGAGACAAAAATAGACTCAAACTTTTAAGCATAATTATCAAGTATAAGTAGTAGATTGGGGGGAAATCGAACATAATGTTCACACGAGCGGCGTTTTCGTTTGTTTACGCCGGGGCATGGATATATAGACAAATACTAAAAGAATTTCTCTCTGGTATTTGAAGGTAAGTTTTGAGATCTATCAGTATGTTGGCAAGTCGATCAAGTGCAGTTGTTCACTGAATGAGTCACGAGTAATTATTCGGAGATGATTTCTCGCTGATTCCTACCCATGGTCATGTTGATTGGCCTAGAAGTCTACGTTATAGTTTTTTTACAAACAGGTTTTCTTCAAAAAATTAAATTTGTTAAAGGTGGCTCCGTGTACGGCTTTAAGGCAAATGGAAAGATTTGTCAACCAAGAACGAGTGATCGATCTTCAAGACCACTGTCACGAGAACAGTCAAGACAGTCGAGACTCTCTGTCGATTTTTGCTCCTAAGCGACCACTTTTCCAAAATACCGAACTTTTCTCAGCGATTCACTAAAGTCTAAAAATCTAGCGATTGTCGCTATCTGATTTCAACTAGTTCTTGTCTAATAAAGTTAGGTATGTATTTGATAGACTGTGACCAATGAAATGGCGTTGTGAATATTTAATAACGTTCAGTTCGCATTTATAGCTTACCTCTTCAAAGTATGGCTGGAACAAATATATATTGCCGTCCTTAGTGCATGAGAAAATAAAGTTTCTACCATAAATGATAACCACTAAATGTTTGAATCTCAATTTATCCACTGAGTTCACCTTCGTGCTTCTTATTATTTATTAATAAAAAAAACAATTAAATCAAATCACTGCGATTAATTTACCTCCACTTCGTAAAGTAAAGATAACGCCCGAAAACGGCACAAATATCTCACGATATTTGTATTGTGGGAGACTTTTTTTTTACCAATCGCCAAATATTGAGAAGGAAATAATCTTAAAACAATTTTCTTATTAGTCCGAATTTAACATGACCCCTAACATGTAGCGAGTAAATCGAGAGTATCGCTGTATGTTTTTCCGGCAATTCATTGTATTTTGACTCGCGCTGAAGGAGCTCCAAAGTACTGCAAGGCAATTTAACATGTAGATATATGCAGCGATAAAACACATAGCAAATTTCTAACGGGATATATTCACTGCAAGATGGGACCTTTACTTCAACTGTAAGGTTTCAATGAATTCGACTTTACCGTGCCGTGAGAATCGAGTCATGCATCAGTGGTACGCTAGCAAGTCAGAATTAACATATGCGCTTTGTTCAGACTATAAAGATGATTAATTCCTCATTATTTACATGTAGTCAGAGAGAACAGCCCACTCGCAGTCACGAATAAAACATAGGAATTAGGGTAATAAGAACAAAAACGACAGAAGTTCAAATCAGTAGGTCGACGAAGTTTTACTGATAGTCAAAGGGCTTAACTAAAGCAAGACGGAAAACAATCACAATCATGTTAGTTGAAAAAAGCAATCACGTTACATCAGTTTGATTTGATAGAAGATTATTACGTAAAGCTAAGCATGTCAAAGATAGGGAGAGGGGCCTGCCTAACCAGAGGTAAAAAGGGCAGGTAGCCACATTTACAAATATATTAATTCAAGTTTAGGTCGGTACACACACACGCAACACAGAACACACGGTGACCAATAAGTCATGAAATACTATGCCAGGATGTTATGGAATAAATAGAAGAATGTACAGCAAATAAACTTTATCTCCAGTTTTGTTTTAATTAAACAGAGCAATGTCACGTAAAAGTTACAAAAAGTTGGCGAGTGATGAAGACGACAATGATGATGACGATAAAGAGAATACTCACCCAGCGACAACTGCAAACTTTCTCTCCATTCTCACGTTTTGGTGGATGAACGGTCTTTTCAAAACAGGAAGCCAGCGTCCCTTGAAGCAATCTGACTTCTTACCTCTTCACCACAAAGACAGGACACGAGAATTGACTGAACGGCTTTGGAAAACATGGAATAGCCATGTGCAAGAATGCAACAAGTCGGAGGGAAGGCAACCTAAACTTTGGAAATGTGTTTCGAAGACTGTTTCCTGGCAAGAACATATTTTCCCTTTCTGTGGGTTATTAGTGGACTCTTCATGTCGCGTTATTCAGCCCCTATTGCTTGGATTAATAATACATTTTTTAACATCAAACGATAATCGCAGTCTCATCATATACACTAGTGCCATATTGCTGGTTTTATGTTGCATACCTGAACTCTATACGCATTGTATAGCGTATAAATATGACATCATTGGTATGAGGCTGTCTAGCGCCCTAAAAGGAATTATCTATCTCAAGGTAGGTAATCGACTAAAAACAAAAACAAAAAAGAAATTGGATGGTTAAGGCAATCAGACATAAAGAGTAATTGCATAAATATTTCGTGTCCACAGGGCCGTAACCAGACCTTTGCCATAGACGAGGCAAGATCTTGCTATGGGGTTCTGGGGGCATGCCCTCCAGAAAATTTTGGAATCTAGAAGCTATGAATCTCAGTTCAGAGACATTTTTCATGAGGTATTTCTTGAGAAAAATCAACCTTGTTCAACTGGGGATTTTTTTCCCAACAAAACATATCTTGATTTTAATTTTGGGTAAAAATTAAGATGAGGCAAGTGCCTCGTCTTGCCTCTTGCTAGTTACGGCCCTGGTCCAGCTTCAGAGCAAGCACAAAGTCAAAGCAACAGTGTAGCCCGGGGGGGGGGGGTACTCCCTCCGGGGCTCCGCCGGGGCCCGCTTCGGTTTGGGTGGTTTCACGGTTGTTGGGGTGGTCTGTCATTGGCTGGGCCTTTTTCGCCGCATTTGGCTGTTTGTGCGTTTGCAGCGTGCTCGTCCACGCCAGTCTCAGGTGGGGTCCTCAGGTTAGCTGTCTGTGGGGGGGGCGGGCGGCCTCCCCGTCTGCCCCCCCCCCCCGGGCAGTGTAGATTACTTTCCGGCTAAAATAGCTCATAATTGTTCTTTGTACCTTCAATTAACAACAACATATTTAATGGTATGAAGAAAGGAATTTCGCATCCTCTATGGAAAAGAAAATTTTTGATCACAAAAAGTGATATGCTCTGCAACTGGTAAAATTCGCATGTGCCTGAGTTCAAAAACTGTGACGATTGGTTTCAAGGTTTGCTTTAGTGTGTTTTTCACTTATTTCTTCATTTGAGGCCCGAATCCCAATACTTGGTATTAAATAATCGAAAATAATATGAAATTGAAGTCACTTTTTAAAAGATATACAAGAAGCTCTCCCTCTCCCTATTTGGAATGATTTCTTAGAACTTAGTTCAGTTTCCCTTCTTGGACTTCTTGGTCCCCTTCCGCGCGTTTTGATCTTTGGACTGCCGACCAACCTTATAAACCTCATAAATTCAATGTACCACTTTTAATCATCAGTAAATTAGACTATCGGCTTATATGTATGTTTTTCTGTTATACAGATTCCTTTACTCAGCCAACAGAACTTACGTCAGATCACCACAGGACGCATTATCGACTTAATATCCAATGATGTACAAAGACTCGAGGAAATCCCAAAATGGTTGATTTTATCATGTGCATCGTTCTTTGAAGTCCCTGCTGTGATCTTTTTATTGATTTATCTGATTGGATGGCAAGCTCTCCTTGGCGTGTTATTTCAGCTCCTCACTGTTCCTTACATAGTTTTAGTATCTTCTCTCGCTGCTGAATTACGTCAACGGACCGCTGACGTGACGGACACGCGCATGTCATTGCTGGACGAGCTGGTACATGGGATCCGTGTTCTCAAGACGCATGCGCTAGAGCGGTACTATGGAGACAAGATCAAGGACGTGCGAAGGTAAGACAAGAAAACATGCATGCAGCAGCAGAGAAATATATATCTACGTTTTGAGGACTAGTGACGCCTATGAAACGTAAAATAAAAATGCTGTTGAATAAGAATGAAAAAAAGGATGCCAGCATGGTTGTCCCCAAAACCCAAAAACAGTTACCTTCTTTTCTTTTCTTTGTAAATTTATCATCCATGCAAATTTTGTTTTACAATTTATAGCTGCCTTTACAGCCTTTAGATATGTTTTGTGTGCGTAACGCATTTCACTATTTAAGCATTTTACGAGAAAATAAAACTCTCTCAGTTGTAGGTCACCCCTTTTGTTTAAAATCCGTTAGCTGGTGGCCTAAAGCTGCATGCTAAAACCTATGAGCTGAATTCCAAACTAAATCCAGTTAGACGACAACCGTTTCTTGGAATAACGTGCGCATGGATAATAACTATCTACTATTTACTTTTTCTGATTTCAGGAAAGAGGTCCGGATCATCCTTCAAAAGAGCGCCTTCTTGTCGACTATCGAGAGCCTGCAATTTTCCGTAACTCCCATAGCTACATTTCTCTCTGTTTTGTGTCTGGTGCTTACAGGCCGACAACTGACACCTGCTGACGCCTTTATGTTACTCTCCTTCCTTCATGTTCTGCAGATTGGGCTTAATATAAACATCACATATGCCATGCTATCAGTATTTGAAGCTTTTGTGTCGCTGGAAAGAATAGAAAACTTCTTGCTAACAGAAGATATGCGCGGCAGTGGTCTCTTGCAAGGTTCCTTAAACGGGGATATTCTTAAAGATGAAATTGGCACTAGTTACGCAGTTATCGCTACTAACAGGCTACTTCAAGCTTTGCATCCAACAGACAACAGAAAGGGACTAAGTATAGAGCAACACGATGACCAGTGCAATGTTCAAGAACGAAAGCCAGCCGGAGAGGGATTTAAAGGAATTCTAAAAATGTTATCAGTGTCGGATTTGACGTGCAAGGCAGGTAACTCGAACGAAAAGTATCTTCTTGAAAATGCCAGTTTTCAGGCGAAACAGAACACTCTTACTGTCATCACAGGTCATGTTGGCAGTGGCAAATCAACGCTTCTAGCGTCAATTGCAGGCGAAGTTGCCGTATCTACGGGAACAATAACCTGCCCTGGAAGTATTGCCTATTTCTCTCAAACCGCCTGGATTTTCTCTGGAACTCTTCGCAACAACATCTTATTTGGAAACCCATACGACAAAGACAAATATTTAAACGCAATCCAGGCATGCGCCTTAAAGGAAGACATGGAACGATTTTCAACTGGTGATCTAACATTTGTCGGAGAACGCGGCGTTGTGTTAAGTGGTGGTCAGCGGGCTCGTGTCAGCCTGGCACGCGCAGTATACGCTGATGCAGACGTATATCTATTGGATGATCCGTTAAGTGCTGTGGATTTGAAAATCGCCGCACACATATTCAATCACTGTATACGTCAGCTGCTCCAAGACAAGATAAGAGTCATGGTTACCTACGCGGAAAGCCACATGAAGGCCGCTGACCAAGTTGTGGTATTGCACAAAGGCTCTGTGCTGGGGAAAGGCAGCTTCTCAAAGCTAAAGGAAGGCAGTGTCCTGAGCACTGTTTTAGATTCAGTCGTTACTAACATTGAGGATCGCAAGAGGTCTAAACAGGACCAACAGGAATCTGTCGAGCTGTGTCTTGGAACTGTTGATGATAACTTGGGCGAGTGTTTAAGTCTTTCTGAGGAAGACCGTGGCATTGGCACAGTCTCGTTGAAACTGTATTGGGATTACTTCAGAGCTGGCATACACGCAGTAGCAATCGTTGCAATGATCACTCTGTTTCTTGGAACTCAAGGTAAATATAAAAAAAATGAATGTTTACGTGCAAATAATCTAAGTTCAATCTGCAGAACATCGAAGATCCGTTGCGTATGTTGTGCGTTTTAGTGCGTTCTTGACCTCACATGGCCTAGTTTATTTTCTAGGGTTAAATTCCAGTAAGGATTTATGGTTCGGTGATACATTTCTTCTCTTTTTCTATTCACAACTTTCCTTAAATCATTCGTAAAGTAGACATTATTCCGCGTGGAGCGCGCGAGAATCCACTCTCGAGTATCTCACACTGTTTATTTTGTTTTGTTTCTCTTTCATTCAGTTATTATGGTGTCTTCAGACTTCTGGCTTTCTCACCTGACCACGATGCCTTGGGAATACCAACACGACGTGACATCCCTGAGTGTGTATGGCGGTCTCGTCTGTGCAGCAGTTGTTGTGATTGTAATCCGAGCTTATCTTTTCTTCCACGCCTCTCTCAGATCATCTGAACGCCTCCATGATAAAATGGTGACTTGCTTACTTCAAGCTCCCGTTTTATTTTTCGACACGAATCCTGCCGGAAGAATACTAAACAGATTTTCTAAAGACATTGGATGCATTGATGAAGTGTTGCCCAAGACCTTCCTCGTTGCTATTCAATACTTTCTCTTTGTGTGCGCAGCAGCGTTGGTGCCGTCCTTAACGAACTTCTGGATAATTATTATTACACTGCCCGTTTTTTTAGCTTTTGTGTTGTTAACACGTTACTACCTGAAGACATCCCGCGAGTTAAAGAGATTAGAATCAATTTTCCGTACTCCAGTCTTCTCGCACTTTTCAGAGACCATGGATGGCCTGGACACAATTCGCACAAGAAAAGCTGAAGAACAGTTTATTGACCAGTTTTACAGGTAAGCACTTGTTTTATTTCAAATCCTGTCTTTACCCTAGTCAAAAAAAAGGAAGATTTGACACCGTGTTACAACGGCAAAAAGTCTCTTGGTCAGCGGTCAACTTCAAAAAATACATGACCTCGAAGAACTGTACACCTGAGCCTGCGATATGGTCATGTTATTCTGGTCAGCGGAAACCTTGTTTTGACAGCTGTCAATTGACCATAACATGGACGTTCAATAACAAACATACAAGCGTTAACCTTCGTTAGGATATGATAAGATGACATCCCCCCTCGCGGGTTGCCTTGTGACTCCCCTCCCCCTCCCCGAGAGTCTGTACGGGAGAGCATACGCTCACCCGATAACCAAACTTTTTCGGCTTCATGGTTTTACCAAATTTTCTTACCCATGGTGCTCCGCTGGAGCGCTTCGCGTGCTGGAGCTCTTCTAATATTAATATGCTGCCTTTGCGCTGGATATCATCTTGTTGGCCAACAGTCATTGCTGGGCATAAATCTTACCGTTAACAGTCAAAGCAGTCCCTATTCATCTGCGCTTTAGACGTCGTCGCTTGATCTGCTTTTCGGCACGAATGTTCGAGGCTAGCGATGGAGCTGCGGAGCTGCAGGGAGTAGCGTGATAACGATCGCCCTGTTTCCCCAACATTTACTTTGCAACATCCATGCACAGAGAACCTTATAGACGACACCGTGTCTAGAGGGTCTTTAGGTCTCACTAAGTGAGCCCTAGGAGTTTTGAAGACGGTGTGTACGCTTTGTTGATGTAGGCAGAAGGTAGACCAGCAGTAGACTTCAATCCTCCGCGGGTTTTTTGTTAGCTGTTGTTCTTTTTTTGTGAGCTTTTGAACAAACGGACATGGATATCCCTTAAAAACAACTAGTGATGACAATAGTTCTTTTCTTCAAAGATAACTGATGGTTTCGTTGTGAGGTGTTTGACTCGATCGTATACAGCTTTTAACGATACATGTAGCTGAGGATGGTGTGAATCATAGGCTCTAGGTGTTGGTCACAGTTAGTGGCCTTCCTGTAGGTCAGAATTCCTTCTTAGTCTGTTGTAACTTCGGCAATACCCGGATTATTCTCTAGTTAACGTACTGCGGTCTATACGGCCCTATAACGTTTGGTTGGCTTGTACTGATTGTTTTTTGACTGATGGTCGACCCGAAATAAGTAAAGTTGATAACAGTGTAGTTTGATTTGCCTGTCAAATCGGCGGCAAGTAGAACTGGATGTCAGCCAACTTCACTTCAAGCAAACGACCTCCTCTGAGTTCCTAAACACTGCGAAGCAATAGGTTGCGTTGACGATACCGAGCGTTCCGCAATTGCTTATCTGTGATAAAATCTCCAAACGCTCCATTATTCACAAACGAAATATTAGAAACACCTCTGACCTTCACCTACCTAAACTGAAAGGCTTGCTATGGGCCAACGGACCTTCAAACATCTACTAATAATAATAATAATTGCTAATTATAAGCCATTTTCTTTCTTCATCCTCGTTATCTCTGTGTGATGAAGTCAGTGTGTCGCTCGGCTCCCAGTCATTCCAGTTCGCTCCTAATCTCTCCCATTACACTCTTCCCTTGGTGTCATGGGCACCAGTGACCTTGTTTTTCGTTCCTCCTGTTGCCCAGGCCATTCATTTCATTCATTCATCCACCGCACCAGTCAGCTGCGCCGTGTAATGTGACTTCCACCAGTAGTCTTCTCTCATTTTGTCACGTATCAATCTCCCTTGGTAAGCCAAACAATACACCAGTACAATAGGCAACGGCTGGTTATAAAAGATGAACCAAAGTAATTAAAGAATCTCTCGATAATATCAAACGTCTCAAAAGAAAGAAAAAGCCGCAACAAGCCTTGTAATGATCAGTGATCACTTAAGTTGCTGTAAACCACATCCACTGTTTTTGTACCATGGCTGGACTGGATATCGCCACAGTAATGGAACACGAATCTGTTTCGCTGTTGTCGTGTGCCGATACAACTCGGTTTTGTCATCATTGATCATCAACGATCTGATCATCCATTTCCTCACCGCGTCTGCACTTTTCCTGCTTGTTGCATCAGCTGGCGGTGTTCGTGGTCTCGGTCAGGCGTTCTCCGCGCATGAGCATCAGGAGATATGTTCTCGATCTAGCTGGACATTTGACGGGCCTGCACGAGCCTGAGGTCTCCCAGTTCAGTCGGGGACCCCATGTCGCGCTGACTTCTATTATTATGTTCATATAGGTATATTTGTGCATTTAATAGGCCATTTCCGAGTTACCCTTTGCCTCTGCTTCAAAACGAGTCAACGTAAGAAACCATTCATATGAAAATGAGTTTCACCTACAGGCCCATTTTAATGCAAATCGAACTCATTTTCATTTGAATGGTTTCGCACTTAGACCCGTTTTGAAACAGAGGCAAATAGTAACTCGGAAATGGCCTATTTTATGCCATTTTTATATCAATATTTTGTATTTATATTGTGGTAAAATAGTCTTACATAAGGCTGGACTTGCACGCGAATTGTCATTCTAAGTATTGTGGTTCGATTCATTATTTTCGGTTTTGTTACAACGGGACTGACTGTATTGTTGATGATTTTCACAGACATCAAGATCTACATAACCGTGCGTTTTCTTTGGTAGCAGCAAGTGCCCGATGGTTTGGAGTTAGAATTGACTTCCTGAGTTTGGTTTTCATCGCTGTAGTGGCGATGGTTTGCATATTTCTTTCTCACAATGCAGGTAAGTTGCAACAAAACTCAGGGTGACATTCATAATGTGGTTATTTTTTTAAGTTTCTTTTTAGGTCAGAGACCTAACAATGGAGACACTAAAATAAACTTTACCCAAAAGAAATAAACTTGACAACATTTTAAGCTGGAGTAAACATACAAACTGGATTGAAGATTTATTTTATTAAGATCAAAGTTAAACAAAAAACACTTGAACTGTCCGTTAAGATAGCTCTGTAAACAAATCAAACTACTAGGAGCTCACATCGACGAAAATCTAGATTCACCCAGCATATCCGCGAGTTATGCATTAAGGCCAGTCAGAAAGTCGGAGTTCTTTTTCGTCTACGCAATTTAATACTTTGCAAGGCCAAGCTATTACTGTATAAGACGTTTATTTGCCTCAATAAATACACTGCCACTTAATATGGAATTTCTGCATGTAAGGCCAAAGGAAGCTCGAGCGAAGAACGAGCACTTATAGAGCAATATACAGATCCTACTCTGACTCTGAAATATGAAGAACTCTTAAGACGTGCAAATTTTCCTACGCTGTACAATAGGCGTCTACAAGATACAGCCACGCTCATGTACAAGGTAAAGAATGGTCATGCACCGCCCAACGTCTCCATGCTGATTAACACTGATTTTTTTATACCACACGTTCCGGTAAAAACCTAATCAAATATCTCGAGGCGTTTTTATGGTCTAAATGAACAAAGACCTTGATGACTACTCGCCCATACTGGCAACTTTCAGAAATAAAATCAGAAAATTAAACCTGTCAGATTTGTGGACAATTAAAGTTACTACAATTGCTGTAAGCTCTGTAGCGAGTTACTCACAAATTAGTTAGGGGCCAATTTTAAGCATTGGACGCTGTTTTTTTAACCATTTATATTGTACGTTTTATTTCTTAGTTAGGACCATTTTTCAAGGTATCTTAGGTACGTTATTTTAAGAATTGTAGGTGTCCCCAATTAGCCCGTAAGGGCTAAACACAAAGACACATGAATAAAGTCTTAATTATTATTATTATACTAATTCCGTGCATTATCACTCCTTTTCTTGCAGCTTTGGCCGGACTTGCCCTTGTGTATGTGGTAAAGACGATAAATTTTTCTCAAAAAGCTGTGCGGGAGTTTTCAAAAGTCGAGAGCTTCATGACGTCAGTAGAGCGCGTCATCACGTACACTTGCCTCGACACAGAGCCTGGATACACGGCAAAAGCACTGCAAATGAAGAACTGGCCACGTGATGGTCACCTGAGATTCAAGAATGTTGTATTGCGATATTATTCAGGTGGACCACAAGTGTTGAAAAACTTGAGCTTTGAAATTCAAGGAAAAACAAAGATAGGAATCGTCGGTCGAACAGGAGACGGAAAGTCGTCCATTGTAGCGGCGCTTTTGCGCATGCCCGAGGCCGAAGGCGAGATCCTAATCGATGACGTAAGCGTTAAAAGTGTTCAGCTTCAAGAAGCTCGCCGATGCATTTCAGTTCTTAATCAAACCCCTGTACTCTTTAGAGGATCGATTAGAAAGAATCTTGACCCTTTTCAAAACTTCAACGATAGTGAACTTTGGAGTGTGGTTGAAGATGTGCAACTAAAAAGTCTGGTTGAGAGTATTGAGGGACAACTGGACTATGAGATATCGGAGAGAGGCGGAAACTTAAGTGTTGGCGAACGGCAGTTGCTGTGCTTAGCGCGTACTCTGTTGCAGCAAAATACTATCGTCGTCTTAGATGAACCAACGGCTCACGTGGATCCAAACACCGAAAGAATCATCTGGAACATTGTACACGAGAAATTAAAACAATCCACTGTCATCACCATTGCTCATCGACTTAACACTGTCAGACACTGTGATTTGATTCTGGTGCTAAAGGAAGGCCAGGTGGCTGAGCTGGGCACGTATGATGCACTGCTTGGTCGGGAGGGAGGGGTGTTTCACAACATGGTGAATTCGCAAAGTCAAACGCAATCTTAGATGGCTTGTATTTGAGGCAATTGCCTGATTGGTTCTGTCGCGTGCAACTACTTTTAAAGAACAGAATTCTACAAAGAGTCATTTTCTTGCTGAGGAACGAAACAGTCAATTCGCTGTCGTATGAGCTTAGAATTTATGGCTTCTGTGTCAGTACAAAGTTATCATGAGAGAGACAAATTGTCAATTGTCTTTAAAGTGTTTTTTTTAAAAAAAATCCTTTTATTACACTGATAAATTGTATTTAATTTACCGAAGTATTTTTTTTATTTGTATTTAATTTTACCGAAATAACAGTTCAAAGATATTATAACGTTATAACCAAAAGACAGCCAACTTATCTCATAAGATGATCTGAAATAAGCAAGCGCTAGACTACCCACTCAAGGCATTATTCTCTCAAAGAAGTGTCTTAAAAACCACAACAACGAAATACCCAGGGGGGGAAGCAACTTCCCATACATTCTCTTATATGAAATCTGAGAGATGCTCTCACAACTTGCAAAGCGATCATCGGGGTGGTAGTCAGCGAATGTCTCTAAGGCGCATGAGCAGCACCTTTCTTTGTGAACTTGCCAAAACAATAACAACATGGGACCAGTGAGAGAGTTCGATTATTTTTTTTTATGGAAAAAAGGAGAAAAAACTTTTCTCCCCCCCCCCCCCTTTTTTTTTTTTCTCCTTTTCCCTCCCCTCTCTTCTAAAAACTACACCATACGAAATTTTCGGATAATCACACTGGTTTTAGATTTTTTGTTAAGAGAATCGAAGCCCTTTATAATAAGTGATTCCACGGCATGGTAGTCGCGATTGCCATAGCTTCCATTTCGCGGGAAAAGACTGCCTGTTTCATCATCGACCAAAAACCGCTTACTACCTCGTAAATTGATCGCGTTGCAAGTTGTGAGAGCATCGCTACTCGGTCCCAGACCTCGTTTCTTCCCCCCCCCCCCCCCCCCCGCCCTGGAAATACCAGTGAAGACAATAGTCCAAAATTAAAAAGAAAAAAAAAAAAATGAAAAATCAACCCGGTAAAAAAGAAACAGCCAGCCCAGTCTCCCCGCTACCCCCGACCAGCACGGTTGCGGTGTATGAATCTCTGTGTTCTCATTCTATGCATGAGTAATGCACAGTTATTTTGTTCAATTCCTCATAGTCACACAAAGAACGAAATGCGCACAACAGCAGTTATGAACAGAACAACTTTAAAGTTGTAGGCATATTAATTAAAACACATAAACGACTGTGAGAAAATCTTAGCTAAAGTGCATTTCTATCAAGAAGAAACTTCTGCTATCGGGGGCACGTTGCGACCACATTCAAAAAGCATTGTTTGTGGTGTTCGTTTATGTATTGTATGTGATAGATTGTTCAATCAAGCCTGAAGGGGTGTTAATATAGGGTCCTTTTATCTTGAAAATGTGTCCGCCATTTGCCGATGAAGCACAAATGCAAAAGATCTGGCACTTTGATAGTAGATTTCCATATTTCTCATAAGCATATGAACATATATGATCAGTTAATATTTTGTACAGCATCCCTCATGCATGAACCGTGCATTATATAGTCACACATAGAATGAGATTCTCACGGAAAACCCGGCAGTCAAGCATGAAACATGTTTAAAATCATGATGAATGTTTGGCATAATAACTAAAGTAAATGATTGGAAGAAAATCTTGACGAATGTTCATTTAAAAGAAGATACTTTTTGCTATCGGGGACACTTTTGGATCAAGATACGGTAAACCCCAAAAAACGAATATTAAAAAGAAAAAAAAAAAAGATAGAAAAAAGGGGAGTTAGAGTTATAGAGGGTAAAAATAATAAAAAAAAAAAATGAAGGGGAATCGAAAATGGTTCGAGTTAGCGGGAGGTTCGAGTTACTGCGGGTTCGAGTTATCGGGATTCAACTGTACTACATTTAAAAGGCATTGTTTGATTGATGGTTGAATCTAGCCTAAAGGGGCGTTAATCTGTTAATATAAGAGTTATAGAAGCGTGAAGTTTACAATGAAAATGCGCCCGCCGATCGCAGGAAAAGCACAAATACAGTACACAATATCTTAGCTCTTTTCAATAATTTCTAAATTTAAAGCAATGCGAAAACACAAAATTCGTAAATCTCAACCAACAGGTTTTTTATCAGTTAGTACTATCCCACAGACCAGGCTCTCGTGCACCAAAAGCAGTCAGGTGTAGAATGACTCTCTCATCAGCAACCAAGCATAGAACGAGACTCGAAGTTTTAAGCATAATTACCAAGTATTAGATTGGGAGGAAATCTAACCGAATGTTCACACGAGCGGAGTTTTCATTTGTTTCGTTTGGGCTGTGATATCAACACATACTAAAGGCATTTCTTTGTGATGTTTGATGGTAAGTTACTAGGGATCTATCTTAGCAAGTACAGTTTAGCTGAGTTCACTAAATGAGTCACGCGCGATTATTCGGAGATAATTTCTGGCTGATTCCTACACATGGCCCTGTTTACATGCTCAAGTTGGCGTAGTATTCTACGTTATAGTTTCTTACAAACAGGCTTTTCTTCGAAAAAATAAATAAATTTGGTAAAGATGGCTGTGTGCCATAAAAGTTTTGTCAGCCAAGAACGAGTGATCGATCTTCAAGACCACTGTCACGAGAACAGTCAAGACAGTCAAGCTTCTCTGCCTGGCTATTTCTCCTAAGCCGGACCACTTTTTCAAAACACGAAATTTTTCTCAGTGATTCACTGAAGTCTAACCCCTAGCGACTGTCGCTATTTCAACTAGTTTTTGTTGAAAGCTAGTATGTATTTAATAGACTGTGACCAATGAAATCGCATTGTGAATATTTAATAACGTCCAGTAAGCATTAAGTTATATAAAGTTTCTACATAAATCATAACCACTATATATTTGTATTAAAGGAGAATTTTCTTACCGCTGGAAAGCGCCAAATATGGGAAAGAAAATCATCGTAAAATAATTTTCTTATTAGATCGACTTTACTGGGTAGGGAGTATCGCTGTGTGTTTTTTCCTCAAGTTGTATTTTGACTCGCGTGCTGAAGGCTCTCCAAAATACTGCAAGACAATTTAACATATAGATGTAAACAGTGCGATACTGCACATAAAAGATGTCGAATGATATATATTTCTTGCAAGATGGGACCTTTATTTGAGCTTTAAAATTTTTTTTAATTCGACTTTATCGTGCCGTAAGAATCGAGTCACGCCTCAGTGGTACGCTAGCAAGTCAGAATTAACATATGCGCTCCGTTTAGATTTTAAAGATTGTTTTAAAATTCCTCAATATTTACATGTAGTCAGAAAGGACAGCCCGCTCGCGGTCACGAATAAAACATAGGAATAAGGAAGCAAAGAAAAAAGACAGAAATTCAAATCAGTAGGTCTACGAAGTTTTCCTAATAGTCGAAGGGCTTGTTTACGAGTACCTCGATCAGGGGTTGTTTGAAGGATAAGTAGGGAGGAAGGGCATGATCTCAGCTTAGTTTCCGAGGTGATTTTTTTTTTTTTTTTTGCGTCGTTCCCCTCCTCCTCTCATGCCCCCGCCTCATCCCCCTCCTCCTCACAGTCGATCAGTCTGCCACGTCCAGTCCCCCCCTCTTCCATGCGGAGTCGACAGTCGGTCACCGTCGGCTCAGGAGAGGTGATTATACTGTACTGTACACTGTAGTCCGCACCTTCAAGGGAGGGAGAGATTTTGTTTTCACACTTGATTGTTTTAAAAAACCAATCAAACTCTATCCTGCAACGGAACTCTTTCGAGAGAGAGATGGGTTTTCAATTTCACCATTTTGCACTGCAAAATTTCACTTTTTGAATTTGTTTGGGATAAATTGACAATTTAAACGGGGTTTTACAATAATGATCGTAGTTAAAGCTGGTCGCTTACAAGAGAGGTCACAGGGAGAGCTTCAAAGAGCTTTAACCCACGAAGATTGCCAGCAATTATGCAGGACGGAATTGCATAAAAAGAATTTCGGCACTCGTTAAATTTCAAATGTATAATCCCGTTTATCATTGATTAACAGCTTATACCATCAGCATGGAAACTTAAATTGCATGACAATATTAGTTAAAAATTCAGTGAATAAAGGTAAGAACAAACGTTTAAACTTTACCTCCAGTTTTGCTTTAACTTTATAGAGCAATGCCACGTAAAAGTTACAAAAAGTTGGCGAGTGATGAAGACGACAATGATGATGACGATAAAAAGAACTGTCACCCAGCGACAACTGCAAACTTTCTCTCTATTCTTACGTTTTGGTGGATGAATGGTCTTTTCAAAACAGGAAGCCAGCGTCCCTTGAAGCAATCTGACTTCTTACCTCTTCACCACAAAGACAGGACACGAGAACTGACTGAACAGCTTTGGAAAACATGGAATAACCATGTGCAAGAATGTAACAAAACTGACGGAAGGCAACCTAAACTTTGGAAATGTGTTTCGAAGACTATTTCCTTGCAAGAACACATTTTCCCTCTCTGCGGGTTATTACTGGACTCTTCATGTCGCGTTATTCAGCCTCTATTGCTTGGATTAATCATTCATTTGTTAACATCAAAAGAAAATCGCAGTTTCATCATATACACTAGTGCCATATCGCTGGTTGTATGTTGCCTACCGTACCTCTACACACATTTCATAGCGTATAAATACGAAATCATTGGTATGAGGCTGTCTAGCGCCCTAAAAGGCATTATCTATCTCAAGGTAGGTAATCGACTAAAAACAAAAACAAAAAGAAATAAATAGATGGTTAAGGCAATCAGACATTAAATTGAGTAATTGCATAAAATATTTCGTGTACAGCCACGGAGCAAACACAAAGTCAAAGCAACAGTGTAGATTACTTTCCGGCTAAAATAGCTCATAATCCTTTGCACCTTCAAGAACAACATATTTAATTTAGTGCTATGAAGGAAGGATTTCGCATCCTCTCTGAGGAAGAAAATGTTTGATCATTGTTCACAAAAAGTGATTTGTTCTGCACTGCATCTATAAAATCCGCATGTGCCCGAGTTCAAAAATTGTGACGATTGGTTTCAACGTTTGCTATTGTGTGTTTTTGCACTTATTTCTTCATTTGAAGCCCGAATTCCAATACTTGGTATTAAGCGAACATAATATCAAATTGAAGTCTATTTATAAGATATAAAATATATAAATAAATATATGTTTATAGTGGTTATGCACTTAGCTTCATATCTCAACGAGATAGCAAGTTTACAGGCATGCCACTGAAACAGAGGAAACAAATAATTTTAAATGAACATAACAAGGTTAAAAATCCCAACTGGCAGGAGGCAGACCAGTTGGCTATATACAAAGCGTGGTCGAGGATTTGAACTCGGGACAACCGAGAAACAAATCCAGCTAGTGACAGGGGCAGGTCTTGAACCGGGGACCTTCGGATTACAATACCAGCGCCCCAAACCACTCGGCCACGCTTGCCTCCAAATATACAAGATGCTCTCTCCCTATTTGGAATGATCCCTTAGAACTTAGTTCAGTTTCCCTTCTTGGACTTCTTGGTCCCCTCCTGCGCTTTTTGACCTTTGGACTGCCGACCAGCCTTGTCAAAATCCCTGGAACGGGATACAAGGAAACTGGACTACCCCACATTACCCCACTTATAAACAGTTTATAATCATCAGTAAAATTCGACTATCGTTTTCTACTTTTTTCTGTTCTACAGATTCCTTTAATCAGCCAACAGAACTTACGTCAGATTACCACAGGGCGCATTATCGACTTAATATCCAATGATGTACAAAGACTTGAGGAAGCCCCAAAATGGTTGATTTTATCTTGTGCATCGTTCTTTGAAGTCCCTGCTGTGATCTGTTTATTGATTTATCTGATTGGATGGCAAGCTCTCCTTGGCGTGTTATTTCAGCTGTTCACTGTTCCTTACATAGTTTTAGTATCTTTTCTCTCTGCTGAATTACGTCAGCGGACCGCTGACGTGACGGACACGCGCATGTCGTTGCTGGACGAGCTGGTACATGGGATCCGTGTTCTCAAGACGCAGGCGCTAGAGCGGTACTATGGAGACAAGATCAAGGACGTACGAAGGTGAGACAAGAAACATGCAGCAGCAGGGAAATATATATCCACGTTTTGGGGGCAAGTGACGCCTACGTAACGAAAATTTGAATAAAAATGTAAAAAAGGATGCCAGCATGGTTGTGCCCCAAATCCACAAAACATTACCTTCTTTTCCGTTTCACCAATCTTGCATTAACTCTTTGTAAATGTATCATCCATGCAAAGTTTTGCGTTACAATTTATAGCTGCCTTACATTTGTTTTTTGTATGTAACGCATTCCACTATTTTAGCATTTTACGATAAAATAAAACACTCTCAGTTGTAGGTCACACTCTTTTGTTTTAGATGCATTGCCTGGTGACCTACCTTATAGATAACGGAATAGGAAACGCTGCATGCCAAAACCTATGAGCTGAATTCCAAGCTAAATCCAGTTAGACGACTTTTTTCTTGGAAATCGTGCTCATGGATGATAACTATCTACTATTTACGTTTTCTGATTCCAGGAAAGAGGTCCGGATCATCCTTCAAAAGAGCGCATTTCTGTCAACTATCGAAAGCCTCCAATTTTCCGTAACACCCATAGCTACATTTCTCTCCGTTCTGTGTCTCGTGCTTACTGGCCAACAACTGACTCCTGCCAGCGCCTTTATGCTACTCTCATTTCTTCATGTTCTGCAGATTGGGCTTCATATCCACATCACAAATGCTATGCTATCAGTATTCGAAGCTTTTGTGTCGCTCGAAAGAATAGAAAACTTCTTGCTAACAGAAGATATGCGCGGCAGTGATCTGTTGCAAGGTTCCTTAAACGGGGATATTCTTAAAGATGAAATTGGCACTAGTAACGCAGTTGTCGCTACTAAGAGACTACTTCCGGCTACACATCATACAGACTACTACAGTAAGGAACTAAGTTTAGAGCAACACGATGACCAGTGCAATGTTCAAGAACGAAAGCCTGCCGGACAGGGATTAAAAAGAATTACAGAAACGTTATCAGTGTCAGATTTGACGTGCAAGGCAGGTAACTCAAACGAAAAGTCTCTTCTAGAAAATATCAGTTTTCAGGCGAAACCGAACACTCTTACCGTCATCACAGGTCATGTTGGCAGTGGCAAGTCAACACTTCTAGCGTCAATTGCAGGTGAAGTTACCGTATCTACGGGAACAATAACCTGCCCTGGAAGTATTGCCTATTTCCCTCAAACCGCCTGGATTTTCTCTGGTTCTCTTCGAGACAACATTTTATTTGGGAACCCATACGATAAAGACAAATATTTAAACGTAATCCAGGCATGCGCACTAATGGAAGACATAGAACGATTTTCGACTGGTTATCTAACTTTTGTCGGAGAACGAGGCGTCGTGTTAAGTGGAGGTCAGCGGGCTCGTGTCAGCCTCGCACGCGCAGTCTACGCTGATGCAGACGTGTATCTATTGGATGATCCGTTTAGTGCTGTGGATTTTAAAATCGCCGATCACATATTCAATCACTGCATACGTCAGCTGCTCCAAGACAAGATAAGGGTCATGGTAACCTACACCGAAAGCCACATGAAAGCAGCTGACCAAGTTGTGGTTTTGCACAAAGGCTCTGTGTTGGGTAAAGGCAGTTTCTCAGAGCTAAAAGAAGGTAGTGTCCTGAGCACTGTCTTAGATACAGTCAATACTAACATTGAGGATCGGAGTAGGTACAGGAAACAGGATCAACAGGAATCTGTCCAGCTGTGTCTTGGAACTGTTGACGATAACCTGGGCAAGCGTTTAGATCTTTCTGAGGAAGACCGTGAAATTGGAACAATCTCGTTGAAGCTGTATTGGGATTACTTCAGAGCCGGGATGCACGCAGTGGCAATCGTTGCAATGATTGTTTTATTCCTTGGAACTCAAGGTAAATATTCAAATACTTTGGCTTTTACATATCTGGGCTGTAACTAGAAAGAGGCAAGACAAGGCACTTGCCTCGTCTTAATTTTTACCCAAAATAAAAAAGCAAAATATGTTTTGTTGGGAAAATAATCCCCAGTTGAACAATATTGATTTTTCTCAAGAAAAACCTCATGAAAAATATCTCTGAAAGCAATTCAGAGCTTCTTGATTTCAAAATTTTATAAAGGGCATGCCCCCAGAACCCATGCCCTATCGAGATCTTGCCTCGTCAATGGCAAAGGCCTGGTTACGGCCCTGCATATATTCCATCGGCTCCATCTACAGACCAACGAAAGATCCGTTCCGTAGGTTTTCCGTGCATCCAAGGCCAGATATATTTTCTTAATTTCGCATTTATATTTTTTTAAGGTTAAAGCCCGGTAGGAATTTTTGATCATGATACGTACTACGAGTTCTCCATACCAAAATTTACATGCATGAAACCTGTGGTGAAGGTACAGGCTACACCAAATGCTTGAGTATCTTGTTCTTGTGGTAAAAAATATCTTGCTTGTTTCAAAATTCAATATTTATGTTTTCTCTTCCGCTCAGTTATAATGGTGTCTTCAGACTTCTGGCTTTCTCACCTGACCATGATGTCTTGGGAATACCAACACGATGTGACATCCCTGAGTGTGTATGGCGGTCTCGTCTGTGCAGCAGTTGTTGTAGCTGTAATCCGAGCCTATCTTTTTTTCCACGCCTCCCTCAGATCGTCTGAACGACTCCATGATAAAATGGTGACTTGCTTACTTCAAGCTCCAGTTTTATTTTTCGACACGAATCCTGCCGGAAGAATACTAAACAGATTTTCTAAAGACATTGGATGCATTGATGAAATATTGCCAAAGACCTTTCTCTCTGCTATCCAGTACCTTCTCTTTGTGGGCTCGGCAGCGTTGGTGCCGTCCATAACAAATTTCTGGTTATGTTTCGTTTCATTGCCCATCTTTTTCGCTTTTGTGTTATTAACACGTTACTACCTGAAGACATCCCGCGAGTTAAAGAGATTAGAATCAATTTGCCGTACTCCAGTCTTCTCGCACTTTTCAGAGACCATGGATGGCCTGGACACAATTCGCACAAGAAAAGCTGAGGAACAGTTTATTAACCAGTTTTACAGGTGAGAATTTTAATTTCCTTTTAACCAGATTATAAACAATATTATGACCATAACATATAACAAGGCTCTTTTTAAATACAGCTGTTTCAATAACCCTTGTCAAAAACACAAACAATCGGGACAATCGGGAACTTTTAATAAGCTATTTTTAGTTGCCGGAAAAACATAGAGCTTACTCCAGAGTTTATTTCACGGGTTACAGAACTCAAAATACATGGTATTTGTCCTCTGTTTCAATATGCAGACAAGTAATAAACTTCCTATGAATTTGAGTTTATTCATTAGGGATAAAAACAAATTAGCTGAGGGTAGATCACCAAAGCGTTTTAGGCCGTTTTTATTCTTGTCTGTTCTGTGTTTTTTCGCTTTTTTGCCTTTTCTTGTTTCTTTTCTTTCTGTTTTTTCTTTCTACTATCATTTTTTCACAACCATTTGTGCAGTTTTTACTAAATGGTTCCGTTAATATGTTTTAATTATAAATATATATTATTATTAGTTAATTTACAAGCGATTTAAACCACATTTTGAATCAGAGACAAGCAGTTAGTTGAAAATACTGTACCCATAAAACGTGGTACAGTGGTGGGACCAAATATCAGGCGCGTAGCTGAGGTTTTTGGAAGGGTGCTCGTATTGACAGGAATATTTATTGGGGGGGGGGGGGGGGGGGGAGGAGTTTATTAAATACGAGCGCCGAAGACGCGAGCCTCTAGGGGGGGTCTGGAGGCATGACCCCACAGAATATTTTGAAATCTAGAGGCCCAGAAATGCTATTTTCAACATTGTGCACGTCAATATTTCAAACTCGATGGAGTGTAAAATAACACTAACTTTCCGGCGTTTTGTTAACTTGATTCATTCATACATACTATGAATACATGTAACTTGGCCTCTCAGTACGTAACTACGGCTAGTTTAGCGAGGCTTTGTCCTTGTTAATCCTTGCAATTGTCGAAGTCTATATCCCCCAATATTTGCTTAAAGCTGAGAAATCAACAGTTTGTGTTTTCAATCCTCCATCAGTTATTGACCTCCAAATGGTGTTCGTTCGAACCCCTCGAACCCCCCCCCCCCCCCACTACGCCCCTGAATATAAAAAACCAAAAATAAGTTTAGGTTTCGTATCTTACAGTCTTGAACGTTACAGTTATATCTCTCTGTCAAGTCAAGCGCGAGAAGAGCGCGCTGGCTGTGGTCTAGCAAACAGCCAGCAAAAATTTACTAATCGCAGCCGGCTTGCGTACTATCTGAAAGGTATAATAACTTCTAAGATTGTTCGGTTCCCTAACGTTTTTTTATTGTTTCTGAATAATATTCCTTACTATTCTTTACTTCCGTTCCATTTCCGAAAGATATCCTTTTTACAAATTGTTTTAACAGACATCAAGATTTACACAACCGTGTGTTTTCTTTGGTAGCAGCAAGTGCCCGATGGTTTGGTGTTAGAATTGATTTCCTGAGTTTAATTTTTATTGGTGTGGTAACAGTAGGGTCGATTCTTCTCTCTCAAAATGCAGGTAAGTTGATGCTGCGGTGACAGTGAACACTGAAAACAAACTTTATTTAAAGAGGGTCTGAATGGGGTTTAGTGTTATTCGCCCATAATTTATAGTGTGCCATTTTTTTTATGTTTACTGTTTCCGGAGAAAATACTGTTTAGTGTTTGAAGGGGTCTTCGTGAAAAATTTTAGCATTATAACTTTTTATCTGCTCTTCGAAATACGGATAAAATACTCGTGAATTTAGAGATAATTTTCAGATTTCTCCTCGGAAATCTTCGGTAGTCTTCGGAAATCTTCGGCACTCTTCGGAAATCTTTGGCAATCTTCGGAAATCTTCTGATATGATCGGAAATCGTCGGAAAATGGATGAACTTCTTTATATTCTAAACAAAATAACATTGGCCTTTTTGGAACCGTTTTTGTTTCTTTGTGGATAAAATTTACTGTTACAATGAACTTTTTACTGCCTAAAATTTAACTGTTTCAGGTTGCAGAGCCAAAAAAATGTGTTTAGTGTTATCGAAGTACCCCCCTTCAGACCCTCTTAAAAATCCACCTGAATAAACTGTTTTAAACATTCCTTTTCTTTTCTTTGCAGCTTTGGTAGGACTTGCCCTTGTTTATGTGATGAAGACAATAAATATTTCTCAGATAGCTGTGCGGGAGTTCTCAAAGGTCGAGAGCTTCATGACGTCAGTAGAGCGCGTCGTGACGTACACAAGCCTCGACTCAGAGCCTGGATACACGACTACAGCACTGCAAATGAGGAACTGGCCACGTGATGGACACGTGATATTCAAGAATGTTGTATTGCGTTATTATTCAGGTGGACCACAAGTGTTGAAAAACTTGAGCTTTGAAATTCAAGGAAAAACAAAGATGGGAATCGTTGGTCGCTTTGACCGGGCCGCTGTTCGTGTTCTCCGTTCCCCGGTGGGAGGTCGAACAGGAGATGGAAAATCATCCATTGTAGCGGCGCTTTTGCGCATGCCCGAAGCTGAAGGCGAGATCCTAATCGATGACGTAAGCGTTAAAAGTGTTCAGCTTCAAGAAGCTCGCCGTTGCATTTCAGTTCTTAATCAAACCCCTGTACTCTTCAGAGGATCAATTAGAAAGAATCTTGACCCTTTTCAAAACTTCAATGGTAGTGAACTTTGGAGTGTGGTTGAAGATGTGCAACTTAAAAGTCTGGTTGAAAGTATTGAGGGACAACTTGACTACGAGATATCGGAGAGAGGAGGAAACCTTAGTGTTGGCGAACGGCAGTTGCTGTGTTTAGCTCGTACTCTGTTACAGCAAAATACCATCGTCATCTTGGACGAGCCAACTGCCCATGTGGATCCAAACACCGAAAGAATCATCTGGAACATTGTGCACGAGAAATTAAAACAATCCACTGTCGTCACCATTGCTCATCGACTTAACACTGTCAGACACTGTGATTTGATTCTGGTGCTAAAGGAAGGCCAGGTGGCTGAGCTGGGTACTTATGACTCACTGCTGGGTCGGGAGGGAGGGGTGTTCCACAACATGGTAAATTCACACAGTCAAGTATTTTAACGGCTTCAAAACGGTTGAGTTGTTTTGAAAATATCGGCAATAGTGAATTAAAAAGCATCGGGTAGTGGCTTATTGCCAATAGATTGTTGCTGTTAATGTTAGTTAATGGCTTATTGCCTAAACGTAGTTAAGGTATTTTCTTAGTATCGCATTGCGCATCCTTGCCGCGTAGAATTTAAGCGTAATTTTTCTATGCCGGTTGGCTTGCAAGAGAAATAAATCGTCGTTTTCTCTTACAATTACGGTGACCTATCAGTTTTTCTTTTATTTCGAGTGTAGTGATCATCTACTTTTTGTAAAATGAATGTAGACCAATTTCTACTAAGGAAGAATTAATTGTCACCGGAAACGTGAACTTAGACAGTACTCGAAAAAAATAATTGTGGCCTAGAGAACACTGCGTGCTTGGAACATTTTTAATCACTGTCGATCAAAAGTGAGTGTCTTTATCATGAAACATACATAAGATTGTTCCTCCAGTTGATAGCGATGAAGTGCATCTATTGTTGTGTTCTATTGCTGTATTTCACGCTTTGCTTTCTCTTTCACGTGACTCTTCTGTACAAGACTTAAAACCGTGTAATAAAACCTGCCGATTTCCTCGGCGACATCATTGGTCAAATTTAAGTGAATTAGCTGTAAAGAGATGAAAAAGTCAGAGACGAAGAAATAAAGTCACGTGCGTGGAAACTGAGACTTTTTAGACCGTGAGAGGAAAGTACGTGTCCAAGTGCAGCGAAGATGTTTTCTTTTCAAAATAAGGAAGTCGGCTATACCATAATCGCCCTCCCTGAAGATACTTTTACCCCTATTGGAAATCAAAACACCTTTAAGGGTGGTTTCCACTAGCGATGGAGTCGGAGTCGTAACCAGAAGCGCAGCTATAGTGAAAATCAAAGCGACGGAGTCGAAAGCAGAGTTTCGATTCCGCTCATGACTCCGTCGCTTATGGTTTAGTGAAAACTAGATAGTCGGAGTCGCAAGTAGACTGTGCTTGCGACCTCGACAATGGCAGTTTCACTGGATCATAACCGAAGAGCCATAGGCGGAATCTGAAGAAATTGGAAATGTTCTGATTCTTCCAACTCTGATTTTGTTAAGCTCTTGACTCCTGTTATGACTCCGACTCCGTCGCAGAGGATCAGTCAGGTGCTGACTGATGTGTTTAATAAACTGACCACGTTCAGTGAATACAGCCATTTTGTGTGACTGTGCGGCCTCTCGATGAGTGACTATGACGTCACCAGATGCTGTGAATGCCAGATGTCAGCTCACTTTTATTCGTAACACTAGACCCCTGTATCTTAGGATCAAACAACTGATCTCGTTTATCATTGCTATCTGCCACGGCAAAGTTTTCAGTTTTTTCATCAACTACAATCATCCTCGGCCTGTAAAACATTTCACTTTCTTTTTCATGCATGCGCAATTGAAATGATTGGAGAAATTTGTACTGTTGTGGAGTCTCCTAAACAATCCAGGGACTACAAGTCAGCGGCCTAGCATTAACTTCGATCACAATGTGATATAAACCAACACTCATTGGCTTGTAACGCACGGTTTTGTTGCCGTCTTTTCAATTTTGAATATCTTTTTCGCCGTCTCTCCACGTTGGGGAACAGAATTCAAGGTCACTTGGTCTTCTCCACCATTAAACTGTTTTTTCCTCTGAATCTCGTGTAGTCATTTTAAAGCTGGTTTCAGCACCCAATTCCGCTTCCGTCAAACCTTTTCCTTCAGCCACAGATTGTGAGGGAAGTAGTAAGGGGGGTACCGGGTTACCGGGTTACCATAGGGCGCACTAAATATTCAAAATGGTGGCCAATCAGAACGAAAATCAAATAATAGTAAAAAGGGGGTGGGGAAATGTAAAATAAAACGCGTAACGTAGTGATGTGTAAGGTTAAATAAAAGCCGGATGCGAGCAGGTGGAACAAGTTTGCGTTAGAGTTCTCAACTAGTATAAAATAATTTTAAAAATGGTGTCCGATCTCACGTCATATAAAATAATATTAAAAAAGGGTTGGAAATGTAAAGCGAAACGCCATACAGAAACGTAAGGTTGTCTAAGGTTAAAAAAGCCGGTGGTAAACAAGGAAACCAGGTTTTCAATTAAAGACATGAAACGTTATAAGAACGTCATTAGAGCCGCCATCTTGGATTTCACCAACCTCACTGACAGCAAGGCATGCTTAACGACGTACGATTTAACGCTCGGACGTACTAGGGGTGGAGTGAGGTCATAACCTCCCGCGAGGTTTTTTCACTATTTAACAGCATGGATGCTTAAAACTTTCAGTAGCTGGCCATATTTTATACCTCTGGGGATTTATGTCTTTTACAACTGGTTGGTCACGGTTGTTGACGTTCCCATGTGTTTTGGCATGCGAGACCGAAAAAAAAAAAAAAAAACCAAAAAATCTCTCCCTTTTACCCAAATTTCCAGCTCTTAGCCATAATTTATTATTCCTGATTTTACACAAGGCCGAGAGGGATTTCATTTTGGGCTATGTCCATGAAAAAAAAAATGACCGGATCACCCCTTTCTACCGGATGAAATCTTCGCGTTTTCTTAAAAAGAAAAGAAAATTAAGGCATCGCATGCTATATCGAAGGTTTTATGTACGTTGCCAATTACATCAGCAGAATGTAAGTGATCGTTAAGCACAAATTTCGCCCAACCTGAAGACAAACTTGAGGGCGACCATGACCAGCAAACGGGAGTCTGGATCAGTTTACTCTGGTGATCATCCATTACAGTAGGCAAGTTCACATTAGTGCAGCTATCGAAATTTTTGCTCGGAAGCATTCGCAGCGCCTTCTTGCTGATTTCCTTACTGAGTTAATGTTAACTCACGAGACTTCAGTACTTGATAAAGTATGTACTGTGTATTCAACAAAATTGACTCATCAATTATTTTCAGCCATCTCTTCGAAATGCTCGGTACCTATATGCTGAGAGTTCTGAAAATTTGTCAATTAAAGTGAAAAAAATGAATATCTGCAAACATGCTTTAATTATATTTTTATCGTGACTGGCTATATGATACTAAGCCACCACCATTCTTAAGGGTTTTCGAAAACGTCATTATGAGGGCTCATTGCAAAGGATTAAATTTGGAACACCAAAGAATAAGGAACAGCAAAGAATCGCAAATCGTAATGTCCTAGCTCGATCCAATGCAAGTCTCACTGAAGTTAAGTGGTTAGTACATCCGACCGGTGTTTGGAAGGTCATGGGATGGTTCGATTCCCTTCATGGACAGATGATGTTTTGGTTGTCACACGCTCATGACAACAAAAAAAATACATCTTTATCACTTTACTGAGCTTAATATTGCCATCTTTCTTTCTCTTTCTCCAAAGATAAAAAAAAAATGGAATGTTACACCACGAGATTGCAAAATTGCACGAAAAAGAACGTGATTTGTCTCACCCCAAATAATCCCATAAGCATTCGCGACGATACTCTCGGCCCAGGCCACCACTTTCTTTTCGAAGTGAGCTATTACTAAAGTGGGCTTCTAAATACCATGAATACTTTAAGGAATAGAGGCTTAACTTTATGCTGTACATGTGAATATTTAACAAGGTCCTGTTGTTTATGTTAGCGGACCTCCTGCATGTGCCGAAGGCGCGTGCGAGCGGAGCATCCATAGCTTAGAGAAATTGGTAAACCCATCAAGCTTCAAAGATTTGGTGGTCGCCTACACCCGTACGCACGGATTAGTCCTGGGCACGAGGTTGTCCGTCGGTTGCCTGATTCTCAAGGAAAGTAAGGAAACTACTACTGCAAATAAAGCTCACAGTGCAAGTCAAAATAAAGACAACAGGTTAGATTACTCAGCGACACTACACAGCAAAACATCTGAGAGATTTATTATCCAACTGCTCTATTTTGTTGGTCTTTTTTATATGTAAGTGTATCGAAACCTAAGTGCGTAAATTTGGTGTTTACGCCTGAAAACAAAAATGCCGCTCTCGTTCCACAGCTAAACAGTTTAATTTTAATCTTATTCGTTTTTATTTTATTCGTTTATAATCGAAAGTACGATTAAGCTTTAGCTAAATAATTGTGTTGAAACGAAGCTAATCTTAGCATGGACAAAGTTCAAGTCCGCTGAAGTAAAGGACAAGACCTAGATTTAGTACTAGATGTAAGGTAATAAACTCTACTGGATTGCTTTGCTTGATTTTATGACAAAATATGTTTTTACTTTCTGGACGCAGTTTCGACGTTTTGTATCGGCTAGGTTTGGATCTTTCCGTAAAATAATTTACCGCTTTTGCCTTAATTCCGTCTCTTCAAGTACATTTACGCTTACATGCATGAGTATTTTGGTTACCCTGAGTTGGTTTCATTTTGTTAAGGGTGTAATGATTATCTTTTGCCGTAAGTTGATTTTCCTTGGCCGTGTGAGTTGTTTGTTTTTTATCCCTTGCCGTGATGTCCTCTCAGATGCGAGTTTATATCTTGTTGCTTTGAGTTTATACCGCTTTCCGTATTTTTTCGCAGAAGAAATTCATACAGTATATTTAAGTGACGTTTTTAGAAGCTTTAAACGACTACAAAGCAGAAAGCTCGACCAAAATTAATTTATTTAAAGTTAACTTGTTCTGAAAATTATGTTTACCCCATTTAGCTCAAGCGCGAGCCGTGAATCAAAGTTTTTTTTAAGTAATTTCGAACTACATGTAATTTCTTTTACACTAATTAAATAACACTACACTTTTACACTTATATGTAAAAGTTCTTTAAATTGTGCAAACGGCAAGAGATAAATTTTTTGATTCGTACGTGACCAGCCCAATGGAGTGCAGTTAAAATTTTAGAAACAATTTGGTTGGCTAGAAAAGAGAGACGGGAGTTAACCACGAAATATATTGACATCTCTATTAATA